>NC_036838.1:25230209-25249848 GCF_002910315.2 Salvelinus sp. IW2-2015
TTGAGCACTGGCTACGCTGCGTGTTGGTCCTCCTCTCTTCCACCTAACGACGAGCGTTACAGAACACCACACCAAACTCGGACCAAGCAGCGTGGCTACGGGCAGAGCAGCAGCAGCAGTTCGAGAATGGACATGGAGGACGAGCTTGACGGAAAAGGACCCTGGCAGAGCCAGATGAATGTCGCCGCCCCAAAGCAGAGCTGGAGGTAGCAGAAGCAGAGAGGCGGCATTATGAGGCGCTAGCAAGGCAGAGCGGCTGGAAGCCCGAGAGGCTCCCCCAAACATTTATTGTGGGGGGGGGGGCGCTAAAGGGGGTGTAGCTGGGTCAAGTAGGAGACTTGAGCCAACTCCCCCTGCTTACCGTAAGGACCAAGGATGGAACCAGAGCCGGTGAGGGCGGTATTGGAGGTGAGCGAAGTAGAGACTGTGAAGGATCTAATGGGGAAATTGGAGGAGAGAGAAATGAGGGATTTGCTGGTTGGTGCATGAGGCACGACATCCACCCGACGGAGCGTGTCGGGGATTTGATGTCACCTGAGTCAGCTCTCCATACTCGTCCTGAGGTGCGGGCTAGCCGTCTGGTGAAGACTGTGCCAGCCTCACGCACCAGGCCTCCTGTGCGCCTCCCTAGCCCTGCACGTCTGTGCCAGCTCAGCGCACCAGCTCTCCTGTGGCAGCCCATGCACCAGCTCTCCGTGCCGGCGCCACGTACCAGGGCTCCAGTCCAGCACCCCGCACTCGCCTTGAGGTGCGTGCCCTCAGCCCAGTATCATCGGTGCCAACACACGCCACCAGGCTTCCTGTGCGTCTCCAGAACTCTGTTCCTCCTCCACGCACTCTCCCTGTGGTGCGTGTCTCCAGCCCGATACCAGCAGTTCCGACACTGCGCACCAAGCCTCTTGTGCGTCTCCAGAGCCCTGTACGCACTGTTCCTTCTCCCTGCACTCGGCCTGAGGTGCGTGCCCTCAGCCCGGTACCACCAGTGCCGGTACCACGCACCAGGCCTATAGTGCGCCTTGAGAGTCCAGTGTGCCCTGTTCCTGATCCCCGCAATCGCCTAGTGGTGCGTGTCTCCAGTCCGGTACCACTAGTTCCGGCACGACGCACCAGGCCTACTGTGCGCCTCAGCAGGTCAGAGTCGGCCGTCTGCCCAGCGCCGTCTGAGCTGCCTGCCTGCTCAGCGCCATCTGAGCTGCCTACCTGCTCAGCGCCATCTGAGCTGCCTGCCTGCCCAGCGCCATCTGAGCTGCCTGCCTGCTCAGCGCATCTGAGCTGCCTGCCTGCCAGCGCCTCTGAGCTGCCTGCCTGCCCAGCGCCATCTGAGCTGCCTGCCTGCCCAGCGCCATCTGAGCCGTCCGTCTGTCCCGAGCCGTCAGAGCCGCCCGTCAGTCAGGACCGCCAGAGCCGCCCGCCAGTCAGAGCCCCAGAGCCGCCCGCCAGTCAGGAGCTGTCAGAGCCGCCCGCCAGTCAGAGCTGTCAGAGCCACCAGTCATAGGAGCGCCGAGCCGCCCGCAGTCATGAGCTGCCTCTCTCGATGAGCTGCCCTCCGGTCAGTAGCTGTCCTCCGGTCATAGCGCTTCCTGTCATGAGCTGCCCTCCGGTCATGAGCTCCCTCGGTCATGAGCTGCCCTCCGGTCATGAGCTGCCCTCCATCATTGAGGCTGCCTTCCAGTCATGGCTGCCCTCCAGTCATGAGCTGCCTCCATCATGAGCTGCCCTCCAGTCATGAGCTGCCCCGTCAAGCTCCTCCAGTCCGGAGCTGCCATTCAGTCGGAGCTGCCATTCAATCCGAGCTGCCATTCAGTCCGGACTGCCATTCAGTCCGAGCTGCCATTCAGTCCGAGTGCCATTCGTCCGGAGCTACCTCTCTGTCCTGAGCTACCTCTCCTCAGTCTGATGGGCCCTTTGTGAGGGTTCCTAGCAAGGTCGCGGCGAGGGTCGCCACTCAAAGGACGCTAAGGAGGGGTCAAAGACAATGGTGGAGTGGTGTCCTCGTCCAGCGCCGGAGCCGCCCACGCGACAGATGCCCACCCAGACCTCCTGCAGTGCGTTCGGAGTCCGCACCTCAGGGGGGGTACTATGTCACGTTCTGACCAGAGTTCTTGTGTGTGTTTTGCTTGTTTTAGTGTTGGTCAGGACGTGAGCTGGGTGGGCATTCTATGTTGTGTGTCTAGTTTGTCTGTTTCTATGTTTGGCCTAATATGGTTCCCAATCAGAGGCAGGGGTTTTGTGTTGTCTCTGATTGGGAATCATATTTAGGTGGCTTGTTTTGTGTTGGGGATTGTGGGTGGTTGTTTCCTGTCTTTGTGTTTTCCCTGCACCAGATAGGGCTGTATCGGTTTGCCACATTTGTTATTTTGTATACTTGTAAGTGTTCACGTTTATTTCGTCTTAATTAAACATGTTGAGCACTGGCTACGCTGCGTGTTGGTCCTCCTCTCTTCCACCTAACGACGAGCGTTACACTAACCATGTGTATGTGACAAACACAATTTGATTTGATTTAATCTCCACTCTGAGCTGGCTAGTCCACATTGTACTATTCTGGGTCCATTAAGGGGCTTTAGGAACATATCATCTGTCCAGGTCCTGAAAGAAGACATCTCCAGAGGACCAGTTCATTGATTCTGTAGGCCTTGATTTATTTTCATTTTGCCTAGGAACACTGGCATGATTAAATTGGCCATATCCTATTCCACACTCGTAGAAAAAAAGATTCCAAAAGGGTTTTTCGGCTTTCCCCATAGGATAACCATGTTTGGTTCCAGTTATACCTTTTTTTGGTTCCAGGTAGGACCCTCTGTGAAAACGGTTCAACATGGAGCCCAAAAGTGTTCTTCAAAGGGTTCTCCAAACTGGACAGCCGAAGAAGCATTTTAGGTTCTAGATATCACCTTTTTCCTAAGAGTGCAGGGCACCTTCCTAGATACTGTAATGAGTCATCCAGTGAATGATATTATTTGAGAAGTCTTGGCTCTGTGTCAGCTGCTCGTGAAAAAGGAAACAGGGTTGTCGTTTTGATTAAGTACGGTGCCAGTCAAAAGTTTGGACACACTTACTCATTCAAGGGTTTTTCTTTATTTTTACTATTTTCTACATTGTAGCATAATAGTGAAGACATCACAACTATGAAATAACAGATATGGAATCATGTAGTAACCAAAAAACACACATCACGACAAGAGACCTAAGACAACAACACAGCATGGCAGGAACACATGGCAAGAACGTAGCATGGCAGGAACACATGACAACAGAGCATTGTATCAACACAACATGTCAACAACATGGTAGCAACACAACATGGCAGCAGCACAAAACAGTGTACAAACATTATTGGGCACAGACAACAGCACAAAYGGCAAGAAGGTAGAGACAACAAAACATCACGTAAAGCAGCCACAACTGTCAGTAAGAGTGTCCATGATTGAGTCTTTGAATGATTGTGATAAAACTGTCCAGTTTGACTGTTTGTTGCAGCCTGTTCCAGTCGCTGGCTGTAGTGCACTGAAAAGACAAGCGACTCAAGGATGTGTGTGCTTTGGGGACCTTTAACAGAATGTGACTGGCAGKACAGTTGTTGAGTGTYAKGGATGATGACTGCAGTAGATATTTCAGATATGGGGGAGTGAGGCCTAAGATTTTTTTTWWAAATAAGCATCAACCAGTGGGTCTTGTGACGGGCATACAGAGATGGCCAGGTTACAGAGGAGTATAGAGCGCAGTGATGTGTCCTATAAGGACCATTGGTGGCAAATATGATGGTAAAGCACATCTAACCGCTCGAGAGCACCCTTACCTGCCAATCTATAAATTACGTCTCATCTGAATCAGGGTTACTTTGGCAGCTGGGTTGAAAGTGGAGCGATTACGATAGAGGAAACCAAGTCTAGATTTAACTTCAGCCTGCAGCTTTGATATGTGCTGAGAGAAGGACAGTGTACCATCTAGCCATACTCCCAAGTACTTGTATGAGGCGACTACCTCTAGCTCTAAACCCTCAGAGGTAGTAATAACACCTGTGGGGAGAGTGGCATTGCTCTTACCAAACCAGATTACCTTTGTTTTGGAGGTGTTCAGAACAAGGTAAAGGACAGTGAAAACTTGTTGGACACTAAGAAAGCTTTGTTGAAGATTATTTAACACAAAATCCAGGTAGGGGCTAGCTGAGTATAAGACAGTATTGCTTGTATGATAAAATGGGTGAGCCAGATTCCTACTGCCTGAGCTATGTTGTTTGAATAAAGCGTGGGTTTAGGATCAAGCCTTGGGGTACACCCTTGGTGATAGGCAGTAGCTGCGACAGCAGATTTTTCTTACTTTATACACTGCACTCTTTGAGAGAGGTAGTAGCAAACCAGGCCAAGACCCCTAGAGACACCATACTACTCTAGCCGGCCAACAAAGATGATGGTCTACCTTACCAAAAGCTTTGGCCAAGTCAATAAAACTAGCAGCACAACATTGCTTAGAATCAAGGGCAATGGTGACATCATTGAGGACCGTTAAGGTTGCAGTGACACATCCTTAACTTAGCGGAAACCATATTGCACACCAGAGAGAATACTATAGAAAGCCAGTCAGTTGAATATGGACAAGTTTTCCAACACTTTAATAAACAGGTCAAAAATAGAAATAGGTCTATAACAGTTAGGATCAGTTGATCTCCCCTTTTATTAAGGACGAATCATGGGTGCTTCCAAGCAATGGGAACTCATCCAGAGAGGAGAGACAGGTTAAAAGGTGAGAGATAGGTTTGGCGATGATAGGGGCAGCCCTTAACTTCACTAGGGTAGGGGGCAGCATTCGGAATTTGGATGAAATGCATGCCCAATTTAAACTGCCTGCTTTTCGGGCCCAGAAGATACGATATGCATATAATGTAGTGGATAGAAAACACTCAAGTTTCCAAAACTGTTAAAATAGTGTCTGTGAGTATAACAGAACTGATTTGGCAGGCGAAAACCTGAGAAAATCCATTCAGGAAGTAGTTTTTCTTTTTGGTTTTGTAGATTTCTTTCATGCCATAACAGTATCCATTGACTTAGGACTCAAACTGCAGTTTCTATGCCTTCCACTAGATGTCAACAGTCTTTAGAAATTGTTTCAGGCTTGTATTCTGAAAAATGAATAAGAGCATTCGGAATGACTGGATGCTAAAGTGTCGCAGAGCTTTTCCATGCGCTCGACAGAGAGAGCAATTCTTGTTTACCTTTTAAATGACACGTTATTGTCCGGTTTTAAATATTATCGATTATTTAGGCTAAAACAACCTGAGATTAAATATAAACATCGTTTGACATGTTCTATGAACTTTACGGATACAATTTGGATTTCTGTCTTCCTGTTTTGACTGCATTTGAAGCCTGTGGATTACTGAAGAAAACGCGCGAACAAAAGGGAGGTTTTTTGTATATAAAGAGACTTTATCAAAAGAGAAACATTTATTGAGTAAATGAATGTCTGCTGAGTCAACCATATGAAGATCATCAAAGGTAAGGGATTCATTTTATCTCTATTTCTGACTCTGACTCTGTTCTCCTTGGCTGGTTACTGTTGTAATGAAATGTCTTGTGGGCTATGTTCTCAAATAATCGTAACGTATGCTTTCGCCGTAAGCATTTTTTAAAATCTGACACCGTGGTTGGATTCACAAGACGTTCATCTTTAAACCTATGTAAAATATGTTTGTTTTCTGAATTTTTATAATGAGTATTTCTGTATTTGAATTGGCGACCAGCAGTTCACTGGCTGTTGAAGAGGTAACGTCCCACATACCCAAGAGAGGTTAACTTCTCTAGGATAGTGGGACAGTAGCGTCCCACTTGGCAATAATCCAGAAAAAATGTAGCGCGCCAAAATTCAAATATATTACTATAAAAATCAATCTTTCATGAAATCACACATGAAAGACACCAAATTAAAGCTACACATGTTGTGAATCCAGCCAACATGTCTGATTCAAAAGGATTTACGGGGAGAGCACACAAACAATTATGTTAGCTCAGTACATAGCCACAGAAAAACACAGCCATTTTCCCAGCAAAATATATTAGTAACAAAAAGCAGAAAATGAGATAAAATTATCACTAACCTTTGAACATCTTCATCAGATGACACTTATATGACATCATGTTACACCAAGTACATTTGTTTTTGTTCGATAATGTGCATATTTATATCCACAAATCTCGGATTACATTGGCGCCATGTTCAGAAATGCCTCCAAAATATCCGGAGTAATTACAGAGAGCCACGTCAAATAACATAAATACTCATCATAAACTTTCATGAAAGATACACGGTCTGCTAGGTGGTTGCTACTTAAAGTCCCCAGGACATTTACAGTATTAGGCAAGACTGCCTTCTAGTCGTGTGCACCAGAGGCATGGAATAGTCTACAATACATGCGTCATCTAGACATGTTAGTGTCACTGAATGAATTTTAAAAAATTGATGGGAGACTACTATAATTTTTTAGGCTGGATCATGTTGTTCTATTGTATTGTTGTATGTTTAATTCTGTAGTGTGTTGATTGTTGCTGTCTTCTTGGACAGGTCTCCGTTGTAAAATAGACTCTGGGTCTCAATGGGCTTTTCCAGGTTAAATAAAACAAACAAAACAGATAAGGTTGCATGTCTAAATGTCTTTTTCTGGTAGATTTTTTCGAAATGAAATCATTCTCAAGATAATTCGTATTCAGTGTTAAATGGTTCAACACACATACAAGTTAAATATCAATCATATCATTATTGGGAAGAAATTAGCAGCAATTTSTCAGACATGATAAAGAGTTCATGTTGTAGATATCAGTCATGATGAAACGAAGTGACTGACACTATCACTGAGAATGAGATYGACCGTCAGAATACAGAGTCAGGTTTTTATGATCCCTGTTGAGATGGACTCATGATCTCTCTGCTCTCGGTGATTCCTCATAATTCCTGGGCATCACTACAAGCATATCATAGCTGATGACAGTGTATTCACCCCGTGCCCTGGCCTCCCTCATAGCAGCGAGCAGTTCCGCTCTCTTCGTACGCAGTCTGTTGGAGAAGTCCTCATTGATGTATACGGACATATTCTTCCGGAATGTTCTGGCCTTGGAGAGGATCAGCTGCTTGTCCTTGAACCTCAGCAGTTTGACCCACGCAGGCTGTGGTCTTTCAGCATCCTGTCTGAATTTTCCATTCCTTTGTGCACGTTCGATTTCAATCGTTTTTGAGTCCAGCTTCAGATTGTTTGTAAACAACTCCCACACTTGACGCTCGGTGTCAGCCATGTTTCAGCCCCGTGATCAGATGCGATTCTTTCAATTACAATATTGTTGTGCCTGCTTTTATTCTCCATGGAATCCAGTTTCTGAAGGTAATCAAACATTTCGGAGACCACCTTGGATGTCGAGGCAAGACTGTAAACTATAGTTTCAATGTCATGGATATTTTTCACCGTTGTTTTTAGCTCATCAATGTATCTTTGGGAGTATTGCAGACTTGTATTTAGGTCTTGTACTACCCTGACTAGAGTATCAATCCGGTTGTTTGCAGAATCGAAAACAATCTGTGTAAAAGATCAGGATAGAAAGTCCTTTGTTGGGCAAGGGTCTCTCGTAAATTTCTGCAGAAACATAGTCCTCCTCATATTGATTTTTGTTACGAGTGTTGAGAGGCAGCATATTGAGGTTAGGAATGGAATACAACCTCTCTTACCTATGTCGCGATCACACACACAGTTGTTCAGTCATGATCTAATGTAGTGTGGTAATCTTGTTGTGGAAATCCTTAGAGTTATCGCAATTCGGGGAGTTTCTTGATATCAGGGAACACCCTTTGGTGCCTACCATTGGTCAGTCCATTGATATAAGGAAACACCCAATGATATCAGGAAGCACCCATTGATACCTGCCATTGGTCAGTTCCATGCTGTTTATATCGATGAGACTTCTGTGTGAAAAAGCACCAATTTTAAAGGAATGCTATAAAGGAATGCTTTAGATATGATAGGAATTTTGTTATTTATTATTTTACTTTGCGTGACAGTCTGTAGATGGCACGATGCAAAAATATCAGAATGAGCATTTAGCATTTTGTACCACCATGAAACACCACTAATAAACTTGACTTTTACTCCTGTCCAACTCTTAAAAATCATATTGTTCAGCCTACACAATCCTGTTTGCTTATGGCCCTATACAGCTTGTTGAGTGCCGTTTTAGTGCCAGCATCGGGTGGTATAGACAGCTATAAAAAATATAGATAAAAACTCTCTTGGTAAATTGTGTGGTCTACAGCTTATCATGAGATACACTACCTCAGGCGAGCAAAACCTTGAGACTTCCTTAATTAGATTTCGANTGTCCTTGAACCTCAGCAGTTTGACCCACGCAAGCCGTGGTCTTTCAGCATCCTGTCTGAATTTTCCATTCCTTTGTGCACGTTCGATTTCAATCAGCCTACACAACAAACATATTAGACTGTAAAAATAGTAAATTAAACAGATAACAGTAATAAAGTTTATTGAATGACCATTCCATAGATGAAAACATTACAACAGTCTAACACTGACAAAAATAAGCTAAAACTAGACTGAGTATATGTGAATTTCTGGCAAAGTGAGAGGCTGTAACTCTGGTACCTTCAGCTATAGTTGAAATGCAACGAGTGCTACAATAGCATCTGAGTCAGAGGAACATAATGAACAAACAGTCATAAACCTTAATAACAGAGAGACATACTTGGTTTATCCCAGACCCCCTCACACACTCCCAAGCCAGGGGATGGCCAACCCTGGTCCTGGAGAGCTAGAGGGTGTGCAAGCTTTGTAAGTTACATATCAGCATAAACACACCTGATACAGCTTATTAAAGTCTTGATGAGAGGTTGTTAATCAAATCAAATCACATTTTATTTGTCACATGCGCCGAATACAACAGGTCCTTACAGTGAAATGTTTACTTACAAGCCCTTAACCAATAGTTTTAAGAAAAATAAATTAAATAAATAGAAATATAACACATAATTAAGGAGCAACAACTAAACAGTAGCGAGGCTATATACAGGGGGT
Organism: Salvelinus sp. IW2-2015; assembly: GCF_002910315.2. Taxonomy (NCBI): domain Eukaryota; kingdom Metazoa; phylum Chordata; class Actinopteri; order Salmoniformes; family Salmonidae; genus Salvelinus; species Salvelinus sp. IW2-2015. The sequence goes on from NC_036838.1 coordinate 25,239,274, forward strand.
TCCGCTACAGAGTCAATGTGCGGGGGTACCGGTTAGTCGAGGTAATTGAGGTAATATGTACATGTAGGTAGAGGTAAAGTGACTATGCATGGATAATAAACTGAGAGTAGCAGCAGTGTAAAAAGGGGGGTGGGGACAATGCAAATAGTCCAGGTAGCCATTTGATTAACTGTTCAAAAGTCTCATGGCTTGCATGGTATAAGCTGTTAAGAAGCCTTTTTGACCAAGAGAGAGAGAGAGCAGTCTATGAATAGGGTGGCTGGAGTCCTTGGCAATTATTTGTGCCTTCCTCTGACACCACCTGGTATAGAGGCGCTGGATGGCATGAATCTTTGCCCCAGTGATGTAATGGGCCGTACACACTATCCTCTGTAACTCCTTGCGGTGGTAATGGTGTTGATGTGAGCTATGACCAGCCTTTCAAAGCACTTCATACCTATAGACTTGAGTGCTATGGGTCGGTAGTAATTTAGGCAGGTTACCTTGGTGTTCTTGGACACAGGGACTATGGTGGTTTGCAAAATGGAGGGTGAGGGAGAGCTTTGTACGCATCTCTGTGTGTGGATTAAAGGTGGTCTAGAGTTTTTTTCCTCTGGTTGCATATTTAACATGCTGGTAGAAATTAGGTAAAATGGATTTGAGTTTCCCTGCGTTAAAACCCTGGTCACTAGGAGCGCCGCCTCTCGATGAGCATTATCCTGTTTGCTTATGGCCCTATACAGCTTGTTGAGTGCCGTCTTAGTGCCAGCATCGGGTGGTATAGACAGCTATAAAAAAAATAGAGATGAAAACTCTCTTGGTAAATTGTGTGGTCTACAGCTTATCATGAGATACACTACCTCAGGCGAGCAAAACCTTGAGACTTCCTTAATTAGATTTGCATCAGCTGTTATTTACAAATATACACAAATATACACAGACCGCCACCCCTTGTCTTACCGGAGGCAGCTTGTTCTATCTTGCCGATGGACCGAAAACATTGCCAGCTGTATATTATCCATGTCTTCCATCAGCGAATGATATTCATTGACTACAGCTCAGCGTTCGACACCATAGTACCCTCAAAGCTCATCACTTAAGCTAAGGATCCTGGAACAAAAACACTCCCTCTGCAACTGGATCCTGGACTTCCTGAAGGGCCGCCCCGGGTGGTGAGGGTAGGTAGCAAACACATCTTGCCCACACTGATCCTCAACACTGGAGCTCTCCAGGGGTGTGGTGCTTCAGTCCCCTACTGTACTCCCTGTTCACCCACGACTGCATGGCCAGGCATGACTCCAACACCATCATTAAGTTTGGCAGATGACACTCACAGTGGAAGGCCTGATCACCGACAACGACGAGAACAGCTATAGGGAGGAAGTCAGAGACCTGGCCCGGTGGTCGGCGAGAATAACAACCTCTACCCTCAACGTAACCAAGACACAAAGGAGAAATTATTGAGGACTACAAGGAAAAAGAGGACCGAGCAACAGCCCCCACCCATTCATCATTAGACTTGGTTGCTGTAAAGAATGGAGCAGGTAAGACGACTTCAAGTTCCTTGGTGTCCACATGACCAACAAACTAAAATGGATCCAAAACACACGAAGAACAGTCGTGAAGAGGGCGAAAAACGACAAGGCTCTATCTCTCCCTCAGGAAACTAAAATGACATTTTGAGATCTCAAAAGGTTCTAACCAGCTGCAACATCGAGAGCATCCTGACTGGTTGCATCACTAGCCTGGTACGGCAGTTGCTCGATCTCTGACCCGCAAGGCACTACAGAGGGTAGTGGCGTACAAGCCCAGTACATCACTGGGGCTAAGCCACTGCCTTGCCCATCCAGGACCTCTACATTCCTCAACCGAGAGGCGGGTCATGAGTAAGGCCTAAAAATTGTCAAAGACCCCAGCCAGCCCAGTCCACAGTATAGATTGTTCTACTCTACTCTACTATCACATGATGCAAGCGGTACCAAGAGTGCCAAGTGTAAGAACAAAAAGGCTTCTCAACAGTTTTTACCCCCAAGACATAAGACTCCTGAACAGGTAATCAAATGGCTACCCAAGACAATATTCATTGTGTTGTCACCCCAACCCCCTATTATAAACGCTGACTTGAGCTACTCTCTGTTTATCATATATTGCATATGTCACTCTTAAACTATATCAATTCTATCGTTACATAGTACCCTTATCAATTTTGGTCCGACACAAATCTCCCAAGTTGCGTCAGAACATTTGCTAACCTAGGAGCTACTCTGCATATGGTCCCACACCCCCACCGCCAACCCTCTATTGTATGCTACTGCTGACTCTCTGTTCATCATTATATTGCATAGTCACTTTAACCATATCTACAATGTACATGTACTACCTGGCAAGTCATCAGCCTCTGATAACCGGTGTGTCCTATGTCATATGTAGCCCTGCGACTCACTTCTAATAGCCTCGCATACTGAGTATGGGATAGCCTGTCTATTTACTGAATTTTTTCTCTGTTTTTCCTATTGTTTTTACTAACGCGGCTTGTCACTAATACCTTTTTTGCACGTATTGGTTAGATGTAGCCTGTAAGTAAGGACCCACTCTCACTAGTAGTACTAATACACTTGTATTCAGCGCACGTGAACAAATGAACTTTGATTTGATTTGACCTCGGTTGAAACATAACTATTACAGTTTGTAATGTCCGTTTGGTAGGAATATTCCTGATGGGTCAGGAGCTCATCCCATTTTTTATCCAATGAATTGCACGTTGGCTAATAGCGGCTGATGGTAGAAGGGGTTTAACTCACTCGCTACAAACTTCTCAGAAGACAACCCTTTTTTCCTCATGTCTTTTTTTTCAATGCAAATGATCGGAATTTTGGACCAGTTGTCCGCGAGAAAGCAGTTAATCCTTCACGTCGAGACTAGTTAAAGAACAAATATTTGTCCAGTTCGAGGTGAGTAATCGCTGTTCTCTGTCCAGAAGTTATTTCCGGTCATAAGTAACATAGCAGCAAGATTATATACAAAATAAGTAAACATAAGTTACAAACAACGCAAAAAACGAACAAAATAGCCACAGTTGGTTAGGAGCACGTAAAACGGCAGCCATCCCCTCTGTGGCACCATTCAATCATTTATGTTGAATCAGGTGTTAAATTGCTGGGCTGGAACAAAAGCCTGCCCAATTGCAATTCACCTCCCATTCAACAAAACTGAATCCCCAGTATCAGGAATACATACCTAATACAACTCTTACATAAAATAAAACTGTATAATTTAATAAGCTATAACACTTACAATAAGTTATAATATAACAACGCAATTCTGCATCTACAGTGTCTCTGGCTAAGAGAAAGATCTATCTTATCCCCAGCCAAAATTTGCAGGATTCATGCACCTGATGAACTTGTACAGGAAAAGACATGTCCAACTAACTCTATTGAAGGACTTAATTTCATCGCATAGGTAACTCTACTTCCGTTTCCGTACCGACTTCATCCGAAACCTAGCATTAACATGTAGTACAAACAAAAATCAGTAACACGAATGATAGATTTTTAAAACACTTCAATTTAACTTAGGAATTACTGGCCCCCTCCATCAGAATCCAAATGTTTGACTACATCACAGCCTTACTCTCCTTCACAAGCCCTACGTCCCCATACTGCGTTAGATAGTAACACTTAATGCAACTCTCCCCTCGACGACCTGTACCCTGAGATACTAAAAAGACACTGTCCAACAACTCACAGATCTAGACTTCCAAACGTCATAGGCCAAGACCAAAGAGCTGTCATAGGAACCATCCAGAGAACAAATAATCTTGTCAGAAGACCTGCACCAAGGCTGGGAAGAACTGAATCTGCTAAGTATGTCAAAGCAGCTTTGGTTTGAAGAAATCAAAACTGTGGAAGCAATTTATTTAGGGAAATCATAAAGACATACAAGACCTGAGTAATCTCCCTCACGATCTGGGGGCTACCACGCAAGATTCTCACCCCGTTGGGTCAAAATGATCACAAGAACGGTGAGCCAAAAAATTCCCAGGAACCACATGGGGGGACCTACGGTGAAATGAACCTCCAGAAGACGAGCTGGGACCAAGAGCTATACAAAAGTCCTACATCATAGTAACACACTTACGCGCGCCCGGGACTTATCGATTATTGGATTGTCTGAACCTTACAACTACAACATAGCTAAGTGCCAGAACGTGTCCCCCTGCTGGTAAGCCAGTACATGCTCCAATGCCCGTCTGAAGTTTGACTTAGACGAGCATTTCGGATGATTCCAGAAGAAGATCTGGGGAGCAATCGTCAGATGGAACACCAAATACTAAGATCCTATTTTGGTGTAAAAACTACTCAGACACAGTCGCTGTGTCTTGGAGGACAGAAGGAAGTGCTGAGTTGCATCCAAAGAACACCCATTTACCCTAACTCGTGAAAGCATTGTGTGGAAACATCGATGAGCTTTTGGGGCTGTTTTCCCTAGCAAGGGACCAGGAACGGACTCGATCCGTGTAAAGGAAAGAATACTATATGTGGGCGGGCCATGTATATCGTGAGAGCTTTATGAGTGAAAACCTCCTTCCATCCAGCAAAGGGCATTGAAAGATGAAATCGTGGCTGGGTCTTTTCAGCTACCAATTGATCGCCAAAACATCACCGCCCAGGGCCCCAGAAGGAGTGGCTTCGAAGATGCATGTCAAGGTCTTGGAAGTGGCTTGGCCTAGCCAGTCCTCCAGATCTCAACCCCCAAATAGAAAAATCTTTGGGGGAAGTTGAAGGTCCGTGTTTGCGCCAGCAAACAGCCCCAAAACAGGACACTACTCTAAGAGTGAGATCTGCATGGAGGAATGGGCTCAATAAATAACGCAGCAACAGTGTTTGTGAAAACCTTGTGAAGGACTTACAGAAAATAGTATTGACCCTCTGTCTTTAGCCCAAACCAAAGGGTATATAAACAAAGTATTGAGATAAACTTTTGGTTACACCAAATACTTTATTTTCCACCATAATTGTGCAAATAAAATTCATAAAAAATCCTACAATGTATTTTCTAGAATTTTTGATTCTCTTACTCTTTTGTCTAGTCATAGTTTGACAGTGTACCTATGATTGAAAAATTACAGGCCTTCCTCATTTTTTTAAGTGGGAGAACCATTGATTGCCCACAATTTTTGGTGGCTGACTAAATACTTTTTTTGCTCCCAATGTACATCACAGGGTGTCAGAGGTGATGAACTGGTTTCGAATGCTGCTACAGAGTGAACTTTATTGTGGCATTTGGAGAACTAATGAGAGAAGGGAATGAGAGGAGGAGAAGCAGGAGAGCACTGACGACTTTTACACAGCAAGAATCATTGCAATACTTGAACCGTGTGTGTGTGTGTTGTGTGTGTGTGTGTGTGTGTGGCTTGTGTGTTGTTGTGGCGGTGTTGGTGTTGTGTGTGTGTGTGTGTGTGTGTGTGTGTGTGTGTGTCAGTGGCAAGTATTCATGGATGCCAAGGGAAGCGAGGTTTCCCAAAATATTTAACCATACATTTTTTTTTACTATTTTGACTTTTGTGTTTTCATACTTTTCTGTCTATTTGCAAGTGGCTAAATCTCATGGAGAAATTATCAGAGCGAGGGAAACAGCTCCCCTCTGTCTCAGTAATTATAGCCCATGTATCTGATGCTGTCTGGAACATAAGAGTATGACATGTTGCCGCTGTAGCATTTGATTGATTGACGCTAACATGCATTTGGCATCCCTTGATAAAAAAAATATAAAAGAATTAGCCAATCAGCACTGAGCTGAGCTCAGCTCGGGGAGGCCAGTTTGGAGGCCAGGGAGGCCAGTTTGCACACCAATCAAATCACATCATAAGCAAAATGTCCWAATTGTCAGAAAAACATATCTTTCTGGTCTGCTTGTGTTGATGTCCTGCAGRAGCTAGCTTGCTAAATCGTCCCTTTCCTAAGCCATAGATGGAGATTTTGGACTTTCAACTTAATTCTCTGTACAGGCCAATGATTATGGCGGTAATTCTGATCTAACCATAAATTGAAATATTGTGCCACTGGCCTGAGATGATTGAAGTTCAATATGTAGCCTAGATCAGGAGTGCTCAACTACTATTTGAGAAGGTCCAGTGACACAAATATCCTAGGTGATTAAAGGTCAAGATGGATATCGTCTTTTATCGGCCACAAAAGTGGTTGCATAATTATCTATGCAAAYGTTGCTCCGTGAACCACTGTACATGGGTCTTGAAAAGAACAAGTATTGAAATAAAATAAAAAGTATGTTTTCTGGATAACTAAGGAGAGTTGAACAAAAATAATAAATCGGAATAATCGGAATAATCCAACATGTCTCTACTACACCTCGTTATTGAATGATTGAAACACAGAGGGTGCATTTGTCAGTCCGTAGGCAATTACCCTGTATTCGTAGTGCRCGGTGCTGGTACTGAAGGTGGTCTTCCATTCATCCCCCTCTCTGATGCGCACTAGTTTGTAGGCACTGCGTAAATCCAATTGAGTAAAGTACTTAGCACTGTGCATCTGTTCAATGTGCATCTGTTCAATCACAGTGGGTATGAGAGGCAGTGGATAACTGAATTTAACCGTAGCCTTATTWAGTGTCCGGGAATTGATACAGGGGTGGAGACCTCCCTCCTTCTTCATGAAAAAGAAGCTGGAGGCGGCCAGAGAGGTGGACGGAGGGATGAATCATTGGGCCAGCGCTTCCTGGACGTAGGCCTCCATGGCTTCGGTCTCCACATGCGAGAGAGGGTACAGTGGTTGCTCCCCTAAAAATGTTGTGATTATGCTGCGGTACTTATTTTGTGATTATACTGAGGTKATTTGTGGTTTAGTAGGGTATCCTGCATCACCACTTCATTGCTCCAGACCAGCGCAAGGGGGAGTTAGAGCACTGATTATACTTTTGGGTCCTACTGTGTCTCTAACTGACAATGAATGGGCGACATAAACCTAAATAGAAACTGATAATTGTGCACGACTTCAGTATTACTTACTAAAACTGTTGTTACACAAAGGTTTTTWTTWMTTTWTTTTGTTAGGATTATTTTGCTCTTACTGTAGTACTGTAACCCACGCCCAACCMGTCACGTTGTACAGCGCATGTGGTGCAATGGTCTAAGACACTGCAAAGCAGTGCAAGTTGTGTTGCTACAGATGCTGGTTCAATACCTGTGCTGGCCTTGACTAGGAGACCCATGAGATGACTGTAGGTTTTTGGTTTCTCTCCATCTAAAAACATACAATTTAAAAAAAAATCTAAATAACAAACTGGTTTTATTTACAAATTAGTAACAATGTCTCATGTCCAAGAATTACCTTTTTCTCACTCATTTTATGTTATTTGAAAACAAAATATATTTTTTAAACAAAGCYATAATTATTATTATTATTAATAATTTAGAATTATATAAAAGCCCTTTGGATATTCTCATATATATATTATTAACCCTGTTATTAGCAGGACCATATATTTTGGTCATATTGGTCATGGCTCCCAAGTGGTGCACAATGGGATTGCCTTGCAGTTCTCCAGCTGTATCTATTGAAAGCGCGCAAGGTTCAAGGCACGAGGGCAGGGGGCACGGGATGGGCCACAGAGCCGCACAGAAGACAGACCTAGCCCATGGGGGAGGGGGGTGTAGGAAGGGGGGTGGACCCCCACCACCCCGCCACACTGGGTAGCACAGAGCAACACTTTAAGGGGCATTGCACTAATAATGTCGCTGACTAATGAAAACATTATCGCTGTTCTTAGTGCCATTCTGCACATTCAAACTAAAACAATGTAACTAATAATGGCATCTTTATGCTTTCATTAAMAAAATAATTATAAAAATACTCTTTCAAAATGACGATGTTTAATTAGTTATGGATCCACAACAAATTATTATGGGAACAAATATCAATGAATTATAGAAATATTGGAACAAAGTTGTGTAATGAAGGTAAACAAATTGTTGCTTACTGGAAAATATTCTTTCAAACACACATGGTCACGTTGTACAGCGCCATTTTGGCTATTAGTAGGTAGCTGGACTATAGACTTGCCTAGAAGGAGGGTAGGGGGATAATTCTATTGTCAAATGTATTTCTAAGTTATTTCTAAGTTCTAAGTTAAGTATTATTATTATGTATCACATCCGACCGTGGTTGGGTGTCCCATAAGGCGGCATACAATTAGCCCAGCGTTTCTCAACCTCTAAAAACAGAAATAAATGTTTTGGCCTTTACAAATATTATTTTGGCCTTTATTCAGATTACAATCACTCACTTTCATTTTTTTGAAAAGGAAATAACCTCCAAAATATCGTTATATATTATCAATTGATGGCACAGTCATATTGTCACGCGGGACTAGGTGGGTGAAGGAATCAGACGCAGAGAGTTCCACTTGACGCAGAGAGTTCCACTTGGGAAAAGTGCTCCTTTTACTATTGCACACAAAAAATGATAAGCCCAAACATACAGGGCGCAGAGAACAACTTGATAACCCAAAACACAGGGTGCCAAGTAAATAGTAAAAATAATACACGCTGCTTACCTAAAACACCCACACACCGTTAACTAAATGACAATTCCCACTACCAAAATCAGAGGCCAGGTCTAGCCTATCTATGAATTATAGGAAGCTTTCATTTAACCGTAAGAAAGTCAGGACAGATACACAGCTTATACACTTGATTAATGACAACACATCCAATACAGACAACACGAAAATAGGTGATCGCGGGTGGTGCTAGCTAGGTTGAGCCGGTGATCGCCACGATCCGCCGGGAGAGCCTGCGCAGTCCGCAAGCAGGCAGGGGACGTCAAATCTTTCGGCGGATACGTCGTGACACATTATACCGGGCACCTACACATAAAGCTGAGTGACTCACTTCATTCTACTGGCTTTGGACTCCAAAATTACAATAACAGTACCAACATTCTTTCTGATAGTCTTTAATTTACTAGTTTTCTATAATAGCCTCATTTATAGGTCTTAGGGCCACGCGTATTTTATTCCAGCCGCCTTGTACCAAACACCTCTCTGTATGTTGAATAATTTTTAGTGGATGGGGCCCCGCCCCGAGTCGGTTGCAGTGCCAAAAGTTGCATTCGCTGCAGATGCCAGGTTCCCACTACCCATGAGGCGGCTTTTTGTTTTAATTTAGAATCTCCTCCAATCCTCTATATGTAATTATTGGCGAGAGTCACGTCCATAATTTTTTGAAATACTGAGTCTGAACTACATGAGTCTCACTCTGTGTTGAGTAATGTGCTGTGGAAAAGTGATGATTATGGTCTTCATGTTATTTAATAGCTATTCCATCCTTAACGGAAACCAGAGGTGTTTTTTGTTTTCTTCTTGGGAAAAGAAACATCATAATATTAATCAACTTAATTAAGCAAGTACCAGTCAAAAGTTTGGACACACCTACTCATTCCAGGGTTTTTCTTTATTTTTACTATTTTCTACATAGTGAATAATAGTGAATAATAGTGAAGACATCACATGCTGGCGCTGCTAGCTAGCTAATGCTAACGATGCTAATGGCGCTAGCTAACCTCATAACTGTATGCCTCACTCTAGTTCCCGAGAGAGAGCAACATACTGGTAAGTCAACTTTGTAATCATCTGTAAAGTTGTTTTAAATACAATCATACGTGCCAGATAGATAGATATTTTGTTAAAAAGCCTGTTGTCATTCATTAGTTGTTTCTTTGGAGCTAGCTAAGCTATGAGTAGGTACCGAGGTGGATAATAATGTGATACAGGAATATACAGGAAKAAGTGTTGGTGTAATGGGGTYCGTAACTGGTGGCAGTGAAGTCAGARYCAGGAGAGCAGAACTAGGTAATAGCCGGAGCAGTTTAATTTAAAAACCAACGGCATAAAGAATTAACCAACATGGGTACAAAACCCGACGCGCACCAGTAAACATGTGCACAAGCACTTACAACAAACAATTCCACACAAAGACATGGGGGGAACAAAGGGTTAAATACACAACACTTAATGAGGGAAATGAGAACCAGGTGTGTAGGAAAACAAGACAAAACAAATGGAAAATTAAAAGTGGATCGACGATGGCTAGAAGACCTGTGACGACGACCGGCGAACGCCGCCCGAACAAGGAGAGGAACCGACTTCGGTGGAAGTCGTGACAGTTGGCTTATTAAGGCACAACTTCCTATTGAGGAAATGTAAGACAACTCAATGTTATATTTAGATTTATAGTTACTGACATGAACAGAAGCATATAATCAATCTATCAAATGTATTTTATAAAGCCCCTTTTACATTAGCAGTTGTCACAAAGTGCTTTTCCAGATACCCAGCCTAAAACCCCAAAGAGCAAGCAATGCAGARGTAGAAGAACAGTGGCTAGGAYAAACTCCCTAGAAAGGCAGAAACCTAGGAAGAAACCTAGAGAGGAACCAGGCTCTGAGGAGTGGCCAGTCCTCTTCTGGCTGTGCTGGTGGAGATTATTAAAGAGTACAGCAATTTAGCCAGATTATTCTTCAAGACGTTTAAACTTTCATAGATGACCAGCAGTGTCAAATAATAGAGAGCGCAATA
>NC_036838.1:25250324-25251856 GCF_002910315.2 Salvelinus sp. IW2-2015
GTTGCCAGATACACACACACACACAAACTGAATTCATTTGTTGTATTGTATTTATTATGTATGCCCATTAGCTGCTGCCAAGACAGCAGTTTCTCTTCTTCGGGTCCAGCAAAATTAAGGCAGTTAAACAATTTAAAAAACGTAACAATACATTCACAACACATAAAGTGTGTGCTCTCAGGCCGCTACTCTACTACCACATATCTACAAAACACAAAATTATTGTGTACGTGTATGTACACTGCATATGTTATCGTGTGTATGCATGTGTCTCTTCACAGTCCCCGCTGTTCCATAAGGTGAATTTTTCAAACTTTTTTTAAATCAAATTTTAAATCAAATGTAGTAACTAGTCCATGTATCGTATACACACATGCACACTCTCCSTCACTTGGGGCTCTATTTAATCACATCCGCTTTAGCCGACATCCACATATCGGTTGTCTTGGCYGTGTCTGAGGTAGAAATGTGTTATAGCTATCAAATTCACAAGCGACTCCTGGCATTATACCTAAAGTGGACATTGCCATTGGCTGCACGGAGTCGCATTAACKGAAATCTCATGCAGCCCTGTTTACAAGTTAGAACACTGGAATTTGAGATGTAATCTACACCTCGATTAGGCTGACAGAAATCCTCATTATTTAGTTTAATGATTTTGAATTTGAGCGTCATTATTTCTATATAACCTACACTTTCTCGTTCTGAACTTGTAACACGAGTAGGACGGTGTAGTTTTATGACAATGATCAAGAGCTGCTGCTTACTGATTTGACAGATCCAACTCAGTTACACTGCCAAAGCATCAGCTATGCGGGTGTCGGCTATTTCCGGTTAACGCATGATCTTATTGAAAATTGTTCCTCACTCTTTTCGATCTGCCACCCCCAGTAGTTCAGCTGCAGTCACAGCAGTCACCTGCTGTGGTATTTAATTTACCAGCTGCACCAGTTCCTACTACACTGGCCGTGAAGGGAGATACTTTTGAGGTTTCCCAGATGGATACAGGTCATTCAGAATTATATTGCACATGCTCACTCACACCAACAGATGTACACACAGACATGTTGTTGAGCTGTATACCTACTGTCACTTTGTGCATCTCTCTTTCAGATCTGCCATGCACTCCACCGCTGCCTGCCAGCCTCACCCAGAAGTTCATACACTGAGCCGATCAAGACTGACAAAGCAGAGATGGGTGGCTGACAAGGAAAAATAAAACATGCACACACACTCACTGTCACGCCCTGGCCTTAGTATTATTTGTTTTATTCATTATTTTAGTTAGGTCAGGGTGTGACATGGGGTATGTGTGTATTTTGGGGTATTATATGGTAGAGGGGGTGTTGGTTGTAGTTTATGGTTTTGTGTTGAGTGTATGTATCTAGCTGTGTCTATGGGTGTGTAGTTTACTAGGAAAGTCTATGGTGGCCGGAATGGGTTCTCAATTAGAGACAGCTGATTTCTGTTGTCTCTAATTGGGAGCCATATTTAAGGCTGCCATAGGCTTTAGCTGTTTGTGGGTCATTGTA
>NC_036838.1:25251881-25256330 GCF_002910315.2 Salvelinus sp. IW2-2015
ATGCCAGTACCTCTATTCTGGCGCTGTGAGATATTAAAGAGTACAGCAATTTAGCCAGATATTCTCAACACTTTAACTTTTCATAGCATGACCAGCAGTGTCAAATAATGACGAGCGCAATAATTCAGAACCTCAGGAGAAAACGCCAGTGCTCTCATAATAGATTTAGAGTTGAGCTGACAGGCATCAAACAGCGTTCTTGACAGTATACCTCGTACCTTGAGCAGTTCAGGGGGTCCAAAGCTGCAGACAGAAACAGCAGAACTGCATCACAGCACAATTGACCTGGACAGGACAGCCAGAGTCCGTCACCAGTATCCCAGGCAGGTCCTAAGCTCATCTGCCATGAGCCTTATATTTGAGTGTAGACTAGCCCAGAGTTTTAACTAACTAAGTCATTAACAAACACACACACACACACACACACCACACACACACACACACCACACACACACACACACCACAACACCCACACACCACCCTCACACCCACCCACCCCGCTCAAAAAAAAAACCAAAAGCAAACAAAAAAACACAAACAAAAAATAGAAGATATTAAAGAACAACCATGACACATCTAAAACTGATAAACAAAAAAATATACACAGAAAATGCCAAACACCACCACCACACCCACACACCAATAGAACATATCACAATTTAATATAAGATTACATATAAGAAACAATATAAAATCAAAAACTGACCCACTACATGACATAAAACCAAATAAACACACACAAAAATACATACAACAATAACAAAAAAAAAAATACCACAACCACAACAAATACACAAACCAAATACCACACCATATCAAAAAAACACACAACAAACCAAACAAAATACACCAATAATACCACACAAACCCAACAAAATAAACAAAACGTAAGATAGCACTAACAAGACACCACCAAATAACATAAACCAATACACCACAAAAACAAACATATCTAAACACAACCAACCCCAAAAAAAAATATAATAAAAAAACACAGATAAAAAAAATATACACACAAAAAATAAAGAACAAAAATAAATACATCATGTAAAAAAAAAAACACATAAAAAATACAGACAAAATTACACACAAAAGAAAACCCACATAAAAATCAAACACTAACCAGAGATAAAAATAATATAATACACAAACCATTATAAAAAAATAAAAAACATACATACAACAAACATAAAAATACACAAAAAAAAATAAATACACAAAATAAAAAAGAAATACAAAAAAACACACAAAAAAAAAATACACACATACATACACACATCAACAATAACTACATCAATATAAAAATAACAACAATCCACACTATATACAACCACAAAAAAAATACACAAAAACAAATACAATAACAATATAATAAAAAAAACCAAAAATCTAGACAAATAACAACAAAAAATAAAAAATAAAAATAAAAACAATACAATACAATCACAAAACAAGAACACTGAACAAAAAAAAAAAAAAAAATAAAACACACCCAATACAACAACAAAAAAAACAACATAACACAAAATAAAAAAACAATACACAGAAATACAACAAAAAAACCAAAAACAAAACAAAAAAATACATACAGACCAAGCAACAAACTGAATTTAAACACAAATAACAACACCATAGAACAGACAACAGATAAAAAAAAAAACAAAATAAAACAATAACAACAACAAATAATAACTAACAAGAAAACAACTCAACAAAAAATATAACAATAAATAAAAATCATAATATAATTAAAAGAATATTAAACAAATACAATATATAATACATAATAAAAAACAATACAAAAAAAACAACATAAAAATACATCAATATATAAACTTAAACACAACAAAAAAAAAAAAATAAAAAAAAAAAAACAGAAAAAATATATAAAAATAATAAAAAACAAAAAAACATAAACATACACCAGCAATAAAACAATACAAAAAACATAATAAAAACAATACACCACTACAATAAATAACACAGACACAACAAAACAAATCAAAAACAAAATAAACAAACAAAACAAACACACATATAATACACTACACTAATATAACAAACATAACACAAACCACACAAATAAAAAAAATAAATATCAATACAAACAAACATCAACAATACAATAAATAAATAATAAACATAACAAAACATACAACAAAAAATAAAAAAACAAACAAAAAACATACATGACACAAAGAAATAAACAAATAAATAGAAAAATAATCACACAAAATACAAAAAATAACATAACAAAATAATATAATATATAAGAAACAATGCTCAACTAACAACCAACAAAACAACAACGACTATAATAGAAATAACAAAAAAATATAACAACATCAAAAATATCATAACTCTCTACAATCTGCCATCCACATACCAAACACACTGACACCACATCCACATTAAAACACTGAGCGATACACTGAAGCAAAGACAGAATAGACAGTACTCAAGAAAAATACAATCAAAACAACACAACTCACATATCCACAATTAAACAGTTGAATTACTTGTTTTATGGTTTGCTCCATGTTTATTTTAGGATTGGGAGATTCTACTCTTCTATTCCATTCTCAATTATCTACATATTAACTTAATAGATACAATTCAAACTGTGATTGATAATATGTAAAACATAGGTTAATGTACGTTTAGGAATTCTGTGTTTGAAGTTGAAAACATGCCCCTTTCAACACAACGTAGACCCAATATTAATAAATTGGTAATACTCGTTTTATGTATGCTTCATTTATTGAGGAAAATATCTGCATAAAGCAATTCAAGTTAACTATGTTTCGTTATTGAATTTCTCCAAATACAATGTTAGACAACATGAAGTCGCAGACGCGAACTTGTACTGTGTGCAAGGGCTGCAAGGGTTTTCATCGAGCTGAAAATAGAGAGATGGGGAGAATAGAGAGAAGGGATGAGAGAAGAGGCCGAGTTTAAAAGGTGTTGATCAGTAATAACTGACACATCATAATGATACAATTTTAGAGTAATAATACATAGAGTCACCAATAGTCACTGTATTGTGATTATTTAGTGTTTTATTTACTCAACAAGTAGTGCCCTAAGGAGGGATCAAACCGTGTCTCAAAATCAGCAGAAAAGGTGAAATAAGGTTTCCGTTATGGCTATACACYACTGGCCCCAGCGCACGACASAGGGATTATTTAGCTAAARAGCCCAGCACTGTATCCTACTCCCGACCGTTACGTACTATGGCGCCATATTTTCCGTTGCATCCTAACGGAAACCGAGAGTTTTTTTTTTTTTCTTGGAACAGAAACACCATAATTTTAATCAAGTAAATTAACCAACATTTCTTAAAATCAGTCCCATATCCTATGTTCTTACAATTTTTTTTAAATATTCTTTAGTACAGCCACTATTAAAGGCTATCAAATGCCTCTCAAAGATGCCCTTTGGTGGTCAAACTAGCATTAATGGCAGCAGTGGTCGGCACTTAAATAACGTGCCATAGAATTCTGCGGCACCACGCAAGCTGTGCTGCTGTACGCTGCAACTTTTAAAAGACCAACCACTGTAGATGTGCCCCCGCGGGAGGGTAGAACCAGACAGTAGGTCGATAGTGCAGTCCCATGGGCAAAGAGGGGGCAGGCACGTGGCACGAGTCATCGAAAAGGCCACCTGTAGGTCACGGTACTCAATCAGATTTATTTATAAAGCCCTTTTTACATCAGCCGATGTCACAAAGTGCTGTACAGAAAACCAACCAAAAACCCCAAACAGCAAGCAATGCATATGTAGAAGCACAGTGGCTAGGAAAAACTCCCTAGAAAGGAGGAACCTAGGAAGAAACCTAGAGAGGAACCAGGCTCTGAGGGGTGGCCTGTCCTCTTCTGGCTGTGCCGTGTGGAGATTATAACAGTACATGGCCAAGATGTTCAAACGTTCATAGATGACCAGCAGGGTCAGATTAAAATAATCACAGTGGTGTGACAGGTCAGCACCTCAGGAGTAAATGTCAGTTGGCTTTTCATAGCCGTTCAGAGTTAGAGACAGCAGGTGCYGTAGAGAGAGAGAGTCCAAAACAGCAGGTCCAGGACAAGGTAGCACGTCCCGTTAACAGGTCAGGGTTCCATAGCCGCAGGCAGAACAGTTGAAACTGGAGTAGCAGCACGAACCGGTGGACTGGAGACAGCAAGGAGGCATCAGGCCAAGTAGTCCTGAGGCATGGTCCTAGGGCTTAGGTCATAAGAGAGAAAGAGAGAGAAGGAGAAAGAGAGAAAGAGAGAGAGAATTAGAGGGAGCTTACTTAAATTCACATAGGACACCAGATAAGACAGGATAAATATTCCAGATATAGACTGACCCTAACCCCCAACACAAACTATTGCAGCATAAATACTGGAGGCAGTAGGGGTCGGAAGACACTGACGATAACCCCGGACAGGGCCAAACAGGCAGGATATA
>NC_036838.1:25256482-25258115 GCF_002910315.2 Salvelinus sp. IW2-2015
TCAGGCCAAGTAGTCCTGAGGCATGGTGCTAGGGCTTAGGTCATAAGAGAGAAAGAGAGAGAAGGAGAAAGAGAGAATTAGAGGGAGCTTACTTAAATTCACACAGGACACCGGATAAGACAGGAGAAATACTCCAGATATAGACTGACCCTAACCCCCAACACAAACTATTGCAGCATAAATACTGGAGGCAGTAGGGGTCGGAAGACACTGACGATAACCCCGGACAGGGCCAAACAGGCAGGATATACTACCCCCCACTTTGCCAAAGCACAGCCCCCATACTGGTAGAGGGATATCTTCAACCACCAACTTACTACCCTGAGACAAGGCCGAGTATAGCCCACAAAGATCTCCACCACGGCACAAACCCGAGGGGGGCGCCAACCCGGACAGGAAGATCACGTCAGTGACTCAACCCACTCAAGTGACGCACCCCTCCTAGGGACAGCTTGGAAGAGCACCAGTAAGCCATTGACTCAGCCCCCGTAATAGGGTTAGAGGCAGAGAATCCCAGTGGAGAGAGGGGATTCGGCCAGGCAGAGACAGCAAAGGCGGTTCGTCGCTTCAGTGCCTTTTCGTTCATCTTCACACCCCTGGGCCAGACTACACTCAGTCATAGGACCGAATGAAGAGATACGTCTTCAATAAAGACTTAAAGGTCGAGACCGAGTCTGCGGGATGCTGGCCTTCTAGGCAGAGTTCCTCTGTCCAGTGTCTGTGTTCTTTTGCCCATCTTAATCTTTTCTTTTWATTGGCCATTCTGAGATAGGGCTTTATCTTTGGAACTCTGCCTAGAAGGCCAGCATCCCGGAGTCGCCTCTTCACTGTTGACGTGGTGTTTGTGGGTACTGTTTAATGAAGCTGCCAGTTGAGGACTTGTGAGGCATCTGTTTCTCAAACTACACACTCCAATGTACTTGTCCTCTTGCGCAGTTGTGCAACGGGGCCTCCCACTCCTCTTTCTCTTCTGGTTAGAGCCAATTTGCGCTGTTATGTGAAGGGAGTAGTACACAGCGTTGCACGAGATCTTCAGTTTCTTGGCAATTTCTCGCAAGGAATAATTTCTTAATTTCTCAGAACAAGAATAGACTGACAAGGTTCAGAAAAAAGTTTTTTGTTACTGGCTGTAATCGAACCCACAAATGCTGATGCTCAACTAGTCTAAAGAAGGCCAGTTTTATTGCTTACTTAATCTGGACAACAGTTTTAAGCTGTGCTAACATAATTGCAAAAGGGTTTTCTAATGATCAATTAGCCTTTTAAAATTATAAACTTGGATTATCTAACACAACTTGCCATTGTAACACAGGAGTGATGGTTGCTGATAATGTGCCTCTGTATGCCTATGTAGATATTCCATTAAAAAATCTGCCGTTTCCAGCTACAATAGTCATTTACAACATTAACGCTGTCTACACTGTATTTCTGATCAGATTTCATGTGATATTTGCTTTTCTTTCAAAAACAAAGACATTTCTAAGTGACCCCAAACTTTTGAAAGGTAGTGTATATGTTGAAGAAAAAATCAATTGGTGGCATTTTTACCCATATTCCCCARATTCCTCCAGTTCTTTTGGTTTTTCCACTAACTTATTCTGTGCATCCATTGTACCGTTTTTATTGCCATCTA
>NC_036838.1:25258452-25262822 GCF_002910315.2 Salvelinus sp. IW2-2015
AGGTAAATACTGTTTGTCTTTTCTTATTATCTGCCAAGCCATTTCAATTAAAACTGGCTATACTTATTTCATCATTTACCATAATGAGATACAAGTTTAAATTATATTTATCACAATAAATGTTTGTCAACTTAACATTAAAAAGTAACATGATGATTGAGTACTGTGTAAACCTCCAATTGGATCCTAGGGCCTTTGAGAGATTGGGACCCATCCTTTTAAAAGAGCACACAGTGCCACCTACAGAACATAGGCAGATTAACAGCAAAAAGCATTTCCAARGCCCTCACCTCGATTGTATACTGTTATTAAAATATATATATWAAAAAATCTTGCATATCTTAATTTATTTCCACAATTAACTAATAATATGCGTAATAATGTAGGCACTTCATACAAAGGATTGTTACCTACAGCCAGGACTGGCATTCCAAATATTACAATTATTATTTTGGGAAAGAATTAATGTGATTTCTCCTATACTGTTCCTAACATCATTACCKCTTAGCAACAGATGTGGAATACATACACACACTCTCTTCACCCTTCCCCACAAACAACCACAAGCMGAGGTGTTGTTCCATCCCAGAGCCCAACTCAAGAAAAGATGATGTGCGAATGCGTATACAGTTGTAGCTGTCTATGAAGGCATGCAAAATTGGGCAAGAATGGCGAGATTCGTTTAACCAATGTTAAGTCGAAGCGGATGGATCTTAGATACACCCCTCCCTTAAAACARACACATGCTGGTCCCCCACTGTGACCGTTTTCTCAAGCATCTCTGAGCAGTCATACCTTTTGATTATGTTGTGCCTTTTGATTGTTTCCCCCTCCCATGGTTACTGCAGCTAGTGTTGCCAGGACTGCCACTACCTGTCTCCACCGGAATTCCCACCGGCTAGGTACAAGGTCTGTCTCTTATACACATCTAGATGTGTATAAGAGACAGGGTTTAGGGGGTCTCTGACAGTGTTTATCTTTCTGTCTTGGCTGCATATAGGCTACTTGCAGTAGGCCTATAAAACAGATAAGGACTTCTCCTTAGTGTGTGGGTCGCTCAGGTGTTTAGGGTATAGGGCTGTCTCTTATACACATCTAGATGTGTATAAGAGACAGGTGTTTTATCTTTCTGTCTTGGCTGCATATAGGCTACTTGCAGTATGCCTTTAACACATAAGGTCGCTCAGATGGTTGTCTAGGGAATTGGGTCTGTCTCTTATACACATCTAGATGTGTATAAGAGACAGGCCGCAACCTGGGTGGGGGACTCCACCGGAATTCCCACCGGCTAGGTACAAGGTCGTCAAGTTACTCATTAGCAGCTTTGAGAAATTCCATTGATATTATGCTCACCCACTCGGTAGCTTTAGCTTTGTTGGACCAACCCTGCTAGGTAGGCTCAGACTCTTGAGGGACAGTGCTGCTTTAGTGGGTCTCTGACTGTGTTTTATCTTTCTGTCTTGACTGCATATAGGCTACTTGCAGTAAGCCCTATGGAACAGATAAGGACTTTTCCTTAGTGTGTGGGTCGCTCAGGTGGGGGTCTAAGGTATAGGGTTGGGGACCCTTCCATCATGATACGACAATAAATACTAGACTATATTTGTAATTTATTTTAAAATGTACAGTACCAGTCAAAAGTTTGGACACAGCTACAGTACTTATTCAAGGGTGAAAAGCTGTCGTCAATATATTTTGATTTCTTTAACACTTTTTTGGTTACTACATGATTCCATATGTGTTATTTAATAGGTTTGATGTCTTCACTATTATTCTACAATGTAGAAAATAGTACAAATAAATAAAAACCCTTGAATGAGTAGGTGTGTCCAAACTTTTGACTGGTACAGCATTTCCCATACCTTCGTATATCCCATACCTTGCTCGCAAAATGCATTAGCAGAAATGCCTTCTGGTACATGTGCATTAATAACAAACGTGTATTCCATCTGTAAATATGAATACAGTTGTTAAATTACGAGCCTAGTTGGTTTAGCCATGAAAAAAAGACAAGAACCTTCCTACTAGCCATGATTGGCTGTGATAATCGTTGGGCTGMACATGCATGAAGTTGAGTTTGGATTGGTCTGCCATYTAAGATGCTTCTTTCTATAGCATGAGCTGCTCAGTATGTGTTGATAGTCCTTTCTACRGCAGAATTGTTTGAAAGATATAACGTTAGCCATCGAGAACTACAAAAGATTTGCTTCTTTTCTCAACAATATTGATAGACTGWATTTAGTAGGCGCTATCGACAGATCAGTRGGCAAAAGGTATGATGGGCTCCTTTCTGCGCACGTCATGATCAGTGTGACTTGACACAACGCTGGCCAAACAAGATGRAGCTACAAACAAAACAGAGTTAAATGGTTCCAGAGTCTAGTTACATTTTCAGATTTCATAAGATGTTTTCATTGCAAGTTAAAGAATACTGRTAGCTAGCTAGCGAACYTTCGTTTTTTGGCTCACAAGCTAACGTTATGMGTATTTGATCWGTGTAGTAATGTTATTCAAATCAGAAACWATTTGCATTGCTAGTTATAGCCTAATGTTAGCTAGCTAACATTGAACTTAGTTGGTTAGCCTTAGCTACCTGCAGATTCATACTACAGCTATGACAATGTTTGTATTGGTAGTAGTATGAGTTGGGATTATGCCGGTTCATTGTTTAGCGTAGCAAAGCTAGCTCCAGTTGAATTTGGAACGTATTACATACAACTATAGCAAAAATAGCATTATTTGTTATTAAACTCAGTTTTTCACAATATCCCTGACATTTTGATCCTAGTAAAAAATTCTTTGTCAAAAGTCAAGTATTAGATAAAACGCACTTTATTTTAGAACTTGTGAAATGTCAGAATTAATAGTAGAGGACGAGAATGATTTATTTCAGCTTTATTTCTTTTCATCACATTCCCAGGGGGTCAAAGGAAGTTTACATGTTACCACTCAATTAGTATCTGGTAGCATTGCCTTTAAAATGTTTAAGTTGGTCAAACATTATACGGGTAGCCTTCCACAAGCCTTTCCCACAATAAGTTGAGGAGTGAAATTTTGGCCATTACCCCGGAACAGAGCTGGTTGTAAAACAAAAGACTTGGGTTTGATGAGCTCCAACTTCACCATATTTCACACGACTTATGACATTGTTGCTGTTCCTTAAAATAGTGACCATTGCCACAACTTATTATTGAAGATACTAGAGCGTGGAACATCCTATATTGGTCGTCACAGATTTGGAGTTTCACAGATTCGATATCATAGCACCATTTATGACACCGAAGCTCTTATATAATACTTCACTGCGCAAACTCTGAATGTATCTATCTGTGGGTCTATGTAAATCTTTATTGGCGATTCAACTATATTTTAGGATACCTACAATAAATGATATTGATCCAAGAGTCCACAAAAAATCACATTTATCAACAGTTTATATCCTCTAGTCTTCGCTGAGGATGACAAAATCAAGAGTGGAGCACCACGAATGTGTCTACCAATCCATGAGCAGCACACACAGACAATAGTCTCGCCACCACACGAAACACACTCGAGAATAACTCTCCCACCTCAACACCGAGGCTTCTATAGGTTGGTCAACTCTTGCGTCTGCGAGGATTATACTATACTTACTCGAGTCTATGTCACTAATGTTCCGCCGTGAATAGGCCTCCATAAATTTTGCCTCGACAAAAATCAATCCCTTGTCGATATATATATGAGCAAAACAAACAAGTTTCTAAGTGCTTTCTTTTGTTCCCACAAATCTAGACAAGAGGAACTTTTCGGTACTCAGAAATTTATAAAGTTTATATTCACTGATTACTCTATCTATGTTCACCAAATATGTTTTGCGAGAGGCAAAAAACACCATATAAGACATTGTCCGCGGCCTTGTTTTATTGACAGGGACCTAGCCGGCTCCGTAAATATGTTTAAAGCCAAGATTGTTCTGTCGATAGATGTTCCCAACGTGACCAACCAGGTCAAAAATAATCACAGTTATCAGAGGCTATTGGTCTGAGGAGCGACGAGATCGCCTTCTTCTACAATGCTAGAATTGGCGAGTGCCCTCTTATTCAGTCTGAACGTCAAATATAGGCATACTTGTTTTTTACCCACTGGTGGCATAATAGAAGTGAAACATAACCTACATGCAGTAACCTAGGTTTCCTCTCTAGCCATCTTCACGAAGAGCGAGTCACATTATGCTATATGAGAGGTGCGTATATCTTGAGATAGTATGAGAACGGAACTACCTACGGCAGCAAAAAGCTCTCACGATTAATATCTCCTAAGACAGAACGCGTCTCCTCTCCGTGCGGTATACATGGTCTGCGTGGTCCCATGGTGTTCAGTAGACCTCTTGC
>NC_036838.1:25262847-25266399 GCF_002910315.2 Salvelinus sp. IW2-2015
CAGGTAAAGTCAATAATAGGACTTGTTATTACTGGATATAATACTTTTGTACCTGTTTCCTCAGCAAATCTCACAATCCTTTGCTGTTGTTCTGTTATGATTGCACTTCTCGCACAAAAGTACGTTAATCTCTAGGAGACAGAACGCGTCTCCTTCCGTGCGTATAAGGCTGCTGGCCCATGGTGTTCATACTTGCATACTATTGTTTGTACAGCTGAATGTGGTCCTTCAAGCATTTGGAAATTGCTCCCAAGGATGAACCAGACTTGTGAAGGTCTATACATTGTTTTTGAGGTCTTGGCTGATTTCTTTTGATATTCCCATGATGTCAAGAAAAGAGGTACTGAGTTTGAAGGTAGGCCTTGAAATACATCAACAGGTACACCTCCAATTGACTAAAATTATGTCACTTAGCCTATCAGAAGCTTCTAAAGCCATGACATAATTTTCTGAAATTTTCCAAGCTGTTTAAAGGCACAGTCAACTTAGTGTATGTGAACTTCTGACCCACTGGAATTGTGATAAAGTGAATTATAAGTGAAATAATCTGTCTGTAAACAATTGTTGGAAAAATAACTTGTGTCATGCACAAAGTAGTTMTCCTAACCGACTTGCCAAAACTATAGTTTGCTAACAAGAAATTTGTGGAGTGATTGAAAAACAGGTTTTAATGACTCCAACCTAAGTGTATGTAAACTTCCGACTTCAACTGTATATTATATTATTGTATTACTTACTGCGTGTTTATATGTGTCATACCTTGAGGCCAGGAATATAGTATATTTTCTTGAAGAACCTTGCACAGAACCTCTCTACAGACGTCCCCATGTCGAACTTGTTGTTTTTACAGATGAAGATACACGGCAGCTTCCACAGAGCTGCCATGTTGAAAGACACAAAGATCWGGCCCTGATTGGACAAGAGGAGGAGACTTTACTCCAACCGTTAGACAGATAGAACAAGCCTCACCTGTTTGGCTGCTCCATCTCCATACAGTGTCACACACGTGG
The DNA here is from genome assembly GCF_002910315.2 of Salvelinus sp. IW2-2015. Taxonomy (NCBI): domain Eukaryota; kingdom Metazoa; phylum Chordata; class Actinopteri; order Salmoniformes; family Salmonidae; genus Salvelinus; species Salvelinus sp. IW2-2015. The sequence goes on from NC_036838.1 coordinate 25,263,858, forward strand.
TTGTTGCCCTGGTACTGACAGGCTAGACCCACACCTGCCCCCAATGGAACCTGTACACACACACACACACACACACACACACACACAACGCACACGCACAAACGCACACGCCACACACACACACACACACACACACACACACAAAGTGAGAATGGTGAGTGAGCGTCATTTGTGTGTGACCTTATCAGAATACATGACCTCCCACGATGCCGTTCCCTCCATAGAAGTGTTTGGCGTACATGTGCATAGAACCACATTTAACATTGGCCACAACCCCTCTATGACTAGAGAGAGAGAGAGAGCGAGGAAGTGACAGATGTTGTAGGAAAGGGAGAACACTCTCCATCGGGGTGGACTCACCGTCGCACCAGCACGCGAACGCGTCCCACTTACTAGCATAAGTCCTAGTCATGGAGCTGACCCACGCACACTGTATCGCGGWGATCACAGCAGCCAACAAAATGTGGAATTGGCCAAGGGCTCGAGATCAGCATCTAAATCATCTGAACCATGGGCGATCGGAAGCTATCAGGATGACCGACAGCCCCTACAATCTCACCCGCGCACTTATGGGAGAATGCAGGACATTGGGGGAAAAGAATAGAGGAGAACTCTCTGCCACGGGTGGTATGCGAATGCATCCAGTCCCAGCACCAGTTCATCCTGGGCCCGAAGAGAGAACCAGAGGAGGCAATGTGCTTTCTCTRGTGTTGTAAAAAGATCCATCTCAGCTCTACTGAATAGTTCCCATAGCTTGAGGACAATATTGGGGTGTAGGCGTCACTCGTCATCTTGAGGGCCTCGTCGGGACATGAGGTCTGCTCCCACATTGAGGTGGCCCGGAATGTGGGGTGCCGACAATGAGAGAAGATGGTTGTAAGTCCAGAGCCACAGTTCCTCCTCCAGGGTGTGAAGAGCAGGAGATCTCACTCTCCCTTGGCGGTTCACGTAAMCCACTCTGGTCCGGTTGTCTGACCAAACCAAAGCATGGTGTKCTCAAAGCATGGGACCCGTAGCACCAACAGAACCATTTCCAGTGCCATTGCAAACCACTCACACCCCACTGTCAGAATTTGACATGTCCCGCCCCATTCCATCAAGGATGCGTAACTGAAGACTAGGATGTGCGAGGACACTGCCCATGGAACAAAACATGCATGTTTCTCCAATGATCCAGATCTGCTCTGAGAGAGCGGGGAACAGCCAATGGACAATGGCGATGACGCACAGGGTCTAGCCGTAGCTTGGCAAACCACCGCTGTAACCTGTGCAAGCACAAAAGTTCCAGAGGGACCACAGTGTGGGCCGCTGGCACTTAGAAAACGTGCAAGGAGCTAGGGCTCACCCAAAAAACACTCTGTGTACTCGTAAAGCGCAGCAACTTCCTGTGATGTGGWAGCTCTGGGGCTTTGTTGTGAGCATGCAGAAAGGTCATTTGGCTATGGACTTGTTCTGCAAATGTATAATTGGCCTCCCGCCTGCCCGTTTTTTCAAGTAATCCGACGGTGGGTAGASTTTGTGCACGCCATCATGTATGTTTTTCCACTTCAACCAAAGATAAGAAGAGGTGACATGATGAGTTYGGTCTGTTTGTAGTGTGCATGTTGAAGAGGGTGTGTCYTCTACKATCATTCACTTCCCATCATTCACATCTGGAAGTTTACTCGAAAGACAAGTGAACCATCTATTCACGTCGTTTTGTTATAACATCTTTGGTCTGATAGACGTTTACSTGACACCCAGAATGCATTATATGATGTAAACCAACATGGCTCCACACATAGCTGCCAATTAGCTTAGCATTAGTTCATCATAATRAGTACAACCTTCAAAAAAGTKATATGTATCCATTACAATCTCTGCAAGAATGCCATCCAGGACCTCTACACCAGGTGGTGTCAGAGGAAGGCCCTAAAAATTGTCAAAGACCCCAGCCACCCCAGTCATAGACTGTTCTCTCTACTACCGCATGGCAAGCGGTACCGGAGTGCCAAATCTAGGGCAAAAAGGCTTCTCAACAGTTTTTACCCCCAAGCGGGATAGCCGAGGGGACGACAGATCAAGCAAACGAGGCCTGCAAATGAAAGCTAGCAATATGATGGCTAAATATGTAGCTAGCTATCTTAGATTGTGAATAGGCAAAAGTGTGTTCTACTAACTGGCTAGCAACGCGTTTTCCTGTTATATATCAGCTTGATTAGTATCTTATTTATTTTACTTTTCCTTCAGCCAAAGGAAGACAGCGGTGGCAGTCTGTCTAGTCACTATTCTGAAAAACATTTCAAGGTAATTTACAGCATTACTTACAATACATTTACTTTTGATTCTGTTTCCCAGTCTGCTAGTATGTGCTGCCTGTCCCTTTTGGATTTCCAGTACCTGAGGCTGGAGAGTGGTGGTGGCCACAAGATGGAAAGTAACCTTCCACTGAAGGCACATTGTAGATTCTCATTGCCATGAAGTTTAATCTATACCAGCTGATACAAGTAGGCCTAGGTCCCAAGATAACAATTGACTTTGACCCAAGAGAACAATTCAAACA
>NC_036838.1:25266424-25403418 GCF_002910315.2 Salvelinus sp. IW2-2015
TAACCCCAAGCTCTAAGCTTCAGGTAAGGCTGAAACAGGTGAATCAAATCGCTACGCCGGACTATTTGCATTGTGTGCCCCCCCCCAACCCTCATTTTACGAAGCAGAGAGAGCAGCTCCGCGTATGGATCAACACCGATATCACTGACTCATGACACGTTTCTCGCGAGTAGTGATGCAATAATCACTGTTCCACACTAGTGAACTAGTCCTGGGTACCTCACTAACGACCTCACATATATCGCGAGGCGAGTACCGACCCGGTCTCCCGCAGCGCATTTCTCAGACCGGCTATCTCTGAGTTGATGTCCACCACCTCATCCCACCCGCAGCCAACCACTTGCTTTTACTCGGACTATTCTGCAACCTCTCGCAGGTTTTATCCAGTATATCATTCCACAGTCATACTTTGTAACTATCAAGTCTCTCATAGTGATGACATACTAACACTTCTAGTCAGAGCGCTGTGATCTGACCACCCTGATCTGACCAAAGATTGTTTATGCTTGAGCCTCTTGCTACATGTGTAGAGATAGCCTGTCTTTTGATCATGGTGTGTTTATCTCATGGGCCAGCGCCCTTAGACCTTAGTGTCTCAGCTTCTGAATACATGTGCTTTTTTGCGACACCTAATTGGAGGTTGTGAGGCCGTTAAGTAAAGCATTTCACGCTTAAGCACTTCCTAGCAAACCCTGTCCTGATTGAGACGCAGACGTATCCAAATTAGCGACTTTACTCTCTATTTATTTGATGATTCCTAGCCTTGTTGTACTATAAAACATGTTGAACTCAGTATCCAAGTATGTAAATAATATACAACACAAATACTGTGTGCCCAAGAGTGCGAGTTCTCGAAACCTCAAGATCGAGTCGTTGGTCCTTTACTGAATCTGCTAGGGGAAGGTGCGCAAGCCATAAATCTCCACAGTGGCCGGCCGTCACAAAATAAGAAGCAGTATTGAGTGCTGAAATTCGGCACTTACTCAGAATGCTCCCTTCCAAATCTCCCGCGTTCAAGTAAGATACGTTTTGCGCGACCAGCAACCTAATCATGAGACAACGGAATTGCAAGTGCAATTCCCGGTGGGACATAAGCCGCAGCACTATTCAAGAGCAAACTAGGCTCGCAGCGAAACCACTAAGCACATATTGTAGCATAATGTGTACTCGTAGATCAAAATATCTCCATACGATAGTGAAAGTCAAATAGTGGCATTTCAAACTGTCTCTTTCAGCAACCTCGGTTATCTAACAGTCCTAGGATTTCAGAATGATTTAGTATCATTATATTTTACTTGCCATTCCTTAAGGAAAGACACGTGTCAGGGTAGAGATAGTATCTTGTGTCTATTGGTCACCTATCTAGAGAAAAACATAATTCAACTGAATAACGTAACTATACAAGCATTAGGCTACAACAGGTTTAACATTTTTGATTTGTCCCAGTCCTCGGCTGTAGAGTATGTCCTTAAACCTGTCGGCCTTCTCGGATTTGCTCCCCAAAGAAAGAAGCAGACGACAAAGTAGCCCAGCATCAGAGGTCAGTCCGATAGGGCGAAGTGTCAACTAGTTATGAGGAAAGTCAATACTATCATGCGGGCGACTTCGATCTAATTTGCATTGCCATGAATTAAATCAAGTACACAGACTGGTACGAGCGTAGCCGTAAGAGTCACAAAAGGATGATACACTTATATTTACAGTGCCTCCAAAGAGAAGAACTGATTCAGACCAAAGATTATTACAAACGAGTAGAGTCATGAATGAGCCAAGTATTATAGAAAGAGACGGATGTGCACTCAAGATACAGGCTCACTCGCAAGAGCTTATTAATGGGCCCTGAATACAAACGGTAACTCGAAAACATTTCTACAGAGGATGAGAGCAGCACCTACTGTAGTAGAGACACCACGAATCTAATGTAATGGTCTACATCAATAATTAGAAAAGATACGTAACCGGACCCAACTGAGAGAATCTCACTAATATAGTACTCAACAGTAAAAAGTTATAGAGAAAAACACAATCCCATAGTTTAACTGTAAGGACACCCTCGTCAGCTAGATTCAAGCAAAATAGCTCTCTCGTGTTAAGCAACGAGTCTCAAGGACACCAGTGTGTTAATTAGTTGCTGTTATTTCTCGCCCATTTCTCGCGCATCTACGCGTCTAATAGCAAACATGGGGGTGATACTTTTCGTAAGACTGTTGGAGGAGTAGGTGAATCATGCAGTATGCGGTAGGGAGAGCAGGATTTTGGAGTAAGGAGATGGCAGAAGAGGGCTAGTGCTAGAAGATATGCATTACGACTATAGGTTGACCTCATCATCATGCTGCGCCATTCTACTGAGTTTCAACTACGCACATAAGAGTGTTAATAGACGAAATATTGATATGTCTTCAATGACATAATCTGAATAGGAACAATCCGCATTAAAAACATATAGCAATTTATGTGTTCCGTATTCAAGTAGATTCTATAGTTGGATTAAAAGGGATACTAGTTGGAGACATTGGCGCAGGGTCTTAGACAGTCAGGTAAGAGAGTAAAAGCTTAAAAGGAATCAACAGTATGCTCTGAAGTATATTAAAGCTCCAAATATGTAGACTCGCAACGACAGGCAGGCCAGGTGGCAAGGGCTCTGAGCTAACAAAGCTACTCGAATGTTGACGAGTAAAGTCTCTTCCACCCTCGAAAGAGATAACCGCGCCCTTCTCATCAAATTCACGCAAATCACCGCTATATCCTACCCCGTCTCCAACACTGTCAGCTCTTTGCATTATCAAGGAAGTGCACAACGCTGGACCAGTCTGTTAGTACTTTGAACATATGAATTATCTAAGAAGCGAAGTCTGCTCCTACAGTCATCATTTTGACTGTGTAAATAGGAAATTTAAGAGATGACTGGGTCTCTGTGGTTTTTCAAGTTGAGATGTATTTATTTGTGCTGCACTCACTATTGAATAACTCATTCCAGTCCTATGACAAAACAAGTTGACCAACAAGCTCGCACTCAGAAGAATAGGCTTATTGGCAACTTGATTCATATTGGTACTTCAAACTCCTTAAAAGGATGTCACGGCCTGCGCCTCTGCGAGAAACTGTAAACACGTCGAAACTCCTAATCGAGTAGGAGCCGACCTCTGACCAGATCTTATGGATAGTTTAATCACCAAGTTTTGCTGCTGTCATAAGTGCTAATCGCCTTTACATTTTAGATTTATTATCAAGGCATTGGAGTGAAACGGCTAAAGCATATTATTTGAGGTGATTAAGACTGAGCGTCAACAGTGCTCCCATTGCAACTAATAACGCTCCTGAGGCATTCATGTAACCTGACTCATACCAAAGGGATGCAATGCAGTCATGGAGGTCCATATAATGTCCTCGTTTTAACTCTGTCTGGTTTTGTACCTTCAAGGCATGAGTACAGGACAGGTGGGACACGAACGAGACAGAATAGTTGATCACCACTGGGGCTCGATTATTGGAGGTTTTGCGACCTAGCTATACGAAAGAGTGATGGAAAAATCCCAAGCATCGCCGAGTTGATATGAGTTTTTAAGTAATTAATTTGCAGGTCTGTAATGTGCATGGACCCGGCTTTCAGACGTAGCGTAGGGGAACAATGCCGGATAACAAGACAGTTATCGTCGTTGCGAGGCATATCTACCAAGCTGCCACATCACATCGCATGGACGATCAACAATCTGAACAGCGCAACCCAATCTGGGATCCCGGGAATCCGGGTGTTAGTCCTTATCTTTAGTCCGGCTGACTAATATCAAATGCGACCGAGGGAGCCTCTAGGCTCGCAATTAGGAAATATCATAGACTCACCTGTTGTTTTTTGGGCACCCGAGTGCCCTTAACGTAAAAATATTTAACCTATTTTGCCAAATTGGATTGGTCCCCGTCATACCACACGAGCACCCACTAACGTCTAACCCAACGGGAAAGCCTCCACACAGTCCTGACGCGGCTCGCGAATAACAACCCCAGACGCGTCACATTCTCCTCGCTCACGCTGCCCTAACCATGCCACCGGCTTAGCCATGTACATGAATACGCACGCGACCCCATACCAACACAATCACTCACATCATGGACACTCTCGGAATGTATCACTTGAGACAAGACATAGACCCCACATACCTGCAAATATACCTTCCATGTTGTAGCGGTCTAGAGCTTGTAGTGCTGTTTAACCTGGCTGATAAGTCACTGTAGAGCCTCATAGCCTTTGCTGCTTCATCTTACCCTATACCACACTTGTCAAGATTCCACATCTTACCACAGCAAACAATGCTAATGAGCCACTCACCTAAGTTTACAATTTGTTTCTAGAGACAAAATAATCTCTACTCGTTCGGCTAATTCAATGAGTCACGATAGTTACCCATACCACTGATTATTCAAATACACTATCGTCGATATCCTTGTCTGACATGATAACCCAACACAAAAAACTCCTTTGAGGCAATATCCTGCGCAATTTAGCAAAGACCTCGAACAAGCTCTTCCCGCGACTATGCGCAAACTTTTCAGGGTTAAAGTTTAGAACCGAATGTTGACACATCGCAGTTAGGAGCCAAGGCTAGCTTTTTCAAGGCAAAATAATGCATTTGCTTCCTCGCAACACAAACTACAGAGAGAAAGTTCTGGAAACGCCTCGGGTAAGCCATGGAAGCAATGGAAGAGCACCTCCTCGCCGACGCCTGGATAGATCCACTGGCACAGATAGGAGTAACTCTGTCACCAACTAGATAAACCGTCGGGGGACTGTGAGCTATCGAATTAGAATTTCATGGGAAATAGGCATTATATTCTGTACGGTCCTGCCCCATGCTTTCCACTTGTGCACCCCGACCCTTATCCCGGTCAACTAGCACTACTGTATGCGACCCACTAGCAACTCAGCCCAAAAAGTGACATTCACTCCCACATCTCTCCATTCTCACCAGACACATCACATTCGTTGATATCTTCTGACAGAGCTGTGCACAAATCGCGGGCATGTGGACCACCGCAGAAAATCACACCGTTGTGCAGATACGACATTATATTTGGACCCCATATCGTCTATCTGAAACAAGATAATCTAAGCCGAATTGTACAATTGCAACCTGGTTTTACTAGCCTGTTTCAAGCGCTCTTCTTTCGTGGCTGCTGACGTCTGACAGATTCCCATTAAGTGTGGATCAACAGCCACAGCTCGCCTCTACCACCCCTTTCATAAGGAGATACGGGAGCACTCTTGACCCCAAAAGTGCTATACAGTACCTGTAGGCTAATGTCTACTTCAGTAAGCGCCTCAGCCTTTCTAATTGGTGGTGCTTCTGATAAGCCAAGTATCATAACTAAAACAGGATCCCAAAGGCTAGGGCAAGAGTCATTGGTTACCGGATACCGATTTATTCGGAGATGGCCCTCCCTACCTTGCGTCCGTCTTATCGCATAACTGTTTCAGAGAGAGCTGAGATCTTCCTCGGGGTGCAGCACGACTGTCAGCCTACGACTCAACGTCGTAAACCATAATCTGTTTTAAGCCAGACCATCAATAGCAAAGACACATACTGTGCAGCGCCCGACTATACAATGGACCTGAAAGCCAATGCTTTCCACACCTCTGGTTCCGATATCACCCCACCTACCCTCACGCAGACTCACACAATAGCCTTTGGCTTTCTCTACAAAATGATTGCCTCGTTCTGGTTTCACTAATCAACTAGCTATTCTCTCACAAGGAGTGATTACAGTGTGCAAATTCCGAGAGCCTGCTTGTCCAGCCTCTAGCAGTCTCATGGGGTGCAGAGGCTTCAATGTGTTGCCGACTCTCTTCTCTCAATAAAACAAATGAAACTGGAAATTGATGCTTTCTCTCTGCTAGTGGGTCTGCTGATCATCCTCTTCCTCGCAGACGACCGCCGAGTGTGGGCCGCATGCCGTGGACCGTTTAATTAATTTGTTAGGCGCTTCGTCTCTATGACACTGCGACTGCTTGACAGAACCCGTGCGCATAGCACATAGCATATCATAATGCCAGTACAAAATCTCCTTCGTGACCTCCAACTGTGCTCTTAACTACATAGTAAACTCAAAAGACAACGACATAATGCTCTCGTCTCCAATCGCGCCATACATGCCATTCTCCATGTATATTGAGCATTCCTTAGGAATCATGTGAGCACAATACCATGACCCCTAACGAGATTTCTGGGATTTACAACTCTGATAAAAACTCTCGTCCTCTCCAGACTGCACAAAAAAAGTTATCTCCATCCAATTCAAAACTCTCACCTTCGCGTTCCTCATTTCGCACGAACAAAAGCAATCCGTCTGCGTCTGACATAGCTGCCGAACACTATTTTGACCACGTCTCGATAAGACTGAACGGCTCAAAACCAGGGAACCTCCCTACCTGAGAGTCCGATCGACTCTACGTGCGGTATTGATACATTTACACAAGCTACTCAGCCTCCACACACTCACCAGTATTATCTCGACTGTTCCGCGTCCTCTCACGCCAGCTCTGCAACTCAAGTCTTTGTCACCTAAATCTCCCCGCCGAGTACTGACCTCCAGCCAACCATTGCAGACAGACTGGACTGCCCGCTCCCTTCGAGATACTGCGAGTTTCGCGGCACAAAACCCAACAACGGCTCCAGGCCATCAACCACAGCGTACAAGGACCAATAAGATCAGATAAAGGCTCCACCCTCCAATCACCTCCATCAGCCTCCGACTGGTCAGACTCCATATGACCAGCCAGCGCAGCCCCCTGTAGCACAGCGCCATGGTCAGGCTAGCCCGAACCCACAATTGTCTCTGTGTGGTCCACCCAAAGCCAATTCTCCTTTGGCCGCCTTCGCGCTTTTCGCAATTCTACTAGCTGCACAGCTAGAATCTGACATGAATACTAAACGATCTCTGAGACATGTGCAAGACACTTATCTCCATCAACTCCTTTAGCCTCGATCTGTCTACCGCGTCCAAGATTAACTGCTCCTGTAAGCATCAGCACGATCCTCTTATGTAATTTAGCCCAACCAGAACAGGTTTACTAACCTCTATCCACTCTACATGGTACATTTGATATATTATTATTTTTGCTCCTTGTCCACACACCGTTACTGTGGTTATTATTTCTCTTTGCACGTTCTTTCCGATCTGCAAACTCTACCAGGCTTCTCAGTGGTGATTGCTGCTTTATTAATTGTATTTACGATGTGACGCACGCTGCGCCACTTTTTTTTGCCACGCTCTTGCCTCACACTTATACTAACCCTCATTATGGAGCTACACGATGAATGGTAGTAAGTGAGCGTTCATTTTATTCCTACGTGAGTATGTATTGAACTTGTATCCATGTGTAATACTTCGTACTAGATTTCGAAACTCTGGCTCTTGTGTGTGTAGTGCGGTGCTTTGCGAAACTGCTATGACTTATATTCTTGGCGAGGTCGACAATTGTGAATGAGAATATAAGATTCCTTCATACTTGGTCCTATACTTCAAAACTAGGGCTCGGAATATAACTACACTAAGAATGCTCAGTGAAATAAATTTAAGACCGATTAGAGTATAAATGAATGTCACGCAACCTAGACGACAGATACCGACCTTTATTCTCTTTTTGGTAGGCCAGGGTGTGCAGAATAAGGAAGTGCGGGACCTCTCGATATCCTTTGGTTTACTTCTAATGTTGAGTTTCTAATTCTTGTGTCTCTCATTCGGCCGCGGGGATGGATAGGGATGTGTGTGTCGTATCAGAGCAAAGCGTACTCTGCGTTCTTTGTGCTACTGATTGGCGAGAAATCCATACTTAGGTAGCCCTTTCTCCACGATGTAGCTTTGTCTCGGTACATTTGACTTTTATTCCTAGGCGTCACATCGAGATACATTTAGCTATCACGGGCTTGTGTTATTGATAGTGTTGGTTGTCCAGAGGCGCTCATTTTTCCCAAGTAGTGACGAGAAAAATGATACGCTCGACCACGTGGAGTGCACCTTGTGCTACTTCTTTCGCAGCCCGCTCGCACAAAATAGGATATTCATCAAGCACGCCTACAATAGCGGGCAGGGAGAGTACCACAACATATATTGATACAAGAAAAATAGATAGTGGAACTGTCACGACAACTGTTACATGCTTCCACACTTTAAGTAACGGCGAGCACAATACTTACTCTATTACCAATTAAATGATACCACCATGTGCGCTAAAATTAATAACGTGATCTACCAGCAGGGATCATCCATCCCCCAGGTGTGCACTTAGTACCTAAAGGCTCTAAACTACAGATCATCAAGCCCACGAAAACTACACCAACATAAGTTTCAGACTCTCTGTAAATTCACTAGCAATGCTCTTTTCATTAAACATTGGCTCAATGTGTTTTTTTCCCCTCTACAAGTTAAGATCCTCTTCATTCCTTCCTTGGCCACTTTGGGTCCACTATTGTACCGTTATGGCACAGTTCTTGACAGATCTCCTACATATTAGTCACTATATTTGCCCTACATTTATCTTCATATACTTTTTATGTGTGTACCTAATACGCGCTTTTATCTTCCCTGCCATAAACTACAAACCTTCTAAACTACCACACGACCATCCTACAGGAAACTCAACTACCAAGCCTCCACTCCAACCCCTTGCATTACACCTCTCATGTGCTCTGGTTTCCTTGTATTATCTGGTATACATATCAATACTGGAACCCTTTCCCCTTGACGTCATTGCACTATTTCACAGATGCACCATGGTGGCATTACTACCTGAACCAATTAAATAAACTAACTGTAGAGGTTGTTGCTATACAGTACTGCTGAAACTGTTCAGTCATAATTACAGTGCTACTTTGTTTGCAACCACTAGTCTATAAGTGAATAATATATTCTGTAAAAAATTGTTTCAGTACGGAAATGCACTTGCTCTTCAGCAAAGTTCTGGCAATTTTGCGCAACCATATTTAAGAAACCTAGTGCACATCACTTATGTAAATTGCAACTTCTTGAACATCAGTGATTGTTTTTGGAACAAGAATGACTGTCTAAGAGCTTTAGACATGTCTCTATCACAGGTCCACGGGTTACAATTCATTATAACCGCATGTGATGGTTAAACGTTCATAGTAATTGGTAATATGGCAATAGGCATGACAATATCAATTAGTAATGATATCAAGATTGTTATTGATCTTTATACCTCACACAACCTTTGTCCCTGTTCATTTTTTTTTTTTTTTTTTTTTTTTTTTTTTTTTTTTTTTTTTTGTTTTTTTTTTCTGGCAGAACTCAATAGCATGCAATGTAGGATTTTCACCTTGGTTTGCAAGATAAAGGTAATATCTCTAAAAAGGCATCACTGCTTGCACGCAAACTATTTTTCTGTTCAAGTGCACCCATGTAACTAGTGATTAGAGAATTGCAGAGACAAACTTCACCAATCAGTATGATGGACCTACCCCTGTCCGGCAAGAAATGGCAAAAAATGCTGTCATGCTCAAGATATATTAAGGAAATCCCTCTATTGTGATTATGAGCAACTCGCTGTGCGATTGGTTCACGAATTATTATTGCAACGTTATCAGTTAGTACACGCAAGTGCAGACTAAGTAGCACATAAGCACGCTAAATACATGCTCAACTCACACGTGCTCGCTCATTTAAAATATATAAAACGATAACAATCCGTACAACGAAAAAAAAAAAAAAAATTAGCATAAAGACAAGAAATATATTAAAAAGTATATGTATGTGGTTGATCATAGAAGCATCATATGAATATATGATAACAGTGTTAAAATTGGAAGGCTATGACTAGCCATTCAGTTTCAGAAACACACTGTATTGACTGCTCACCATATCCAAGCTCAGTCTAAGCGGGAGTTAGATAGGCTAGCTACATATACATGACCGAGAGAAGCTATAAAAAAAGATGGACATCGGGCTATTTGTCAACACATGCTAATCCATAGGCATCACCCAAACGTTGGCTTATGAGCGGCATAATATAATCATGAGCTTCGCAGTCCCCTTTAGCCTATTGCTGGCTTACATACAGTCACTCCACTTCTATTTTCGGGAAGGGACTTCGTCAACACTACGGCTCTATCGCGTTATTACATTGTGAACACGGGGGTCTATACGTTCCTTGATTCTTTCAGCCCACAGAATATGAAAGTGAGGGTCACGGCATCATGCATGTGAGACCAAATTAGCCATGGCACTCAGTCATCTGTCAATACTCATTCCAAGCGGAGTGACGAGGTTGCGGATTCGAGGGAGCGCGTGGTTGTCGAGATTGTCAGGCAGCCCACAAGTTATTTCACACTCACTCGACAGCTTCTATGTTCTGTCCTAGACGTCGCTTTGATAGCACAGGGGCATTCTCATGCTGAACACGAGACAAGGAGACCTTCTCCAAGCGTGTGGCGCGACCCAAGGTTGTGGATGGTGCGGAAGATTTTTTAAAGGGTAAGATCATAATGAGCAATATTATAAGAAGAGAGGGGATTTGATCCAAGATCAGCCCTCCTACTCAGAGTTTTTGGGCCCTGGTCACTAACTCCATTCTCGATGAGCAKTTGTAGGAGCCCATCCTTGTAATGTCCATCTACACCAGCAAAGGAGGTCTCCTATATTACAAGGTACATTATAGAAACAACATTTAAATAGCCACTCGGTCAGTAGATACAGCAAATAGCTTTTATTGGAAAACAGTTTCAGGACKCAGATGTTTTGTTGCTGTTTTTTATCGCTTTGGCGCATTCTTCTAATGCAAGTGGTARATTTTCTAAACTGGTGGAGGATGGTGAAATCAGCAACTGTGGGAGCAGGTTTGGTGATTGGCAAGGGTAGAAATATGATTGCTCTTTGACCATCAATCATATGCTCAGCCGTTCTTACTGATTTCAAAATAGCACTAGAGTTTAGAGTGAATATTGATATGTCTTCATGAAATGATCTTGGACAATCAGCATAAAGATATAGCAATTTATGTGTTCCTATACAAGTAGATTCCTCATATTGGATAAAAAGAGGATACTAGTTGAAGGGGTCTAGACAGTAGTAAGGATAAACATTAAGAGATCAAAGCTTGCTTAAATCTTAACAGCCCAAATATGTGACTGACTGACAGGCAGGCAGGTGGCCAAGCAGAGACAAACTCACTCACATTTGACAAATCTCTACTCAGAGATACCCCCCTCTCTCCTTTTCACTCCCTATATCTACCCCTGTCTCCACCCTAGAATTCCATGTATCAAGAATAACAGTGTCATCTGAGTATTTGATATATGTTATCTCAGGGAAGCTGCTCCTACAGTCATCATTTTGACTGTGTAAATAGGAAATTTAAGAGATGACTGGGTCCTGTGGTTTTTCAGTTGAGATGTATTTATTTGTGCTGCACTCACTATTGAAGCTAACTCATTCCAGTCCTATTGACAAAAAATATAAGATCATCAAAATAGGTTTTGGACTTGATTCATATGTACTCAAAACTCTTAAAAAGATGAGGGATGGGGTTGGAGAAATGTAAGCACTCAAATTAATAGACAGAGCTATGGATGCAAGGACTGACCATCTATGATAGTTTTAACCATGTTTTGATGCTGTATAGTGTTTGTTTACATTTAGTTTGTTTACAAACATTGGAGTGAACAAGCTTATATTTTGAGTTTTGATGAGGTACGACAGTTGAACTAAACTCATGGGGCATTTATAACCTTGTATTCCAAGATGGCATAGCAGTCAGACGTCCTTTGTCCTCGTCTTGTCMTGTCCCGTGTATATACAGTGGGGAGAACAAGTATTTGATACACTGCCGATTTTGCAGGTTTTCCTACTTACAAAGCATGTAGAGGTCTGTAATTTTTATCATAGGTACACTTCAACTGTGAGAGACGGAATCTAAAACAAAAATCCAGAAAATCGCATTGTATGATTTTTAAGTAATTAATTTGCATTTTATTGCATGACACCGGGCCTTCACGACTGGACTACCGACGTTATCTGCCTGAGGGAGTTATCCAACTGGCCCCTCCGTCGCGACGTAACCTGAACGCCCATCTGCGTCCCGCTAATCGTTAGCTATCTTATCGGCTGCTATCTGAATTGGTCTATCAGACWATTTTCTTGGGCCACTATAACTATAACTATTTTGRCAATTGGATTGGTCCCCTCTACCACACGGAACCCCACTAATCTACCAACGGAAACGCATGAGGTGGCTAAAAACAGACCTCCATCTTCTCCCAGCTTGCTACCCATGGCCCGGCTAGCTGTCTGAATCGCCGTGACCCCAACCAACCTCACTACTCACTGGACKCTTATGATCACTRYGCTAAGCATGCCCCTCCTGACAATATGCCTTGTCCATTGCTGGTCTGGTTAGTGTTTAACTGCTTATTTCYCTGTAGAGCCTCTAGCCCTGCTCATTATACCTTATCCAACCTTTCAGTTCCACCTCCCACACATGCGATGACATCACCTGGTTTCAATTATGTTTCTAGAGACAATATCTCTCTCATCATCACTCAATGCCTAGGTTTACCTCCACTGTATTCACATCCTACCATACCTTTGTCTGTACATTAACCAACACAAAAACATCCTTTGGCATTCTGCATTAGCATCGAACAGCCCCCGCGATATGCAACTTTTCAGGGAAGTTAGAAACCAATGTACACAGGCAGTTAGAAAAGCCAAGGCTAGCTTTTTCAAGCAGAAATTTGCTTCCTGCAACKCAAACTCAAAAKKMTTCTYGYACACTGTWAAGTCCATGGAGAARAAGAGCACCTCCTCCCAGCTGCCCACTMRACRGAGGATAGGAKACTCTGTCACCACCYATAAATCCACTATAATTGAGAATTTCAATAAGCATTTTTCTACGGCTGGCCATGCTTTCCACCTGGCTACCCCTACCCRGGTCAACAGCKCTGCACCACCCACAGCAACTCGCCCAAGACTTCCCCATTTCTCCTTCTCCCAAATCCAGTCAGCTGATGTTCTGAAAGAGCTGCAAAATCTGGACCCCAAATCAGCCGGGCTAGACAATCTGGCCCTCTCTTTCTAAAATGATCTGCCGAAATTGTTGCAACCCCTATTACTAGCCTGTTCAACCTCTCTTTCGTGTCGTCTGAGATTCCCAAAGATTAGAAAGCAGCTGCGGTCATCCACCTTTTCAAAGGAGGGGACACTCTTGACCCAAACTGCTACAGACCTATATCTATCCTACCCTGCTTTCTAAGGTCTTCGAAAGCCAAGTCAACAAACAGATTACCGACCATTTCGAATCCCACCGCACCTTCTCCGCTATGCAATCTGGTTTCAGAGCTGGTCATGGGTGCACCTCAGCTACGCTCAACGTCCTAAACAGTATCTTAACCGCCATCAATAAGAACCAATACTGTGCAGCCGTATTCATTGACCTGGCCAAGGCTTTCGACTCTGTCAATCACACATCCTTATCGGCAGACTCAATAGCCTTGGTTTCTCAAATGATTGCCTCGCCTGGTTCACCAACTACTTCTCCGACAGAGTTCAGTGTGTCAAATCCGAGAGCCTGTTGTCCGGGCCTCTGGCAGTCTCTATGGGGGTGCCAGAGGGTTCAATTTGTGGGCCGACTCTCTTCTCTGTATACATCAATGATGTCGCTCTTGCTGCTGGTGAGTCTCTGATCCACCTCTACGCAGACGACACCATTCTGTATACTTCTGGCCCTTCTTTGGACACTGTGTTAACAACCCTCCAAACTAGCTTCAATGCCATACAACTTTCCTTCCGTGGCCTCCAACTGCTCTTAAATACAAGTAAAACTAAATGCATGCTCTTCAACCAATCGCTGCTGCACCTGCCTGCACCTGTTCTGACTTAGAATATGTGGACAACTACAAATACCTAGGTGTCTGGTTAGACTGTAAACTCTCCTTCCAGACTCACAAAAAACATCTCCAATCAAAGTTAAATCTAGAATTGGCTTCCTACTTCGCAACAAAGCATCCTTCACTCATGCTGCCAAACATACCCTCGTAAAACTGGCCATCCTACATCCTCGACTTCTGCGATGTCATTTACAAAATAGCCTCCAATACCCTACTCAATAAATTGGATGCAGTCTATCACAGTGCCATCCGTTTTGTCACCAAAGCCCCATATACTACCCACCATTGCGACCTGGCTGGCCCTCGCTTCATACTCGTCGCCAAACCCACTGGCTCCAGGTCACCTACAAGACCCTGCTAGATAAAGTCCCCCCTTATCTCAGCTCGCTGGTCACCATAGCAGCACCCACCTGTAGCACGCGCTCCAGCAGGTATATCTCTCTGGTCACCCCAAAGCCAATTCCTCCTTTGGCCGCCTCTCCTTCCAGTTCTCTGCTGCCAATGACTGGAATGAACTACAAACATCTCTGAAACTGGAAACACTTATCTCCCTCACTAGCTTTAAGCACCAGCTGTCAGAGCAGCTCACAGATTACTGCTCCTGTACATAGCCCATCTATAATTTAGCCCAAACAACTACCTCTTCCCTTACTGTATTTATTTATTTATTTTTGCTCCTTTGCACCCCATTATTTCTATTTCTACTTTGCAACTTCTTCCACTGCAAATCTACCATTCCAGTGTTTTACTTGCTATATTGTATTTACCTTGCCACCATGGCCTTTTTTTGCCGTTTCCTCCCTTATCTCACTCATTTGCTCACATTGTATATAGACTTATTTTTCTACTGTATTATTGACTGTATGTTTGTTTTACTCCATGTGTAACTCTGTGTTGTTGTATGTGTCGAACTGCTTTGCTTTATCTTGGCCAGTCGCAATTGTAAATGAGAACTTGTTCTCAACTTGTCTACCTGGTTAAATAATGGTGAAATAAAATAAATTAAATAAATAAGTGTCACGCCCTGGCCATAGAGGCTTTTATTCTCTATTTTGGTTAGGCCAGGGTGTGACTAGGGTGGGCATTCTAGTTTCTTTATTTCTATGTTTTCTATTTCTTTGTGTTTGGCCGGGTGTGGTTCTRAATCAGAGGCAGCTATCTATCGTTGTCTCTGATTGAGAACCATACTTAGGTAGCCCTTTTCTCCACATGTCTTTGTTGGAAGTTGACTTTTGTTTAGGGCACATAGTCTTTAGCTTCACYGTTTGTTTTTGTAGTGTTGTTTTGTTCYGCGTRTTTTTTCCCAAATAAAGAGAAAATGTACGCTCACCACGCTGCACCTTGGTCCTCTTCTTACGACAGRCGTGACAATAAGTTATATTCTTCAAGAATCAATGGGTACATATTTAGTCAAAAAATGTATGTAGCAACTGTTTAATTCCCCTTTAATGCAATACTTCCTCTATTACCAAATAAATGTAACCATTGGGCTAATGATAAGTGTTTACACAGCAGCTCATTCCTCCCAGTACTAAAGTTCAGACTATCAAGCCCAGAATATAAATATTTCAGACTCTCTGTAAATTCATTGCAATGCTCTTTTCATTAAACATTGGGCTCAATGTGTTTTTTTRCCCCTCTACAAGTTAAGATCCTCTTCATTCCTTCCTTGGCCACTTTGGGTCCACTATTGTACCGTTATGCACAGTTCTGACAGTCTCCCTACATATTAGTCACTATATTTGCCCTACTTTATCATTCATATACTTTTTATGTTGTGTATCCTAATACGCGCTTTTATCTCCCTGCCATAAACTACAAACCTTCCTAACTACCACGACCATCCTACAGGAAACTCCAACTACCAAGCCTCCACTCCAACCCCTTCATTTACACCTCTCATGTGCCTCTGTGTTCCTTGTATTATCTGTGTAATACATATCCAATACTGGAACCCTTTCCCCTTGACGTCATTGCATTTTCACAGATGCACCATGGTGGCATTACTACCCTGAACCAATTAAATAAAACTAACTGTACTGAGGTTGTTGCTATACAGTACTGCTGAAARTGTTCAGTCATAATTACCAGTGCTACTTTGTTTGCAACCACTAGTCATAAGTGAATAATATATTCTGTGAAAAATAATTTCAGTACGGAAATGCACTTGCTCTTCAGCAAAGTTCTGGCAATTTTGCAAACCATATTTAAGAAACCTAGTTGCACATCACTTATGTAAATTGCAACCTTTCTTGAACATCAGTGATTGTTTTTAGGACAAGAATGACTGTCTAAGCTTTAGACAATGTCTCTATCACAGGTCCACGGGTTACAATATCATTATTAACCGCATGTGATGGTTAAACGTTCATAGTAATTGGTATGGCATAGGCATGACAAATCAATTAGCTAATGATATCAAGATTGTTATTGACTTTATACCTCACACAACCTTTTCCTGTTCATTGTGGCAAGGAAAAACTCAATATGCATGAATGTAGGATTTTCACCCTTGTGGAGTAAGGTATATCTCTAAAAGTATTGAGTCAAGCAAATATGCTGTACACGGTGTAACAGTACTGGAGTGGCAGAGCAAGCTTCACCTATATGTGGAGATAATCCCATTGGTGCAAACTGTGTGGAAGATATGATGAGACGATCAGTTGTAAGCAAGCAGACTTTAGTGGACTAACTACAATATATACTCAACTCCCCTTAAAATTTGAAAAAGACATCAATTGTTGATCAAGCTAATTTATACAGTAAAATGGGTTGCTAGCCAATTAGCAGAACACACTGTTGACTCTCACCATAGCCAACTATCTAAGGTAGCTAGCTAGCTACATATACATGACCAAAAGTATGTGGACATGGGCTTGTCAAACATCTCATTCCAAAATCATGAGCATTAATATGGAGTTGGTCCCCCCTTTGCTGCTACAACAGCCTCCACTCTTCTGGGAAGGCTTTCCAGTAGATGTTGGAACATTGCTGCGGGGACTTGCTTCCATTTAGCCATGAGTATTAGTGAGGTCGGCACTGATGTTGTGCGATTAAGCCTGGCTCGCAGTCAGCGTTCCAATTAATCTCAAACGAGGTCAGAGGTCAGAGGTCTGTGCAGGCCAGCCAAGTTTTTCCACACTGAACTCGACCAACCATTTCTGTATGGACCTCGCTTTGTGCACAGGGGCGTTATCATGCTGAAACAGGAAAGGGCCTTCCCCAAACTGTTGCCACAAAGTTGGATGTGCGGAATTGTCTAGAATGTAATTGTATGTTGTCCGTTAAGATTTACGTTCACTGGAACTAATGGGCCTAGCCCGAACCATGAAAAACAGCCCCAGACCATTATTCCTCCTCCAATAAACTGTACAGTTGGCACTATGCATTGGGACAGGTAGCGTTCTCCTGGCATCCGCTAAACCCAGATTCGTCCATCGGAATGCCAGATAATGAAGTGTGATTCATCACTCCAGAGAACGCGTTTCCACAGCTCCAGTGTCCAATGGTGGCAAGCTTTACACCACTCCAGCCGACGCTTGGTATTGCGCATGGTGATCTTAGGTTTGTGTGCAGCTACTCGGCAATGGAAACCCATTTAATGAAGCTCCCAAAGAACAGTCATTYTGCTCACTTTGATTCCAAAGGCAGTTTGGAACTCGGTAGTGAGTGTTGCAACCCGAGGACAAACAATTTTTTATGCGCTACGCGCTTCAGCACTCGGCCYTTCTGTTCTGTGAACTTCGTGTGGCCTACTACTTTGACAAACTGACTTGTTTGGAAGGTGGCATCCTATGACGGTTCCACGTTGGAAGTTACTGAGCTCTTCAGTAAGGTCCTTCTACTGACAATGATTATCTACGGAGATTGCATGGCTGTGTGCTCAATTTTATACACCTTTCAGCAACAGGAGTGGCTGACAGGTGGACAACTACAAATACCTAGGTGTCTGGTTAGACTGTAAACTCTCCTTCCAGACTCACAAAAAACATCGCCAAATCCACTTGTTTGAAGGGGTGTCCACATACTTTTGTATATATAGTGTGTTAGCCATTATATTGCTTTCCCGATCTGTCTCCGCCTTTCCTGGGAACTGCTCACACCAGCCTGTTAGTCGTAGCAACAGTAACAATGGGGCGCAGCTGTGGGAGAGAAGCAGCGAATCAGCATCCAAAATATTTATTTGTGACGCAGATCGGCGCAACGGTCAGATGGTTCAAATCCAGACTGTGTCACATCTGGCTGTGATTGGGAGTCCCACAGGGCGTAGCACAATTGGCCCAGCGTCATCCAGGTTTGGCCGGGGTAGGCCGTCATTATCAATAAGAATTTGTTCTTGACTGACTTGCCTAGTCAAATAAATAAATAAACACAAAATAATAATAATATGCCTGGTGTCTGTGATCTAAAGGCTGAGAAAATAAGAAGACACAMRGTCAGAACAAATTGAACTACACCTTTTTTATCACAAAACTGGATAACATCCTCTTTCCAGTGGTCCAGTGTACATGCAATAAAGAATATTGCATGTACAGCAACAAACAGTTACATGACCTACAGCATGGTCAATAAATAAAATAGGGCTATGTGTCCCGCTAGTGGGACACCTAGCCTTTAGGTACATACAAGTGTCTTATATCGGTTGAAGCTTAAATTCTTGTTAATCTAACTGCACTGTTCGATTTACAGTAGGTATTACAGCGAAAGCATGCCATGCGATTGAGGACGTTGCCGCACAAAAAAATATTTTTCCACCAGCACAGGTTTCATTAATTCACAAATAAATATTCAGTTACTTTTGAAATTCTTCCTATGATTTGTCATCCAAAGGGTCCCAGCTATAACATGTAGTGTCGTTTTGTCAGATAGAATCCTTCTTTATATCCCAAAAAGTTGGTGCCATTGATTTGAGTAATCCACTCGTTGAACATGCAGAAAAAGGAATCTGAAAATCTACCCCTAAACTTTGTTTCAACAAGTCAAAATACGTTTCTATTTACTCCTCAGATACCTTAAAATGTAATCAAACTATAATATTTCTTACGGAAAGAAGTATGTTCAATAGGAAACCGATTTTAACCTGGTGCGTCTTGTCTTCATGGCGCGCCCAAACACGAATTTACACGACTGTGTCCCTGTACTAAAACAGATTTTTCTTATTCGTTTTACAAGCCTGAAGCCTTGAACATAGACTGCTGACACCCCGTGGAAGCCATAGGAATTGCATACRGGGAGCTAGAATTCAGTATGTCCCTATACTTTCCATTGTAAGAGCATGGTCTCTCTCAAAATAAAAATACCCGGTTGGTTTTTCTTTGGATTTTAATATCTATTGTGTTATATTCTCCTACATTATTTTAACAATTCTACAAACTTTGAAGTGTTTTCTTTCCAATGCTACCAATTATATGCATATCCTGGCATCAGGGCCTGAGCAACAGGCAGTTTACTTTGCGCATGTCATTCAGGTGGAAATTGAGAAAAAAGGGGCCTAGCCCTAAGAAGATTTATTAATGATTCCGATATTTTCGGACCACAAATGAATTAGAACCCCAGAGAAATAATGCAAGTCACAAAGAAAAACAGGAGCTGCCTCCACTATTCCAGCAACATTTCAGCTTCAACATATCAACATCGTCAAATCACCTCTGCTTATTTTAATACAGTACAGAGAATTAAGTTAAACAACAAGTCCAAATCCCTATCACCATCCACGGCTAATTTAGGAAAGGGACAATTTTAGCTAGCTCGATAGCCACCGGAGGAAAACAACACAATGAGATGCAACAATTAAAGTTCTTCTGTCAATGATGTATGCACTCGAAGGGATTTCATAGGAGTGACGCCAAAATCCAAGCTGGCTTCCCTTTAAACTTTTTTTTAGTGCGCCAGGACCATTTACAGTTGAGCTCGCTCAGTTTAGCTCAACACTGATTGGCAAATTTTTATAGGATTTTTTTATCAAAGGAGGCCAAATGGTCATTGACTTCCCTTGCCTTCAATGCTACGGGTGGCAACAATGTCATACTCGTTTGGACCATACAGCATCAGATAAATGGCCTACACGTAGAGAGACAGAGGGGTGCTGTTTCGCTCACTCGGATGCTTTCTCCTGTGAGATACATTCAGCCTCTTGCGAATTGAAGGAAAATTATGAAAACACAGACAGACGAAAMATAAATTCTMRATTTCTTTAGTTTTTTTATTGGTACATTTTTGGGGGAAGCCTGGCTTTGATTGGCATCCATGAATACACGTTACTGGAAATTCTAGAGATTTTTGTTAATTCTTAGATGAGTCTGAGTATTTCATTGTTGTTTACGAAGCATGTGACTAAAGACAATTTTCTTTGATTTGTGAAGACAGGATTTGTCCAAGACATTATAGTCTAAACAGGATCCACAACTGACATCCAACATTTTGAGAGGTTAAGGGTGTCCAGGTCCGTGGTGATGACCATGCTGCCTCCTCATCTCAGGAAGGGCCAAACTTTGTACGTGGACAATTGGTACAGTAGTCCCACACTCTTCCAGCATATACTCTCCAACAGCACAGGGGCCTTTGGAACAGTCGGGTCAAACAGGAAGGATATGCCAGCATAAGGAAGAAGCAGAAGGGGGGGGTGGGGTTCAAGGAGAACGATCAACAGCTGGTAGTAAAGTGGCATGACAAACGAGACATCAATGTCCTCTCCACTGTCCATACAGCAACCATGTTGGCCACAGGGAAGGTGAACCACCTGACGGGAGAGAGGGAAAGATCAAACCAGACTGTGTGCTTGACTATAACCTTAAAATAGGGGCAGTGGATAAGGCGGACATGATAAACAGCTTTGTGGAATGCCATGCTTTGGAGAGTACCATACGCTCAAGTACTATTGAGCACATCTGCAGCAATTACTGGCTGACTGACCTGAAAGGTGACCTGTCATGATACTATGCTTTTAGGGGTGGGGGGCACAGTCCGGTCGAACAGTAAAAAGTGCTGTATGGTCAATCCAACGTCTGCATTGGCTGTGCAGCATTTACGGTGATATGGCCTCTGCAGAAATCAGAGCATTCATACTTCTTGTGTTTTGCGGAGCAGCGCAGAGCTGTTGAGAAGGAAGATGTCAAGGAAGTGAGTTTGTGTTTATACAGGACCTCCCGCCCCCCACCTACCGCTAACCAATCATGTCAACGCAGAGCTATACGGAGCCCTCCGCATTGTTACAAGATTTGGGAGGCGCACAGCGATGCGTTACAGAACCCAATTTGGCCTCTGCACGCCTCCGGAGGCTCTGCATTTGCATCACACCGTCCATATGGAAACTCTTACCACATTTTTGGGTACAGCATAAATTGTCTTTTAGGGTATGCCGGCATACGGAAGATACAGAGGGGGGAGGTGGAGTTCAAGGAGAAAGATCAACAGCTAGCAGTAAAGTGGCATGACAAACGAGACGTCCATGTCCTCTTCACTGTCCATAGAGCAACCATGTCTGCCACAGGGAAGGTGGACCACCTGATGGGAGAGAGAAAGATCAAGACAGCTTGACTATAACCTCAAAATGGGGGCCGTGGATAATGCGGATATGAAAACCCGCTTTGTGGAAGGCCATGCTTTGGAAAGTATCATACATTCAAGTACTATTGAGCAGAAATGACTGAATGACTGACTGACTGACTTGACAGGTGACCTGCCATGATACTATGCCTTTAGGGGTCGGGGGTGGGAATGCAGTTTTATTCTTCAATCACTACATTAATACGGAAATATGGGTTATGAAATGTATTTTCTTGCTGMTTTTTTTTCTCTCAAGTAAAACTAGTTTTTGTTTTTGTTGTTCAACCACTACAACTACTTCAATAAAGTAGACAGCCATTACGTGTAGGCCTACATTTTTTCTTGCAGTTTTTTTACTCGAGTAAAATTGTAAAGGACTGTATGTTCAAACAATATGTTGCTAGAATACAAAAGCTGACCTCAATCTTCACCAAGAAAGATGCCCAGTTCCAGTTAGGATGTTGGCAAATAATGTTCAATATGGTTTGTGTGTGTGGTTTCTGAACGTACAGAATAAATCAATTCAAATGTTATTTGTCACATGCGCTGAATAAAACAGGTGTAGGTAGACCTTACAGTGAAATGCTTACTAACACTGCAGTTTTAAGAAAATAACTACAAAATAAAGTAAGAGATAAGAATAACAAATAATTCAAGACCAGGAGTAAATAACAATAGCGGGGCTATATACAGGGGGTACCGGAACAGCGCCAATGTCAATATGCAGGGGCACCGGTGTCGAGGTAATTGAGGTAATATGTACATGTAGGTGGAGTTATTAAAGTGACTATCCATAGATAAAAACGTAGAGTAGCAGCAGCGTTCCGGGGGGGGGGGGGGGGGGGGGGGGGAGGATGATGCAATGCAAATAGTCTGGTTAGCCATTTGATTAGCAGGAGTCTTATGGTTTGGGGGTAGAACTATTTAGGAGCCTCTGCTACCGCTTGCCATGCGGTAGCAGAGAGAAAAGTCTATGACTTGGGTGGCTGGAATCTAAGACAATTTTTAGGGCCTTCCTCTGACATCGCCTGGTATAGAGGTCCTGGATGGCAGGAAGCTTGGCCCCGGTGATGTACTGGGCAATATGCACTACCCTTTGTAGTGCATTGCGGTCGGAGGCTGAGCAGTTGCCATACCAGGCAGTGATGCTCTCTGATGCAGCTATAAAACCTTTTGAGGATCTGAGGACCCAAGCCAATTTATTTCAGCCTTCTGAGGGGAATAGGTTTTGTCGTGACCTCTTCATGACTGTCTTGGTGTGCTTGGACCATGTTAGTTTGTTGGTGATGTGGACGCCAAGGAACTTGAAGCTCTCAACCTGCTCTACTACAGCCCCGCCAATGAGAATGGGGGCGTGCTCGGTCCTCCTTTTCCTGTGGTACACAATCATCTCCTTTGTCTTGATCATGTTGAGGGAGAGGTTGTTGTCCTGGCACCACACGGTCAGGTCTCTGACCTCCTCCCTATATGTCTCATCATTGTCGGTGATCAGGCCTACCACTGTTGTGCCACTGTTMTGTCGTCAGAAAACTTAATGATGGTGTTGGAGTTGTGCCTGGCCGTGCAGTCATGAGTGAACAGAGAGTACAGGATGGGGATGAGAACGTCCTCCGAAACACAACCCAACCAAGCCACACTGCTTCTTAACACAGCGCGCATCCAACCCGGAAGCCAGCCGCACCAATGTGTCGGAGGAAACACCGTGCACCTGGCAACATGGTTAGCGTGCACTGCGCCCGGCCCGCCACAGGAGTCGCTAGTGCGCGATGAGACAAGGATATCCCTACCGGCCAAACCCTCCCTAAACCGGACTGCGGTAGGCCAATTGTATGTCGCCCCATGGACCTCCCGGTCGCGGCCGGCTGCAAGAGAGCCTGGGCTCGAACCCAGAGTCTCTGGTGGCACAGCTCTATACCACTGCGCCACCCGGGAGGCCCTAATGCGCCACCCGGGAGGCCCTTCTCACATAGGTGTTCCTTTTGTTGAGGTGTGAAAGGGCACTGTGGAGTGCAATAGAGATTGTGTCATCTATGGATCTGTTGGGGTGGTATGCAAATTGGGGTGGGGTCTAGGGTTTCTGGGATAATGGTGTTGATGTGAGCCATGCCAGCCTTTCAAAGCACTTTATAACTACAGACGTGAGTGCTATGGGTCGGTAGTCATTTAGGCAGGTTACCTTAGTGTTCTTGGGCACAAGGACTATGGTGGTCTGCTTGAAACATGTTGGTATTTGAGACTCAGTCAGGGACAGTTTGAAAATGTCAGTGAAGACACTTGCCAGTTGCTCAGCGCAAGCTCGGATTACACGTCCTGGTAATCTGTCTGGCCCTGCAGTCTTGTGAATGTTGACCTGTTTTAAGGTCTTACTTACATCGGCTACTGAGAGCGTGATCACACAGTCATCCGGAACAGCTGATGCTTTCATGCATGTTTCAGTGTTACTTGCCTCGTAGCGAGCGTAGAAGTAATTTAGTCCGTCTGGTAGGCTTGTGTCACTGGAAAGCTCGCGGCTGTGCTTCCCTTTCTTGGAGAAAGATAATATCACCTCTTCAGTTTTAGCAATATTTTTTTCCTTTTCGGGGGGCTATTATTAAGGCCTTTTATATTAAATATTTATTTTCCCAGCGAATTAAGTATACAGTTGAATTCGGAAGCTTATATACACTAATAATAAGTCTTCACTTTAACATCATAGTCAATATATCATTTTAAATCCAAAGTGCTTGAATGCAGGGCCAAATCCACAAAAAAGGTGTCCAATACTTTTGGAGCTCACTGTATTAGTTATGGAAATTATTAATTCCAAATCTCTGCTATAGGAAATATGTAGATGAATGCCTGCAAGGAACTTGATAAAGACATATGATATGATAAAGGCATCCAACTTTCAGACAGAGCAAACTGTACATACACAAAAAGACAGATGACTGTATCAAATCAATAAAGTACGTCAACATCAATGTACAAATGCCACAAACAATGTGCAAAACCACAGCTGTTAAACTGTTAAGGATTTCAATATCTCTAAGTGGTGATCTGGCAGTTTCTGACTCTGTTATGTAAGACTTGAGTGCTCAATGCAATGGAAGCCACATTGCAGTAATTACACAGTGTGTATTTTTCTCACAGTCAAATGAAATGACAGAATAGTTTGGGGTACTGTAAAATACCTCTTACACGACCATGCAGACTGCCCTCACAGGTGGATGCTGCTTCCGCTGTTCTGAATAAGAAGTCTGAGTGTGCAGGCAGCAGTGTGTGTGCAGATGGGAGTGTGTATTTGTGTGCAGGCAGTAGTGTGTGCAGACAATATGACATAAACACACCATAGCAATGTTTGATTGTGTAGCCTGATCCACCATCCATACCGCAGTACTCTCGTTTCTTGAATCCGTGTACAAAACAGAATCGCAAAATCGGGATGATCGAATAAAGCTAGGCTGTGTGTCCACAGAGTTTGAAACAAAAATTGTCACACCCTGATCTGTTTCACCTTTCTTTGTGATTGTTTTCACCCCACTCCAGGTGTCGCCCATCTTCTCCATTATCCCCAGTGTATTTATACCTGTGTTCTCTGTTTGTCTGTTGCCGGTTCGTTTTGTTCGTCAAGTCTACCAGCGTTTTCCCCCTTGCTCCTGTCTGTTACTAGTTACTGTTTTCTAGTTTTCCCGGTTTTYACCATTTTTCCTGCCCTGAGCCTGCCTGCTGTTCTGTACCTTGTCACACCACCCTGGATTATTGACCTCTGCCTGCCCTGACCCTGAGACTGCCTGCCGTTCTGTATCTTTGGACTCTGACCTGGATTACTGACCTCTGCCTGCCCTTGACCTGTCGTTTTGCCTGCCCCCTGTTGTATTAATAAACATTTGTTACTTCGACACTGTCTGCATCTGGGTCTTCCCTAAAACGTGCTAAAATGTTTTATATCATTCTTAACGCCCCAATCTGTCTTTCGATAAAGTTGAAACATCACATGCCTGTTCCCTAACCACCTCTCCATTCCCAGATCACATGCCTGCTCTCTAACCACCCTACCATTCCCAGCAGCCCACAACCTCCGATAAAACGCAGTGCAATAATGGAATGTCATTGGTTATTAGATCTGTAAAAGCACAACAAATTAAGAAACATTTGGGCGCACTACAAGGCAGCATAGCTCCAAAATCTAATTTGAATGATATTGGATTGGGAAGAAAGAGCTGCAAAAACAATCGCAACCACAAAAAGAGCTGGCTTCCGTTTACAGAGTTGTTTTGCTCTTGCGCTGCTGTTGAATCCATGAGAATGCTCTGTGTTATGTGGTGACATGCAACACACCAATGTGTTCATGATTTAGTCAGAATGTAACAAATGATGACTAAGAAGCCTGCCAGTGAATCTGAAAAACTAAAAGAATGAGAGAGAGTGAGACTCCCTATGGTGTGTGTCAAGGGCTGTAGGGAGTAAGCTTTCGAGTGGAGACCTTCAAACTCTTATGATAACAGAGTAATTCACACCAACACCTAACACTTTCATAACTCAGAAGTGTTCGAAAGCTGAGTCCGCACAATCCTGTTATAGCTATAACCACACAGTGGGCCCACACAATGTTAGGCAGTGGTGGTCAGTGCCGTTTAAGATGAGGGAGAACAATAAAAAAAAATTATGAGCATGGCCTTATTACAGCATTTTGGAGGAATGTCATTCATATTCCATTCACTCAGTTCAATGTAACAGCTATAGGTTTAGGCTACTACATGATATTCCGATGTTCCCTATACCCATCATGAGGTTGCTACAACCTAGCCTAAGAATGAAAGTTTACAACGTCGAGTTTACAGGTCGAGAGAAAAATGTGAGGTGACAGAGAGTGACACATGGGCAGACAGTGACACATTCAATACCGCCTTCTAGCTTCATCTAGCTGAAATAGGGTGTAATCATTAGTCCAACTGTTGCAAACAATAGTTTATATTGGACAAATCCATGTATGTTTATTCCTGTTTTGTTCCATTTAAGAAATGCTTTTCAACAGAATCGGTGGAATGAATACACCCTGATCACTCGTTAACACAGTTCACTTTCATAACAGCCACGTCGCATTCCTTCTCACATCTATGCGTTCTCCTTCTCACATCTTTCCCTTCTTCGCTTGTGGACGTCAATGCACAACACATCAGCTGTATGTGACCAAGTGAAAAAACCTTTTCAAGCCAAACCGTATCATAACTGCTACACAGAGCCGACATTGTAGTCATCATATTAGCTAAAGTAGTGTCATAGTCAACATAGCTAATAGAACTAATGCATTAGTAAACCAAAATCTTACCTTGACTTGGAAGAGATCTAGTGTTGCGTTGGATAGTCATAGCCAGCTAGCTAACATAGCATCCATCTTTTTGAGCAGGGTGGTTAAACTAGCTACATGCATTTGCTAGCTCAGTAAGGGAAACTGAAAGTGAAAAAACMAATCAACTATTGTCTTTCTCTCTTTTTTGAGTCAACTACTCACCACATTTTCTGCACTGCAGTGCTAGCAAGCTGTATCTTGTGCTTTAAGAACTAGATTAATTCTCTGATTCTTTGATTGGGTGAGATAAATGTCGTCATGCTGCAAGACCTCTGACAGGTTGGAAGACGTCCTCTGGAAGTTGTCATAATTAGGGGAATTTATCAAAACATTACAGTGGGAGAACAAGTATTGATACACTGCCGATTTTGCAGGTTTCCTACTTACAAAGCATGTAGAGGTCTGAATTCCTATCATGGGTACACTTCAACTATGAGAGACGGAATCTAAAACAAAAATCCAGAAAATCACATTGTATGATTTTTAAGTAATCATTGCATTTTATTGCATGACATAAGTATTTGATACATCAGAAAAGCAGATCTTAATATTTGTACAGAAACCTTTGTTGCAATTACAGAGATCATACGTTTCCTGTAGTTCTGACCAGGTTTGCACACACTGCAGCAGGGATTTTGGCCCACTCCCCATACAGATCTTCTCCAGATCCTTCAGGTTTCGGGGCTGTCGCGGGGCTATACGGACTTTCAGCTCCCTCCAAAGATTTCTATTGGGTTCAGGTCTGGAGACTGGCTAGCCACTCCAGGACTTGAGATGCTTCTTACGCGCCACCCTTAGTTGCCCTTGGCTGTGTGTTCGGGTCGTTGTCATGCTGGAAGACCCAGCCACGACCCATCTTCAATGCTCTTACTGAGGGAAGGAGGTGTTGGCCAAGATCTCGCGATACATGGCCCCATCCATCCTCCCCTCAATACGGTGCAGTCATCCTGTACCCTTGCAGAAAAGCATCCCCAAAGAATGATGTTTCCACCTCCATGCTCACGGTTGGGATGTGTTCTTGGGTTGTACTCATCCTTCTTCTCCTCCAAACACGGCGAGGTGATTTAGACCAAAAACTCATTTTTGTCTCATCAGACCACATGACCTGCTCCCATCCTCCTCTGGATCATCCAGATGTCATTGGCAAACTTCAGACGGACCTGGACATGCGCTGGCTTGAGCAGGTGGACCTTGCGTGCGCTGCAGGATTTTAATCCATGACGGTGTAGGTGTTTACTAATGGTTTTCTTTGAGACTGTGGTCCCAGCTCTCTTCAGGTCATTGACCAGGTCCTGCCGTGTAGTTCTGGGCTGATAACTCACCTTCCTCATGATCATTGATGCCCCACGAGGTGAGATCTTGCATGGAGCCCCAGACCGAGGGTGATTGACCGTCATCTTGAACTTCTTCCATTTTCTAAAATATGCGCCAACAGTTGTTCCCTTCTCACAAGCTGCTTGCCTATTGTCCTGTAGCCCATCCCAGCCTGTTGCATGTCTACAATTTTATCCCTGATGTCCTTATTACAGCTCTCTGGTCTTGGCCATTGTGGAGAGGTGAGTGTTTGATTGAGTGTGTGGACAGGTGTTTTTATACAGGTAACGAGTTCAAACAGGTGCAGTTAATACAGGTAATGAGTGAGAACGGAGGGCTTCTAAAAGAAAACTAACAGGTCTGTGAGAGCCGGAATTCTTACTGTTGGTAGGTGATCAAATACTTATGTCATGCAATAAAATGCAAAATAATACTTAAAAATCATACAATTGATTTTCTGGATTTTTGTTTTAGATTCCGTCTCTCACAGTTGAAGTGTACCTATGATAAAAATTACAGACCCTACATGCTTTTAAGTAGGAAAAATCTGAAAATCGGCAGTGTATCAAATACTTGTTCTCCCCACTGTAGTCTATGGCTAGCTACATGAGGTGTGCGACTATGATACTGTAGACCTTCATTGCAAAATAGTATGTTTTAACCAATTGTTTTGGACAGGATTTATTTAGTATACTTTTATATAAAAACATTTTTTTTTTTTATGTTTACTTTTCACTAAGGAGGATGGTCCCACCCTTCCTCCTCTGAGGAGCTTCCACTGATTTAGGACTTTCCATTTTAGAGAAAAGGAAAAACCTGCACTCACTGAAATATACTTTAAGTTGTAATGTATTTTGGGCAGGAGAGTTCAGAGCAAATGGAGGCTGATGAAGGTTGTTGCCACAGTCCGGAACCTCCAACGATGGGCCACCAGTCCGGAACCTCCGATGACGGGCCACAGTCCGGAATCTCCTACGCGGCCACAGTCCAGAACCTCCAACGACGGGCCACATCCGAACCTCAACGACGGGCCACAGTCCGGAACCTCCAGCGACGGGCCACAGTCCGGAACCTCCAACGACGGCCACAGTCCGGAGCCTCCAGCGACGATCCCCAGTCCGGAGCCTCCAGCGACGATCCCCAGTCCGAGCCTCCAGCGACGATCCCCAGTCCGGAGCCTCCAGCGACGGTCCCCAGCCCGGGCCTCCAGCGACGGTCCCCAAACCGGGGTCTCCAGCGACGGTCCTCAGTCCCGGGTCTCCAGCGACGGTCCCCAAACCGGGTCTCCAGCGACGGTCCCAGTCCGGGGTCTCCAGCGACGGTCCCCAGTCCGGGGTCTCCAGCAAAGGTCCCCAGCCCGGGGTCTCCAGCGACGGTCCCCAGCCCGCGTCTAAAGCGACGGTCCCAGTCCGGGGTCTCCAGCGACGGTCCCCAGCCCAGGGTCTAAAGCGACGGTCCCCAGTCCGGGTCTCCAGCGACGGTCCCAGTAAGGGTCTCCAGCGATGGTCACCAGTCCGGTGTCTCCAGCGAAGGTCCCCAGCCCGTGGTCTCCAGCGACGGTCCCCAGCCCGGGATCTCCAGCAACGGTCCCCAGCCCGGGGCCTCCGGCGATGATGCGCAGTCCAGAGCCTCCGGCGATGATCCACGGTCCGGATCTACAAAGGCGGAGGGATCAGTGTAAAGATGGGGGGCGGTGTCCAGAACCAGAGCCGCCACCGAGGGTAGATGCCCACCCGGACACTCCCCTATAAATTCAGGTTTGCGGTTGGGAGTCCGCACCTTTGGAGGGGGGGGGGTACTGTCACGCCCTGACCTTAGTTATCTATGTGTTCTTTATTCTTTTGGTTAGGTCAGGGTGTGACGAGGGTGGGTATGCTTGTTTTTGTATTGTCTAGGGTTTTTTGTATATCTAGYGGTTTTGGTATGTCRAGGTATATGTAGGTCTATGGTGGCCTGATCATATTTAGGTTGCCATTTTCCCTTTTTGGTTTTGTGGGTACATGTCTGTGTGTAGTTGCCTGTTCAGCACTCTTTGTATAGCTTCACGGTTCGTTTTGTTGTTTTGCTAGTTTTGTTCAGTGTTCATTCTTATAATAAAGAGAATGTACGCATGCCTTGGTCTCCTCCCTACGACGGCCGTGACATCACCAGTGTATGCCTTTTGAACCCGGCACACTAGTACTTTTTGCTACTACAAACTTTTGAGTTGAGTATGTCAATTCCTTATTCTAGGACTCTGCATCTCACCATCCAAGTTTTACCTCCAGAAGTATTTCAAGCATTTGGTGTTTTCGTTCAACTTAACATTGAAGAAACAACACTTGGGAGAACAATGGAAATTATCAGGGGGCCAAAACCATACAGTATCAACTTTATTCTAAATGGCATATTGCGTGCTTGTCTTGCTGGCGCTGCAAAATATTACTGAAAAATAATGCTTCAGTAGAAAAACATAACATTCAAATTAAATATAAACATTATTATTTCCCTAAGGGGAAAATTGATTTTGCTCTTGGCAGCACAATCCTCGACAAAGTCAGAAATGGAAGACAAACCGATAGATATGACAKAGATAAATCACATTGCATCGGGTTGTTTTGATCTACTAAAGAGTAAGGCTGAGGGTTAGATGCGGCTTATATCACAAACAGAACTGGAGTTTTAACCAGTTTTAGGAGGGCATGTCATTATTTGAATGGTTTTCCCCCGTTCCCCCTCCTTCTCCCGACAGTAGGGCCTGCTCTGCTCATTCTCCTAACATTAGAGGGTTTAGTTCCCAATTGATAATTACCCCGATAATTGCCTTGAAACTGAACCTAACCTATAACGAAACAAATTTCACACATATAATAACAGATTAAATAAAGAATGATGGGGGAGAAATGATGGGAGTTGTCGAGCGAGGGGAAGCGAACAATGCAGAATTATGTAATCACCAATTATGCATGAAAAACAGTGCGGGCCATTCTATGATATTATTTTATTCTAATTATAATCTCAAAATGGTATGTCCAACAAATTTCAGTCCATAAGATCCAATCAGATTTATCAATATACTGTGGCCTACTTGGAGTGCATATTGACAACGTGCATCATTTACAATGGCAAGAAGACCAAGATGGATGGATGCACATGCTGCGTTAGCGCTGCTACACGATCTGAACGAAAACGACTCCAATCATGACTCGAATCATGACATCTTAGATGATTATTCTTCTGATTCTGAACCTACAGCTTCGAGGCTTAAGCGCAAAAAATACATAATGGTACGCACTGAGCAGGTGCCCGCTCCACCACCAAAGAGAGGAAGGGATGGTACCGTTTGGATAGAACAATCCAGTGACAATGCTGCGAGGCGATTATCAGCAAAAAATACATTTGCAAAAACCTGTTGTTGCTTTGACATTATGGGGTATTGTGTATAGATTGATGGATTTTTTAAAAATTACTTTTTAGAATAAGGCTGTAACGTAACAAAATGTGGAAAAAGTCAAGGGGTCTGAATACTTTCGTTGCTAGCTAGCCAGTTAGCACTATTGAC
Source organism: Salvelinus sp. IW2-2015 (assembly GCF_002910315.2). Lineage (NCBI taxonomy): Eukaryota > Metazoa > Chordata > Actinopteri > Salmoniformes > Salmonidae > Salvelinus > Salvelinus sp. IW2-2015. Next base: position 25,298,046 of record NC_036838.1, read on the forward strand.
TGACTAGGGAGTTACACCTTCACTGACCCTTCCTTCATCTAGCCAGAACAATGGCAAGAGATGAAACAAGATATGCACAAACRAAACGTTTTGCCTCAAAACTATCAGCTAGKTACAGCGCATTRSGAAAGTATTCAGACCCCTTGACTTTTTCCACATTTTGTTACGTTACAGCCTTATTCTAAAAMTATTTACATWGTTTTTTTCCCACTCACCAATCTAAACACAATACCCCATAATGACAAAGCAAAAACAAAGAAAGAAAAAAAACTGAAATATGTCAAATCAATTTGTATTTGTCACATGCGTCGAATACAACAGGTTACACTTCACCTTACAGTGAAATGCTTACTTACAAGCCCTTAACCAACAATACAGTTTTAAGAAAATACCTAAACAAAGTAAGAAATAAAAATAACAAATCGAGAGCAGCAGTAAAATCACATTTACATAAGTATTCAGACCCTTTACTCAGTACTTTGTTGAGGCACCTTTGACAGTGAATACAGCCTTGAGTTTTCTTGGGTACAAATCTACAAGCTTGACACTCCTGTATTTGGGGAGTTTCTCCCATTCTCCTCTGCAGATCCACTCAAGCTCTGTCATGTTGGACCGACACTGTCAGTGTTGGTGCACAGCCATTTTCAGGTCTCTCCAGAGATGTACGATCATGTTCAAATCCGGGCTCTGGCCGGGCCACTCAAGTACATTGAGACTTGTCCAGACGCCACTCCTGCATTGTCTTGGCTGTGTGCTTCGGGTTGTTGTCTTGTTGAAAGGTGAATCTTCGCTCCAGTCTGAGGTCCTGAGCACTCTGGAGCATGTTTTTAATCAAGGATCTCTCTGTACTTTGCTCCGTTCATCTTTCCCTCTYTCCTGACTAGTCTGTCAGTCCCTGCTACTGAAAAACATCCCCATAGCATGATGCAGCCACCACCTTACTTCATCGTAGGGATGGTGCCAGGTTTCCTCCAGACATGATGCTTGACATTCAGGCCAAAGAGTTCAATCTTGATTTCATCAGACCAAAGAATCTTGTTTCTCATTGTCTTAGAGTCCTATAGGGGCCTTTTGGAAAACTCCAAGCAGACTGTCATGCCTTTTACTGAGGAAGACTTCCATCTGACCACTCTATTGTAAAGGACTGTTTGGTGGAGTGCTGCAGAAATGGTTGTCCTTCTGGAAGGTTCTACCATCTCCACAATGGAACTCTGGAGGCATGTCAGAGTGACCATCGGGTTCTTAGTCACCTCTCTGACCAATGCCCTTCTCCTCCGATTGCTCAGTTTGYCCGGGCAGCCAGCTCTAGGAAGAGCGTTGGTGGTTCCAAACTTCTTCCATTTAAGAATGATGGAGGCCACTGTGTTCTTGGGGACCTTCAATGCTGCAYAAATGTTTTGGTACCCTTCCTCAGATCAGTGCCTCGACACAATCCTGTTTCGGAGCTCTACGGACAATTCCTTCGAACTCATGGCTTGGTTTTTGCTCTGACGTTCACTGTCAACTGTGGGAGTAGTAGCTAGCCAGTTAAACTTACGATGGCCTTACTACAACGCTACGGTTTGTATTGTAGGTAGGTAACCATGCCAAAATTAACACAGTATGTATTTGTTAACGAATCAAGATGAAATATTGTAGTCAGTCAACATTTAAGATGTGAATAGGCAATATTTTATTCCAAAGTAGGAGTGTATTTTCTCTCGCTTCTGCTCAAATACTGGCTGCCATTGATTTCAAGAAAATGTGCGCCATTTTTACGTGGTTGCGTCACATTTATTTGCATATTTTCTTTTGAAGCTTGCATCGATGCATGCTTCAAAATATTTACAAATGGAGTAAGCATTCGAGAAGTGCACTCCGTGATCAGTTTCACATACTTTGATTTGGACTCATACTCCGACCCTCCCGTGCTCCAATTTGCGTGCTCGTTGCACGGTAGTATGCATTTTGAGAAACACCCAATGTCTTTACTGATTGTGAGCATGTTAACCATCTCACATGTAAACATTCCGTTAATATGGCAGTATTATTTTGTGCATCTGACCTGAGTAAATATGACATTCCTTTTTTATGTTAATCTGAGAGACCACTCAGACAAGCAGCTGTAAATGTTTATTTAATTACTTTCACAAAATAAAGTATGCACAGAATAAAACAAATTGTCTTTAAAAGAGAATTACAGTGCTATTTTCCACAGATGTAGCACACTTTGGTAAACACATGAGGACAAAATGAGGTGGAACAATAGTGGTATAGAATAGCTCTAACTGAACCAAACTACCTAATAATCTCCTCCATATAGCCTAACTCTCACACTCACAAACACATGCACACACTGGCGATTCCAGCTTGTATGGCTCCCTGGGCGAACCCCCCCCATAAAAGCACCATTCTGCACTAACTGTAATTTTTATTCAGACATTTGGAACAACACAAATAAATAGTCATAATATTTTAAACTATATAAATGTAAATATATATACAAAAATAAGACTCATAAATATCAAAAAGATGTAACAAAGCTAAATAGAAACTAGAAATAGAAAGTAAATAAATACAAATAAAAAAGATAATTGAATTATTACACTATTACCATAACAACACACAAATAAAACTAAATTGCACAAATCCTATGTCACACAAATACACAAATAGAATAACACACTTATAAAGAAGAGAACCTGATTATTARACTATTGCACTTCAAACAAGAAACACACAAACTAAATTGCACAACTAATTGCATTAGTACTGTACAAAGTTAGAGGTGCGCTGTTTAATAGATTCCCCCGTTCCCCCTACCTCGGGCTTCCAGCGGGGAGACCTGAGGTCAACCTACCCCCGCACCTTCCCCATATCGTACTTCCGYGTGGAAGACCTTCCCAGGCAGTAGCCTACCTAGCTCACGAACTAGAATCAGGCCGCCCACTCCGACAAGGTTAATTGACCCACAGTCCTACACGGTGACATGATATCATTGACGTGGCGTGCAATTGAGCGATAGAAAACCGATCGTGCAAATGTCACCATTCGGAATACATATATATCTTTTTTCTTTTTTCTTTTCTTTTTCTTTTGTGAGTGCTTCCCATGCCGCCCCGGGCAAAATGCCGCCCTGGGCAACTGCCAATGACGCCTATGCCTAAATTCGCCACTGCATGCACACATAATCAAACATGGTTTTTCTTCTTTACTGAGTATATCCTGTACAATTATTATTAATATACTTATTTGTGGTATGGTTTTCATAGCCCCTTTTGGGCTTCCAACCTCACCTGCACACAGTTTATACCAGTTTTTTATATGTAGCGTTTTGTCTTTCACTTATTTTCTTTCACTTATCTTCCGACACCTCCCGATTTACAAATTAAGCACTGCCCATAAGTGACACATCAAAACAAATATTAAAAATATAACTCTATAAAAATTGTATTGGTCACATACACATGGTTAGCTGATGTTATTGCGAGTGTAGCAAGATGCTTGTGCTTCTAGTTCCGACAGTGCAGCAATATATAACAAGTAATCTATCAATTCCACAACAACTACCTAATACACACAAATCTAAGTAAAAGGATGGATTAAGAATATGTACATGTAAATATATGGATGAGCAATGACCGACCGTCATAGGAAAGATGCAATAGATGGTATAAAATACAGTACATATGGGGTGAGTAATGCAAGATAGGTAAACATCATTATTAAAGTGGCATTAATAAAGTGACTCGTATTCCATTTGTTAAAGTGGCCAATGATTTCAAGTCTGAATGTAGGCAGCAGCCTCTCTGTGTTAGTGATGGATGTTTAACAGTCTGATGGCCTTGATATAGAAGCTATTTTTCAGTCTCTCGGTCCCAGTTTTGATACACCTGTACTGACCTCGCCTTCTGGATTGTAACAGGGTGAACAGGCAGTGGCTTGGGTGGTTGTTTTCCTTGATGATCTTTTTGGCCTTCCTGTGACATCGGGTGCTGTAGGTGTCCTGGAGAGCAGGTAGTTTGTCCCCAGTGATGCGTTGTGCAGACCTCACCACCATCTGGAGAGCCCTGCGGTTGTGGGCGGTGCAGTTGCCGTACCAGGCAGTGATACAGCCCGACAGGATGCTCTCAATTGTGCATCTGTAAAAGTTTGTGAGGGTTTTAGGTAACAAGCCACATTTCTTCAGCCTCCTGAGGTTGAAGAGGTGCTGTTGCGCCTTCTTCGCCACATTGTCTGTGTGGGTGGACCATTTCAGTTTTTCCGTGATGTGTACGGTGAGGAACTTAAAACTTTCCACCTTCTCCACTTCGATGTGAATAAGGGGGTGCTCCCCTCTGCTGTTTCCTGAAATCCACAATCTTCTCCTTTGTTTTGTTGACATTAAATGAGAGTCTGTTTTCTTGACACCACACTCCGAGTGCCCTCACCTCCTCCCTATAGGCTGTTTTGTCATTGTTGGTGATCAAGCCTACTACTGTTGTGTGTTCTGCAAACTTGATGATCGAGTTGGAGCCGTGCATGGCTACGCAGTCACGGGTGAACAGGGAGGACAGGAGGGGGCTGACTACGCACCCTTGTGGGGCCCCAATGTTGAGGATCAGCGAAGTGGAAATGCTGCCCTTCAGGAAGTCCAGGACTCAATCGTACAGGGCGGGGTTGAGACCCAGGGCTTCAAGCTTAATGATGAGCTTGGAGGATACTATGGTGTTGAATGCTGAGCTGTAGTCAATGAACAGCATTCTTACATAGGTATTCCTCTTGTCCAGATGGGATAGGGCAGTGTGCAGTGTGATGGAGATAGACGTCTGTGGACCTATTGGGGCGGTATGCAAATTGCAGTGGGTCTAGGGTGACTGGTAAGGTGGAGGTGACAAGATCCTTGACTAGTCTCTCAAAGCATTTCATGATGACAGAAGTGAGTGCTACGGGGCGATAGTCATTCACTTCAGTTACCTTTGCCTTCTTGGATACAGGAACAATGGTGGCCATCTTGAAGCATGTGGGGACAGCAGACTGGGATTGAAATGTCSGTAAACACACCAGCCAGCTGGTCTGCACATACTCTGAGGACGTGGCTAGGGATGTTGTTTGGGGCCGGCAGCCTTGCGAGGGTTATCACGRTTAAATGTCTTACTCACGTCGGCCACGGAGAAGGAGAGCCCACAGTCCTTGGTAGCAGGCCGCGTCGTTGGCACTGTTTTATCCTCAAAGCAGGCAAAGAATGTTTTTAGGTTGTCTGGAAGCAAGACGTCGCTGTCTGTGACGTGGCTGATTTTCTTTTTGTAGTCCTTGATTGTCTGTAGACACTGCCACATACATCTTGTGTCTGAGCCGTTGAATTGCGACTCCACTTTGTCAGTAGACTGATATTTTGCTTGTTTGATTGCCTTGCGGAGGGAATAACTACACTGTTTGTATTCAGCCATATTCTCYGTCATCTTTCCATGGTCAAATGTGGTGGGTCATGCTTTTAGTTTTTGCGCGAATGCCGCCATCAATCCAAGGTTCCTGGTTAGYGTAGGTTTTAATAGTGACAGTGGGTGCAACATCTCCTATGCACTTCCTTATAAACTCACTCAACGAATCAGCGTATGCAAGTGCAGTATAGTCGTGCAGTATTCTGACCAACGTTTTTCAGATGTTAGTATGGTTAGTGTACTTTACCCTGCAGTTCACAATTCTTTTAAAGGAATTTGTACATCCCACTCCTTGAAATAGTTTTTGTGTTATTTAGAAATAGAACCAGTTTGAAATCTCTATGACCCTATGACCTCCTCCCTACTGAGGGAGTGAGAGAATTGGGTGCTGGAAAGCTGAGGAGTACCCAAACTGCAAAAACACTGGAATCTTTCCCAATCAGTACATTCTTCGATGATTCCCCGCCCCCTCCTCCTGTTCAATCCATGAGAACTAAGCTCTTTCCCAAAGTAAGGATGTATTTCTGGGTGAATATTTTTCATGAAGACTATGACCACTGACATACTCTCTGACTCTACTGACAAAGCGTTCAGTGCTGTAGCTCCATGCTGTGTGGCCTAGGTGCATCTTTGTCAGTCTATAACTTCTTTCCACCATTCCTTACATTTTCTTCCTCTCCTTTACCCTTCCTTCCTACCTTATATTCCTTGGAGTACTAACAGAGCAACATGGGAACATTCACAGAACATTACCAAAGATTAGGATGATAACATCCCAAACACATTAAAATAATAAAACATTCAATGTGACTTGCACTAAAATGTTTTGCACATCTGTATCAACCACAGAACATTCCACAAAAGTTCTCATTATGTTTCCAGGTAATGTAATAACACAATGTACCAGAACATAACAAAATGTAATAGGAATAGAAATGGTTCTCAGAAAACATTATGGGAGCGTTCTACTAATGTTGATGGAGATGCATTTAAAATCACCCATGACAACACACAGGGAATGATTATTCCATTAATGTTCCCTAAACATTCTTCAGTGATCATGTCTGGATTCAATTAAATTGGTACTGAGAAAACATTACTGGAACGTTCCACTAACATGAATGGAGATGTCATCCGAGACAGCTACCCGGGTACAGGATCTTAATTTGACCAATTTCTCACAGATGGAAAATAATAATGCAGCAACATGAAATATGAATTTCTATGTGGATTATAATTCATGTATCACGTTTCAGTAGAAGACCCAGATGCAGACAGTGTTGAAGTAACAAAAGTGTATTACTAGAACAGGGGCAGGCAAAATGACAGGCCAAGTGCAGGCAGAGTTCAGTAATCCAGATCAGAGTCCAAAAGGTACAGAACGGCAGGCAMTTTCGGGGTCAGAGCAGGAGAGAGCTGGACACAGGAGACAAAGGGCTGTGAGAAATGGGTTTGATCTTAGACCCATGAAAAGTGGGATGTATACGGAGGGTACGGGGCAACAGAAGACAAACAGCAGAGGGGCTTATGATCTTGGAGATGGGGAAAGGGAAGATAAACCGTGGGGAAAGTTTGTGGGACTCCACCCAGAGGGGCAGATCTTGGATYGACAGCCATACCCTCTGCCCGAGATGATACCGGGGAGCCGGGGTCCGGTGGCGGTCACCTTGTCATCGATACTTGGAGGTGGACTTGAGAAGAGCTGACCGGGCACTCTTCCATGTATGACGACAGCGGCGGACAAACATCTGGACCAAGGGTATGCCGACCTCGTCRTCTTTCTCAGGGAAGAGCGGGGGCTGATAACCCAGGGAACACTCAAAGGGCAAGAGACCCGTGGCAGAGCAAGGAAGGGTGTTGCGGGTGTATTCGACCCACAATAGTTGATGGCTCTAGGTGGTGGGGTTGGCGGAGACTAGGCAGTGAAAAGCTGTCTCCAGGTCTTGGTTGGCTCGCTCCGACTGGCGGTTGGACTGGGGGTGGAACCCAGAGGACAGGCTGATGGACGACCGAAAGAGTGTGCAGAATATCTTCCAGAACCGGGACGAGAACTAAGGACCCCGGTCGGAGACCATGTCCACTGGGAGTCCATGGATCCYGAAAAATGCTGCACCATGAGCTGGGCCGGTCCACTACTGTCAGGATGGCGGTGTTGCCATCAGACGGGGGGAGACCCGTGACAAAGTCCAGGGATATGTGAGACCAGGGACAGTGAGGAACATGCAGAGGGTGAAGGTCACCAGCCGGAGATTGCCGGGGAGTTTTGTTCTGCACACAGGTCGTGCATGCGGCGACAAACGCGAAGACATCAGGAACCATGGTAGGCCACTAAAAGCATTGCCGCACGAAGATCAGGGTCCGACGAAAGCCCGGGTGGCAGGCAAGCTTGGTAGAGTGGGCCCACTCCAGGACCGAGGAGCGGACAGCGTCAGGAACAAATATCCAGTTATCTGTGACTCCCCTGGTGTTCGGCTGGGAACGCTGCACCTCACAAACCTGCTTCCCTATCCCCCAGCTGAGTCCTGTCGCCAGGCACGAGGTGGGAAGGATGGTCTCGGGTTCCAGGGGTGTAGATGCGGGGCTATAGCGGCGTGACAGTGCATCTGGCTTGACATTCTTGGATCCTGGAATTGAGACACTTGGCGGTGCGGAGATATTGAAGGTTTTTGTGGTCATTCCACACAATGAACGGATGTTCCGCCCCCTCCAGCCAGTGCCTCACTATTTCTCAACTGGCAGCTTCATTAACTTTTTAAGGCTAGGGGGCAGTATTCGGAAGTTTGGATGACTGAGGTGCCCAAAGTAAACTGCCTGTTACTCAGGCCCAGAAGCTAGGATATGCATATGCATGGTAGTGTTGGATAGAAAACACTCTAAAGTTTCTAAAGTTTCTAAAACTGTTAAAATAATGTCAATATCTGTGAGTATAACAGAACTGATTTGGCAAGCGTAACCCCTAGTTTTTTTGAAAGTCATTGGACTTTTCAATGCTATTCTATGGGAAAGTCTAGTAATTAGGACCCAGATTGCAGTTCATATGGCTTCCACTAGATGTCAACAGTCTTTAGAAATTGTTTGATGCTTGTTTTTTGAAAAATGAAGTATTCGTATTTTTTCGAAGGTTCCCTCAGAAGGACTCTAGTCTTTTGGCGCGCGCCTGAATTAGTGCGCGCTCCTCGTTATCTTTCTCCGGTATTGAACACAGTATATTCCGTCTTAAATTTGATCGATTATTTCCATAGCTTCCTAAGGTTGGATTAGAAACGTTGTTTGAATTGTTTGGACGAAGTTTACAGGTAACTTTTTAGATTCCTTTGTATGCATGTTGGGRGAGTTGGAACAGGCGGATTTCTGAATCAAACGCGCCAAATAAACTGACATTTTTGGGATATAAAGAAGTACTTTATCGAACAAAACAACCATTCATTGTGTAACTGGYACCCTTTGGATTGCAAAAAGATGAAGATCTTCGAAGGTAAGTGATTTATTTTATCGCTATTTTTGAGTTTTGTGACACCTGTGCAGGTTATGAATTCATGTTAACTTCTCTAGGATAGGGGGCAGCATTTTCACGTTTGGATGAAAAGCGTGCCCAGAGTAAACTGCCTCTTACTCAGTCCCAGATGCTAATATATGCATATTATTAGTAAAAAAAAAAACACTCTGAAGTTTCTAAAACTGTTTGAATCATGTCTGTGACTATAACAGAACTTATTTGGCTGGCAAAACCCCGAGGACAAACCATTCAGATTTTWATTTTTTTAGGTCACTCTCTTTTCAATGGGTTTCATTGGGAATCCAGATTTCTAAGGGACCTTCATGCAGTTCCTATCACTTCCACTGGATGTTTATGGGACATATTGGAGTGCCAACAGAAGAAGCTCGTCAAAGGTAAGGCATGAATTATACCTTTATTTCTGCGTTTTGTGTCGCGCCGGGAGGGTTGAAATATGATGGTCTGTGATTGTTAGCTGGGGTGCTATCCTCAGATAATAGCATTTTTTGCTTTCGCCGTAAAGCATTTRTGAAATCTGACACGTTGGCTGGATTCACAACAAGTGTAGCTTTAATTTGGTATATTGAATGTGTGATTTCATGAAAGTTTCATTTTTATAGTAATTTATTTGAAWTTGGCGCTGTGCATTTTCACTGGATGTTGGCCAGGTGGGACYCTACCGTCCCACATATCCCAGAGAGGTTAATGCAGGAAGTGGGTGAGGCGCTGTCCTCAGACGATCAAATGCTATGCTTTTGCCGTAAAGCCTATTGTAAATCGGACAAAGTGGTTCGATTACCAAGATTCTAAGCTAAAGAATGGTGCATAACACTTGTAATTTTATGAATGTTTAATGTTACTACTTTTGTTTTTTGAATTCCGCGCTCCGCAATTTCACTGGATGTTGTCGAGGTGGGACGCTAGCATCCCAATGATCCGAAAGAAGTTAAATAGTACCTGCAAAACACCAGTCTCAACGTCAACAGTGAAGAGTCAACTCTGGGATGCTGGCCTTCTAGGCAAAGTTGCAAAGTAAAAGCCATATCTTAGACTGACCAATAAAAATAAAATATTAAGATGGGCAAAAGAACACTGGACAGAGGAATTCTGCCTAGAAGGCCAGCATCCCGGAGTTGCATCCRGGAGTTCCCGGCATCCCGGAGTTCCCGGAGTTRACTGTTGACGTTGAGACTGGTGTTTTGCGGGTACTATTTAACTTCTTATCCGGTGAAATTGCAGAGCGCYAATTTCAAATTACAGAAATTGAAATACAAGTATTATACATCAAATTAAAGCTTAACTTCTTGTTAATCCAGCCGCTGTGTCAGATTTCAAAACGGCTTTACGGCGAAAGCACACCATATCTGAGGACAGCGCCCCGCATACAAAAACATGAAAAACATTTTTCATCCAGGCAGGTGCGACACGAAAGTCAGAAATAGCAATATAATAAATGCCTTACCTTTGAAGATCTTCTTCTGTTGGCACTCCAAAAGGTCCCAGTTACATCACAAATGGTCCTTTTGTTTGATAAAGTCCTTCTTTATATCCATAAAAACTCAGTTTAGCTGGCGCGCTTCATTCAATAATCCACCGGTTTCCCTCCTTCAAAATGCATGCAAAATGAATCGCAAACGTTACCAATAATCTTATCCAAACAAGTCAAACAACATTTATAATCAAACCTCAGGTACCCTAATACGTAAATAAACGACAAAATTTAAGATGGGGAATAGTATGTTCATTACCGGAGATAAATAACAAAGAAGGCACTTTCACCCAAGCGCATGGAAACACTACAGCCAAAATGGGACCGACTTAGGAAAACTACAACTTCTAGCTKATTTTTCCAAAAAACAGCCTAAAACACTTTCTAAAGACTGTTGACATCTAGTGGAAGCCCTAGGAACTGCAATCTGGGAGGACTTCGCCTCATAATAAACATAAAAGCCATTGGAAACAGTGGAAGGCAGGTAGAGAGGTTAATGAAGCTGCCAGTTGAGGACTTGTGGGGCATCTGTTTCTCAAACTAGACACTCTAATGTACTTGTCCTCTTGCTCAGTTGTGCACCGGGGCCTCCCACTCCTCTTTCTATTCTGGTTAGAGCCAGTTTGCTCTGTTCTGTGAAGGGAGTAGTACACAGCATTGTACGACATCTTCAGTTTCTTGGCAATTTCTTGCATGGAATAGACATAATTTCTCAGAACAAGAATAGACAGATGAATTTCAGAAGAAAGTTATTTGTTTCTGGCCATTTTGAGCCTGTAATCAAACCCACAAATGCTGATGCTCCAGATACTCAACTAGTCTAAAGAAGGAAGATGTATTGCRTCTTTAATCAGATTAACAGTTTTCAGCTGTGCTAACATAATTGCAAAAGGTTTTTCTAATGATCAGTTAGCCTTTTAAAATGATAAACTTGGATTAGCTAACACATTGTGCCATTGGAACACAGGAGTGATGGTTGCTGATAATGGGCCTCTGTACACCTATGTAGATATTCCATAAAAAATATATCGTTTCCAGCTACAATTCCAGCTACAATTGTCATTTACAACATTAATTGATTTCTGATCAATTTGATGTTATGATAATGGACAAAAAGGTTGCTTTTCTTTCAAAAACAAGTACATTTCTAAGTGACCCCAAACTTTTGAACGGTAGTGTAGGTCTCCATAGCCTTGCTCTCCAGACCTGACAGAGAGTGCAGTCCTCCCCAGGGCGGAGTGGTGGCTGGGAGAAGGTCGATACTGCAGTCATAGGGTTGGTGCGATGGAAGCGAAGTAGCCCTGGCCTTACTGAACACCTCCCAGAGGTCCTGGTACTCCGCAGGAATGGCGGAGAGGTTTGTGGTAACTTCCAAGCCCCCTGGGAGACGACCCAGGACAGGCTGCGCTGACTTCAGGCAATGAGCATGGCAGAACGGGCTCCAGCCCATGGTGGCACCAGCAGATCAATCAATAAGGGGATTGTGTCATTGGATCCAAGAGAATCCACAATACCATGGGAACCTGAGGAGACTTAATAAGCAGGAATTGGATCATCACGCTGTGGTTCCCTGACACACGTAGGTTTATGGGGGTGGTATTATTGGTGACCTGGCCTACAGAGCACCCTTCCAGTACTCTAACGTCCATGGGAATGGAGAGGGGCTGATTGGGGATGCCCAGCTCGGATGCCAGGGAAGCATCCATGAAGCTCTCATCGGCCCCAGAGAGATTTCAACTTGTTTTCCCAGAGCAAGATGTAACTCTGTGTTGTTGTTTGGGTTGCACTGCTTTGCTTTATCTTGGCCAGGTCGCAGTTGTAAATGAGAACTTGTTCTCAACTAGCCTACCTGGTTAAATAAAGGTTAAATAAAAAATAAAATAAATAAATAAAAATGTTGTAGTCAGGCAACATACATATGAGATGTGAATAGGCAACKTTTCATTCCAAGTATTCTCTCTTGTTCCAGCTCAAATATTGGCCCCCATTGATTTCAAGAAAATGCACTCCGTGATCAGTATCCCATACTTTGATTTTGACTCATAATCTGACCCTCCCGTGCTCGTTGCACGGTAGTATGCATTTTGAGAAACACCCAATGTCTTTACTGATGGTGAGCATGTAAACCACCTCACATGTAAACATTCCATTAATATGGCAGTATTCTTTTGTGCATCTAAACTAAGTAAATATGACATTCCTTTTTTGTGTTAATCTGAGAGACCACTCAGACAAGGAGCTGTAAATGTTTATTTAATGTTAATTACTTTCACAAAATAAAGCATGCACAGAATAAAACAAATTGTCTTTAAAAGAGAATTACAGTGCTATTTTCCACAGATGTAGAACACTTTGGCAAACACACACATGAGGACAAAATGAGGTGGAACAATAGTGGTACAGTTTAGCTCTAACAGAACCAAACTACCTAATAATCCCCTCCATATTGCCTAACTCTCACGTGCACATGCACACATAATCAAACATTTTTTTTCTTGTTTACTGAGTATATTGTGTACAATTATAATTAATATACTTTAACTAATTGAACAAACCTTTTTACTTATATTTATGGTGTGATTTTCATAATGGCCCTTTCGGGCTTCCAACCTCACCTTCACACTATTTTTACCAGCTCATTATCTGTACTGTTTAGTCTTATACTTATTTTCTTTCACTTATTCCGTCACCTCCCTATTTACAAATTAAGCACTGTCCATAAGTGACACATTGAAACAAGTATTACAAATATAACTCTTGTTGTTGCAGTCTTTTTGGAACATTTCATGTTATGTTAAGAGCATTTTCTTCAGACACAAATGCAAGTGCAGTATAGTCGTGCAGTATCCCGACCAACATTTTTCAGATGTTAATATGGTTAGTGTACTTTCCATTGCAGTTCACAATTCTTTTAAAGGAATTTGTACATCCCACTCCTTCAAATAGTTTTTGTGTTATTTAGAAAGAGAAATCTCTATGACCCTATGACCTCCTCCCTACTGAGGGAGTGAGAGAATTGGGCGCTGGAAAGCTGAGGAGTACCCAAACTGCAAAAACACTGGAACATTTCCCAATCAGTACATTCTTCGATGAATCCCCGCTCCCTCCTCCTGTGCAATCCATGAGATCTAAGCTCTTTCCCAAAGTAAGAATGTATTTCTGGTTGAAGATGTGTCATGGAGACTTTGACCACTGACATACTCTCTGACMCTACTGACTAAGTGGTCAGTAGCTCCATGCTGTGTGGCCTGGGTGCATATCTGTCAGTCTAACTTCTTTCCACCCTTCCTTTTTTTCCCCTTTCCATTACCCATCCTTCCTACCTTATTTTCCTTGGAGTACTAACACAGCAAAATGGGAAGAGTCCCAGAACATTACTCAATATTCCCATTAAGTTCTAGTTAACATTAGGATGATAACATCCCAAAAATATGTAAATAAAATACAATTTGTTCAGAATTTTTCAACCACTCAATTTCTCATTAGGTTTCCAGGTAATGTAATAATACAATGTACCAGTCATGTTTTTAGAGCATACTGCCAGAACAAAATGTAATAGCAATAGAAATGGTTCTCAGAAATCATTTTGGGATCGTTCTACTAATGTTGATGGAAATGTAATTAAAATCACCCATGACAACACAGGGAAAATTCCCACAATGCTCTCCTGAAGTTATATTGGGACGTCATGACATGATTATTCCATTAAAGTTCCCTAAACATTCTTCAGAGATCATGTCTGGATTCAATTCAACTGGTTCTGAGAAAACATTACTGGAACGTTCCACTAACATGAATGGAGATGTCATCCGAGACAGCTACCCAGGTACAGGATCTTATCTTGATCAATTTCTCATAGCAGGAAAATAATCCTACAGCAATATGAAATGTGAATTTCTATGTGGATTATAATTAATGGCCATTTTGTATGTGTTGATACATTTTTATTAGGGCAAATCAAGTCAGAAAWGTTAAAGTGGAAATTATGAACTTTAGAAGCATTTTTAAACCTGAATAGAATACACATTTTCATTTCCTGCGATGTAGGAACATTTCTCCTGCAACAGGGTGGTCAAATGAAGATCCTGTATAGGCCTAACAACCAATGATGTGTATTGATAAAAACAAACAGCCCAGCAAACCGGGAATATTCCCAGAACATGATCTAACATTCCCATTGAGTTATAGTTATGGTTTGAGCTAACAATAGGATGATAACGTCCCACAAATGTTTTTTTTAATGACCACATTTTTTGTATGTAATAACACAATTTTCCATTCATGTTTTTAGAACATACTGCCGCAACAAAATGTGGGACCAATGGAAGTGGTTCTGAGGAAACATGACAGCAACATTCTGTTGATGTCGATGGATATGTGGTTTTAAACACCCATGACAACAAGCAGGGAATATTCCTACAATGGTCACAAAGTTAAAGTGTGACATTATGACATGATGGTTTCAATAACGTTACCTGAATATATTTCAGCAAAAAGAAATTGGAGCAATAGAAGTTCTTCAAAAATATTCTGCTAATGTTCATGGAGATATTAATACTAACAACTATAAGATCAAATGTACTGTAACGTAATTATGTGAAGTTGTCAATCTTCTTACATCGTTATATTTTATTAGGGTATTGTCCAAAACATACAGGTAACTGCCAAAATAAAAGAAACCCCAACATAAAATGTTTTAATAGGGCGTTGGGCCACCATGAGCCAGAACAGCGTCAATGCACATCAATATAGATAGAACAAGTGTCTGGAACGTTATTGAAGGGATGTGACACCATTCTTCCACAAGAAATTCCATCATTTGGTGTTTTGTTGATGGTGATGTAAAACTCTGTCTCGGGCGCCACTCCAGAATCTCCCATATGTGTTCAGTTGGTAACTGAAATGGCCATGGCAAATGGTTTACATCGTTGTCATGCTCATCAAACCATTCAGTGACAATTCATGCCCTGTGGATGGGGGCATTGTCATCCTATGGGGGCATAGCCATGACAGCCCAAATAAATAGCCCAATCCTTAAATTATGATCCAAACTATGGCGATATGTCAATACATACAGCCATGACAGCCAAAATAATAGCCAAAATAATGGCTTGCCCGGCATTTTTCTACATGACCATAAGCATGACGGGATGCTAATTTCTTAACCCTTGTGTGGTGTTCGGGTCTGTGGGACCCATTTTCAATGTTTACTAAAGGAAAAATTGTACAACCTGAGACTCATTGGCCTTGGCTCATTTTCTGTGAAGAACATGTAGAATAATACATTTTCATTGAGTYCACACTGTGCTCCCCCGTACACATGTATATGTTGTTTGGGTCCAGTTTCCCCAAGTGTGGGAAAGTGTTTGCGTAGGTGAAAACAAGTAAAAATGYAWCCTAAATGTGTGCTGTGTGCCTTCACTCTGTCTTCCTCATCCCTGGGACTGCTGTTTCAACATAGTACCAATAACCTGTCTGTCTCCCTGCCTGTCTGCCTGTCTCCCACTTTTCTCACACTCCTTACCCTTTGTAATGTGTGAAACTGCACAATATATTGCCAGCACATTTTCAATGTTATCACAATACACTATTTCGATACATTATTTTGATACATTGTAAAACAATCTTATTTTCCCACACTCCAATCCAGCCAGGTGTAAATTGGGGTAGAGACACAACAAATAAATAGTTTTGCATGTGTGGCTCRTTACCACAAATCAATCAGTATGGCAAAAACAATCTTTGCTCATAGGGCCTATTTTTGCAGAGAGAAGCTAGTGTGGAAGGAGAGTCTTCCACTTTGGAAGATGATGAATATTCTGAATATGAGGATCATGTCTCTGTTCATTCAGAGTCTGACAGTGAGTTGGAAGAAGAGGGTGAGATTGATCCTCAACCAGCACCAGCCCGTCAGCAACCAGCTCATCAGCAGCCTGAAATGTAATAGCCTTCTTGCCCAAGGAATTACCCACCACGTATGGCAGCKAATGTGATAAGGATGCAACCAGGGCCGACGCAGATGGTGGTTACTCATGTGCAAGACATAAAGTCTTATTTTGAACTGTTCATCCCAGACACCATCCAGAATTTTTGGGGGGACTGGACTAATTTGGAGGGAAGGCGTGTTTTTGGAGAGAGATGGAAGGAGATGGAGCAAACTCATTTAAATGCATACTTTGGGATTCTTATCCTTGCTGGTATGTTCCGATCCAATAGGGAATCCATAGAATCCCTGTGGGATGCAGAAATTAGCAGAGAACTTTTCAGTGCAACAATGTCTCTGGAAAACGACCACATTATTTCCAGGATTATCCGCTTCGTTAACCGAGACCCCAGACCAGCTCGGCGGCAGAGAGACAAGCTAGCTGCAATCAGGTCAGTGTGGGACAAGTCTGTGGACCAGCTTCTCTGTTTTACAACCCTGGGCCCAATGTTACTGTTGATGAGCAGCTTATGGCATTTAGGGGTCGCTGCCCCTTCAGGCAGTACATACCGTCTAAACCCGCAAAATATGGAATCAAGATCTGGGCTGCCTGTGATGCTGCTTCATCACATGTGTMGAACTTGCAAGTGTATATGGTGAAGCCAGATGGAGGAGTCCCTTCTCCATCCTTTTCTATTGTGTTATTGACTGTACGTTTGTTTATTTCACGTGTAACWCTGTGTTGTTGTTTGTGTTGCACTGCTTTGCTTTATCTTGGCCAGGTCGCCGTTTTAAATGAGAACTTGTTCTCAACTGGCCTATCTGGTTAAATAAAGGTGAAATAAAAAAAAATATATATAAAAAAAGAACCAAAGGATGTGGGTTGTCTTGGACATGACACAGGGACTCCGTGTCCACAACATCACATGCGATAACTTTTTTACCTCGCACAAGCTGGGAGAGGAGGTCCTCAAGAAGAAGCTGACGATGGTAGGAACAGTACGAAAAAACAAGCCAGAGCTCCCACCTCAGCTGTTCAATACATGGAACAGACCTATCAATTCCTCTAAGTTTGTGTTCATGGCTGACACGTCCCTAGTGTCCTACGTGCCAAAGAAAGGCAAAAATGTGGTACTCATGAGTACGCTTCATAGGAATGGTAGAATCTGTGGCCAGGAACATGAAAAAAGAGAAATCATAATGGATTACAATGCCACAAAAGAAGGATTGGACAATTTAGACAAGCTGGTGACTGGCTACAGCTGCAAAATAAGAACCCTACGCTGGCAACTTGTGATATTCTTCAACATCTCTGCGTACAACACGTTTGTAATCTGGATGTCGTTGAACCCAGATTGGAACAGAGGGAAGCTCCAGAGGAGACAGATCTTTCTCGAGGAGCTGGGCAAGGCATTGGTAAGACCTCAAATCCACGAGGCAACATATCCCAAGGACCCCAGTTTCTGCAGCCATCGTGAGGAGGATTCAGGAGGAGGATGTTGGTGCCCCATCCGCCCGACAAACAGAACCAACATCTCCAATATCGGAAGTAATTAAAGATACGTTCCCTTAAGCATTTAGTTGTTTTCAGGGATTTTCTGAATAAATATAGATCTACAATATGATAAGACTGAAATGTAAGTAAAAGGCACAATATGCAGACATAGCATTGCCATTGCCTGGTTGCTGAAATTCTACAATGTCCGCCTCATTTCAGTTTATGTGACAAAACCCATCATTSTACCATCTAAACTGCTAGCAAATATATTTTGAATAACAAAATATTATATACTTTTTAGCTGTTTGATGCTGATGTAAAATTACTCAAAAACTGAAACTTTAGGATGGGAAACAGAAATACATGGAACGGCTCCTCCCCTTATCAGACTTGCTTTCAATGAGAATTAAAGWTCTATAGCTACGTTTCTATATTAATTTGGTTGGATCGCCTACAATACTATATATTGTTTCTTTAAGATAACACTCAATTTTCTCTCTGGGGGAGGTCTGACCATTTTGGTGGTAATTGAAGTGAGCTCACCGGGAGCTAGTTTTCTAATTACAGATTCATGTAATTGCCCTAATCATTCACCTGTATATTTAAAAAAGAATATATGTAACCTTTATTTAACTAGGCAAGTCATTTAAGAACAAATTCTTATTTACAATGATGGCCTACCAAAAGGCAAAAGGCCTCCTGCTGGGACAGGGGATAAAAAAAAAATATATATAAATATAGGACAAAACACACATCACGACAAGGGAGACACCGCAACACACATCACGACAAGGGAGACACCGCAACACAAAATAAAGAGAAACATAAGACAACAGCATACAATGGCAGCAACACATGACAACACAGCATGGTAGCAACACAACACAACATGACAACAACATGGTAGCAACACAACATGGCAGCAGCACACCATGGTAGCAGCGCAAAACATGGTACAAACATTATTGGGCACAGACAAGAGCACAAAGGGCAAGAACAATACATCACYCGAAGCAGCCACAATTGTCAGTAAGAGTGTCTATGATTGAGTCTTTGAARGAAGGGATGGAGATAAAACTGTCCAGTTTGAGTGTTTGTTGCAGCTCGTCCAGTCGCTAGCTGRWGCGAACTGAAAAGAGGAGRGACKCAGGGATATGTGTGCTTTGGGGACCTTTAACAYAATGTGACTGGCAGAACGGGTGTTGTACAGTGCCTTGCAAAATAATGGTGTTTTTCCTATTTTGTTGCATTGCAACAAATTAGTTAAATAAAGTCCACCTGTGTGCAATCTAAGTGTCACATGATCTCAGTATATARACACCTGTTCTGAAAGTCCCCAGATTCTGCAACACCACTAAGCAAAGGGCACCACCAAGCAAGCAACACCATAAAGACCAAGGAGCTCTCCAAACAGGCCATGGACAATGTTCTGGAGAAGTACAGATCAGGGTTCAGTTATAAAAACATATCAGAAACATCCCACGGTGCACRATTAAATCCATAATTTAAAAATGGAAAGAGTATGGCATCAACAACAAACCTGCCAAGAGAAGGCCYCCCACCAAATCTCACAGATCAGACAATGAGGGCATTAATCAGAGAGGCATTAAAGAGACCAAAGATAACCCTGAAGGAGCTGCAAAGCTCCACAGTGGAGATTGCAGTATCCGTCCATAGGACCACTTTAAGCCGTACACTCCACAGAGCTGGGCTTTACGGAAGAGTGGGCAGAAAAAAGCCATTGCTTAAAGAACAAAATAAGCAAGCATGTTTGGTGTTTGCCAAAAGGCATGTGGGAGACTCCCCAAACATATGGAAGAGGTACTCTGGTCAGATGAGACTAAAATWTAGCTTTTTGGCCATCAAGGAAAATGCTATGTCTGGCGCAAACCCAACACCTCTCATCACCCCGAGAACACCATCCC
This sequence comes from Salvelinus sp. IW2-2015, assembly GCF_002910315.2. NCBI lineage: Eukaryota > Metazoa > Chordata > Actinopteri > Salmoniformes > Salmonidae > Salvelinus > Salvelinus sp. IW2-2015. The sequence goes on from NC_036838.1 coordinate 25,317,776, forward strand.
CACAGTAAAGCATGTTGGTGGCAGCATCATGCTGTGGGGATGTTTTTCATCAGCAGGGACTGGGAAACTGGTCAGAATTGAAGGAATGATGGATGGCTCTAAATACAGGGAAATTCTTGAGGGAAACCTGTTTCASTCTTCCAGAGATTTGAGACTGGGACGGAGGTTCACCTTCCAGCAGYATAATAACCCTAAGCATGCTGCTAAAGCAACACTCCAGTGGTTTAAGGGGAAACATTTAAATGTCTTGGAATGGCCTAGTCAAAGCCCAGACCTCAATCCAATTGAGAATATGTGGTATGATTTAAAGATTTCTGTACACCAGTGGAACCAATCCAACTTGAAGGAGCTGGAGCAGTTTTGCCTTGAAGAATGGGCAACAATCCCAGTGGCTAGATGTGCCAAGCTTATAGAGACATACCCCAAGAGACTTGCCGATGAAATTGCCGAAAAAGGTGGATCTACAAAATATTGACTTTGGGGGGGAATAGTTATGCACGCTCAAGTTTTCAATTTTTTTTGTCTTATTTCTTGTTTGTTTCACAAGAAAAAATATTTTGCATCTTCAAAGTGGTAGGCATGTTGTGTAATTCAAATGATACAAAGCCCCCCAAAATCTTTTTTAAGATTCCCGAGCCACTCGAGAGCACACTTACCTGCCGATATAAAGATTACGTCTCCGTAATATAGCATGGGTAGGATGGTCATCTGAATCAGGATTAGTCTGGCAGCTGGGGTGAAAGAGGAGCAATTACGATAGAGGAAACCAAGTCTGGATTTAACCTTAGCTTTGATATGTGCTGAGAGAAGAACAGTGTATCGTCTAGCCATACTCCCTTTGAGAGAGGTAGTTAGCAAACCAGGCCAAAGACCCCCCAGAGACACCAATACTCCTTAGCCAGCCCACAAGAACGGAATGGTCTACCCTATCAAAAGCTTTGGCCAAGTCAATAAAAATAGCAGTACAACATAGCTTAGAATCAAGGGCAAAGGTGACATCATTGAGGACCTTTAAGGTTGCAATGACACATCAGTAACCTGAGGGGAAACCAGATTGCATATCAGAGAGAATACTATAGACATCAATAAAGCCAGTCAGTTGATTATTGACAAGTTTTTCCAACACTTTTGATAAACAGGGCAAAATAGAAATTGGCCAATAACAGTTAAGATCAGCTCAATCTCCCCCTTTAAATAAAGGACACACTGTGGCTGCCTTCCAAGCAATGGGAAACTCTCCAGAGAAGAAAGAGGTTAAAAAGGTCAGAGATAGGCTTGGCGATGATAGGGGCAGCAACTTTAAAGAAGAAAGGTTCTAAACCATCTGACCCAGATGGTTGTTTGGGGTCAAGTTAAAGGAGCTCCTTTAGCACCTCGAACTCAGTGACTGCCTGCAGCAGGAAACTTTGTAGCGGGGCAGGGGAAAAAGAGGGAGGAGCATCAGGGCTAGTCACATTTGAAGGGTTGGGAAATGAGGAAACGTTGGACGGTCAAGGAGGTATGGCTGAGTCAAAAAGGAATCCTGACTTAATGAAGTGGTGATTAAAGAGCCCAGACATGAGCTCTTTGTCAGTAAAAACCACATCAACATTAACTTCTTGGGGTTAGACCCAAAGAGAGAGAACTGCTCCTTAAAAAAGTAACTAACTTTGGCCTTCCATATAGCCTGAGTGCACTTATTTCTCATTTGCCTGAATGGGAGCCAGTCAGCCTGAGTATGCGTGTGCCGAGTCTTTTGCAAAATTGAATTCTTGAGGTGGAGTAACTCCGCAAGATCACGGTCGAACCAGGGCCTGAACCTGTTCTTAGTTCTTATTTCTTTATGGGGGCGTGTTTGTTAACAATACCACTGAAAATATCAAAAAATAAGTACCAATCATCTTCGACAGAGGGGATCAAGCAGATTCTATAGCAATTTACAGAGGCCAGGCCATGAAGGAAGGCTTGCTCATTACACTTTTTTAGCAAGCGTCTATGACAAATCCGGACAGGTCGTTTCACTGAGCAGCCATTACGAACACAGGCCGTAAAACAGTGATCACTAATGTCATTACAGAAAACACCAGACTGATACCTATCAGGATTATGTGTGAGGATAACATCAAGGAGAGTAGCATTTTCTGTGTGTTTGGAGTCATACCCTGAGAAAGATTTAGGTAGTCCCATTGCTTTAGAACTTGGTCAGGTGGTTTTAACATGTCCCAGTTTAGGCCACATAGCAGGACAAATTCAGACTTAATGTAAGGGGAGAGAGAGCTTAGGGCAGTTAGGGTACAGGCCAGTGTGGATGGAGGACGATAACACCCAGCAACAGTCAACAAAGTGCTGTTTGAAAGTTTAATGCTTAAAACCAGCACATCAAATTGTTTGCGGACAGACTTGCTGGAGACAACTGAGCACTGAAGGTGTTCCTTGGTAAAGATTGCCACTCCACCACCTTTGGAAGATCTTTCCGAAAAGGTTATAACCAGAAAGTTTAACATCAGTGTTTTAAACACTCTTCCTTAACCACATCTCAGTAATGACCAACACATCTGGATTGGAGCTGTGAACCCACACTTTCAATTGATCCATTTTAGGTATTAAGCTTCTAGTGTTAACGTGCAGAAAACCAAGGCTTTTACGAGAGCAGAAATCAGTGAAGCAGATATCAGAGCACAAGTCAGAATTGGGGCTAGCAACAGTAGATGGGCCAGGGTATACAAGCACATTTCCAGATATCATCAACACTAATACAGTCAGGGCACAGCAGAGGACAAGGAAAGCTCTGCAGTGTTGATTTATGACATTTGATTGTATATTAGATAGCAACAAGATCATATTGTACAGCAATTTCGTCAGATAACATGAATACAAAGCCGGCGAGAGGTGGTTAGAATAGGATGGGAGGCCAAGAGTCCSTGTAACTAACAGAGAATAAGACTCCTGAGTGTGGGTAAACAAGCATGTTCATAGGCAACAAAGCATACAGGAGTCATGAGGCAAAAAGCATAARGCACAGTCACTCGCCCCAACAGTGCCTGTGCTGAAGGCAAGCGAAAGCTCGGGAGAGAGGGCGAGTGTGTCGTGGGTATCTGTACCAGACAGGGGGAGACAGGCCAGGGCAGACGGTGAACAGATCGTCAGGTGGAATCCAAGCAGCAATGCAGCAGGCAACGGGAGTAGGTGTCACACCCACTTGGCAGAATCTTTTTTCTGGGGGCAGATTCCTTGTAGAAAATGCCAGGGGATGGTCTCTGAAAAGCGGGAGAGAGCTTCAATTTGGGTGGGGTAGGCTGTAGGCTGTGAGACTCTCCTGCCATTGTTGGGCTCGAAAGCTCTCACTTCACACCTTAGTGCTAATTGAAGTTGTATCTGTTCTGTCCTAGCAAGCTTGGTAGCCTTAACTTAGCGTTCAATTCTTCTAAAGTAAAATATATCARTGGAATGTATTTTTCTTTTTGGCTTTCAAAATAGCTTCAGACTAAATATTACTCACTCAGTTCCAGGTTGGATGGTGTTTTCAGGTTTCTGTCATTTGTTTGCCAGAGCAGTAGCAGTATAGCTTGTGAATAGGAGTCTTTGGTAGTAGGAATCCTTCCAGGTAATTTTGTCCAAAAGCAGGTTGTAGGTTTGGAGTTTTGATTTGAAGTGAATGTTATGTTGTGGAGGACAGTGTCCTTGCCAAAAAATCTATCTTTTTTTAAAAACATGCAGAAAAATGCAGAGGCTCATATACAGCTGTGTGTCTCTCTCTCTCCCCCCTAGTGCATAAACTGAGGTTAACATATTATACATACAGTGCATTTGGAAGTATTCAGACCCCTTGACTTTTTTCACATTCTGTTACGTTACAGACTTATTCTAAAATGGATTAAATTGTTTATTTCCCCCTAATCAATCTACACATAATATCCCATAATGACAAAACAAAAACTGATTTTTAGACATTTTTGAAATATAACATTTAACATATAACATATAACATATAACAAGTATTCAGACCCTTTACTCAGCACTTTGTTGAAGCACCTTTGGCAGCGATTACAGCCTCAAGTCTTCTTGGGTATGACGCTACAAGCTTGGCTCACCTGTATTGGGGGAGTTCTCCCATTCTTCTCTGCAGATCATCTCAAGCTCTGTTAGGCTGGATGGGGAGAGTCGCTGCACAGCTATTTTCAGGTCTCTCCAGAGATGTTCGATCGGGTTCAAGTCCGAGCTCTGGCTGGGCCACTCAAGGACATTCAGAGACTTGTCCCGAAGCCACTCCTAAGTTGTCTTGGCTGTGGGCTTAGGGTTGGTGTCCTGTTGGAAGGTGAACCTTCATCCCAGTCTGGGGTCCTGAGAGCTCTGGAGCAGGTTTTCATCAAGCATCTCTTTGTACTTTGCTCCGTTCATCTTTCCCTCGATCCTCACTAGTCTCCCAGTACCTGCCGTGAGAAAAACATCCCAACAGCATGATGCTGCCACCACCATGCTTCACCGTAGGGATGGTGTCAGGTTTCCTGCAGACGGCACGCTTGGCATTCAGTCCAAAGAGTTCAATCTTTGTTTCATCAGACCAGGGAATCTTGTTTCTTATGTTCTGAGAATCTTTAGGTGCCGTTTGGCAAACTCCAAGAGGGCTGTCATGTGCCTTTTATTGAGGAGTGTCTTCCATAAAGGCCTGATTGGTGGASTGCTGCAGAGATGTTTGTCCTTCTGGAAGATTATCCCATCTCCACAGAAGAACTCTGGAGCTCTATCAGAGTGACCATTGGGTTCTTGGTCACATCCCTGACGAAGACCCTTCTCCCCCGATTGATCAGTTTGGCCGGGCAGCCAGCTCTAGGAAGATTRGTGGTGGTTCCAAACTTCTTCCATCTAAGAATGATGGATGCCACAGTGTTCTTGGGACCTTCAATGCTGCAGACATTTTTTGGGACCCTTCCRTAGATCTGTGCCTCAACACAATCCTTTCCCGGAGCTCTACAGAKAATTCCTTCGACTTCATGGCCTGGTTTTTGATCTGACATGCACTGTCAACTGTGGGATCTTATATAGACAGGTGTGTGCCTTTCCATATGTCCAATAATTGAATTTACKYCAGGTGGACTCCAATCAATTTGTAGAAACATCTCAAGGGTTGTTAATGGAAACAGGATGCACCTGAGCTCAATTCCAAGTCTCATAGCAAAAGGTCTGAATACTTATGTAAATAATGTGTTTCTGTTTATAAATTTGCAAAAATTCTAAAAACCTGTTTTTGCTTTGTCAATCAACACAATAGTGATGCCATACTGTATGAGTACCTTTTTTAGACAAATTATCAGGTCCCATCATAGCCCAAATAAGGCCATTTCTTTACATCTGATTTATTATGTCATATGCTACAACATGGGTCCGGAATTGGTTAGGTTGGRCAACTACAAGATCAGGGAAAACTCTGCCCCAGCAGCCTCGTCTCATGATTTAGTGGCCATATATTGACATGTTGAAAGTCAATATGTAATGAAAAAGGCATGGAACCATTTGTCTTGTCTAGGACATGTGTATTGATTCATTGGCTGACCCAAAGCCTAGGGCTAGTATTCATCATTTCATCATTTTCCTGATTTTTCACCATAGCTGTGGGAAGGGTTAGGTTAAGGGGTGTTCACCCCCTGCGCCTACTCAAAACATCTTCCCGGAGCTCTGGTTGAAACACATGACCAGCACTGAAGAATTATCCTTAATAATAAAGCACATGCAACTGTCGTTGCATTTGCAGACAAACATTAAAATACAATTCCTGCTATGATGAGTAGGCCTAGGCCTAGATTGGATACCAGTAGCCTAGTCACTGCAGGTTAGAAAGTTATTTAACTCACGACTGTTTTCAAAAAYGTATTTTGTACAGAGCGTACTTTTGGGTCAGCCCAAGGGGTCAAAATGGTGTCCTTTTATGAATGCATTTCATGCAACTATACAGTACTTCCGTTTTACAGACTGGTGACATTAGCAGAATATGTTTAAATACCACAAAAAATACCGAAATGACAGGCTACTTTGATACTGACCAAATGAGATCAATCGAAACAACCTTGTCTTGAATGTAACCAATAGCTCCGGTTTACAAAAAGATGGGAGACGAACATATTGTACAATATGACATCAATCAAGACTAATTATATAATTTTGGCAATTTTAATAACATTTACCAGGAGGTGCTGCAGCATCTCCAACACCGCTACTTCCCGTCGCTATGAATTGTAGGCTTTGGTTTCAGCCTAGAACTAACAAAAAACATACTGTCGGTATTACAAGCAGAAGGATAAGATAATTATATGACCCCGTGTTACTAGTCTTTGATCTCTGTGACCTCTAGGTATAAGGTCATTTCCTTTACTTTTTAAGTCAATCCCCTGATTGAATTAAATGATTTTCTGAACTGAGGGCAAGGGCAATTAAATATGAACCAATCTTTTTCACACCCTCAGTATTTGAAATTGAATTCAATGAGTGAAATAATTTTGACATGTACAAATGCACTGAATTCAAGGATTTTACATTCTAGGGTTCCTAGAGTGATTTGTTTCCATTTCCACCCCTGCACACCACCACCATGTTCACCATGTTTAACTGTTGCCATGAGGATTCACCCTGATCACGTGAGACTTCATGAGAAATGTTTTTCTGGTTGTCTCTGCAAAAGTTGAATGAGAAAAGACCCTTTGTGTTTCCAGAGCTGCTCAAAGTGGCTTCACATACAGTGTCTTGAACAGATTATGGGCAAGTTACAAGACAAATAACAAGAGGTCCTACTGTGTCAAGGAGTTAGACTAACATAAACATCTTATAGGACTGCATTGGGTTTCATGAGTGTTCAACAGGGGTATCGCTCCATGTCACGAGGAAGGTATGAGGACTTTAGAGAGATTGAGAAAGAGATTGATGGACATTTAAAGCAGTTAGAGTGAGAGATGGAGAGTGAGGATGATAATGAGAGGGGAAAAGAGTGAGTCAGAAAATGAAAGAGCAAGTCAGAAGAACAAGTTAGAGAGAGAGAGGGTGGGGGAGGGAGAAAGAAAGAGAGAAAGAGGAGGGGTTTTAAGACTGCCTCTCAATGAGGTACCAGTGAGGATAGGCGGTCACTCACACACACCACCACCCACACTCGCTCAGTCAGTCATTGAAGACAGAGATGGCTAAGCAAAGTTGACCATTGGACCCTAGACTTCTTGTAAGTCAACATCCGGACGTTGATCATTCCCTCATTCGGATTGTCACTCCTTTCCTTCTCTTTGCTCTTCATCATTATGCACATCAAGTGGGAAATAATCTCATCTTCACCAAAGACAGGAACTCTGCTCCAATGACTCTAAAAGTGGACTCTACTCTGTTCTACTTGCCTAGGTCAGCCAGATGAACACACACAAACCAGCCCACAAAGCCAAGGTAGGTCCCCTACTCTGGAACCTGGGCATTTTGAGGTACTGGTATCACTCCAAAATGTTTTGTTAACGGTAATAACTGATGGGCCTACTATAACAATTGTATTTTATTAAGCCATTGACGCATGTGTGAATTTGACAAGACAGTTATTTAATTGTATTAATCTGAGTAATTTACTGCAGTAGCCCAGGCAATGCACAGAGTGGTTACTGTTACTGTGAAGTATTTAGTCTGTAACGTGATACCCAGATGTCTAGCCAGTAGATTTTAGGGAAGTGACAATAAATAGCATTTTTTCTTCATGTAATGAGCCCGGGACACGTCACAGGTTTATGAAACAACTTCTGTGGCGCAGCTAGAACACACAGTACCACACTCAAAACATCTAAGAGGACATAAGTGTCTTTTAAAATGTAAATTCTTGACTCACTAACTCAGCTCTTCTTGTTGGTTCTTTGAGCTGCTAGTTTGTGTAACTATTTTAACGCTAGAAAGTCATACGTTTAGTTGTTTTATAGATGAACACGTGGGGCCGTACTGAGGGGGGGGGGAGTAAAATCACAGTTGGGGTGCCCGGTTTAAGGACATAGTAGATAACAAGTTGTAGCGTCCCTAAACACTGCTCCACTATCCAGAACTCAAGATGTCATTGTATATGGGTCATTTTGCAACTACGGGCACTTTTGGCATGTCATATTTAAAATAAAAGTATTTTTTAAGAAACATTCTATCTAAATAAATACTTTCCTCATTTTACCAGGAGCCATAACCTGGTATTGGCTGTGACCATTATATTCAACAATAGATGGAATTTACTTCTGCAAATGTTATTACCATCACATCACAAAACCATCATAAAATCACAAACAACATGTGGTTTGGGATTATTTGGTTTACCTGTCAATAGGATTTGTCACGGCCACATTTAGAAATAATTTTTTTAATTCCTTAATTGCATAAATATGGCTGTTTGCTGCCTGTGTTTGTATACCTGCACGGCAGCTACACTACCATAAACAATGCAATTACCTGTCGAAATGGTTATGGACTTACTCATTTTTAAGTTGATCTGTTGAGAACAAGTGCTTTACACTTGATGAAGAGAGGAGTGTGATATTTAATGTGTACATATATTTTTTTATTCAGAAGTATTTGTAGATTGTGGTGGTAAAGACCGTGTGGCAATAACGACAGGATAATGTTGTTAAAAATAACTTTGTGGAAATGGGTATTTACAATATGATCGATTGTTATAAAAACAGTAAAAGTTAATGCGATGAGCAATGTTGAGCAGGGGTTTACCCATTTGATACAAAAGTTATACAAAAAGTCARTCTTTTCTGATGGCAATAACCTGGAAATTGTCATTACCGACCCTATTTGTGGGGGTAATGACAGTGTTTTAATGACAATTTGCACATTTTTGGGATTTAACTACCAGGTTTACTTTGTTAATATGATCAGCTTCCATTTGATAAACTCCAACCACAATAGAATGAGATGTATCCTTCCAAATAGAGGACGATCTAGATGACTTACAACCYTTTGACACGTTCCAAGTTACTTTACTTGGAGGTGGATATATAATATAATATATTATATGTCATATCCTTGTTCTTCACTGTCACTTCCCAGTTCTTGTGTGACTTGATATGTACAATTTTGAAAAAGCAGAGCGTGATGGTAATGATTCAATACTGTGGGACAAATTCGGAAAAACGGTATTTCGTGGAATATGATAGATTTAGTGCTTATGCACCTTGAACATTAACTTTTACAAAAAAATCATGTTTAAATACATTGAAGAAGTTCAAAAGTCATGTTCTGGGCCAAGTGCCTTGTCAATGCAAAACAGTAAAATGTATGGTTATGTTAGGGTCCACTTGTAGAATAATAGTGAAGACATCAAAACTATGAAGTAACACATGGAATCATGTATAACCAACAAGTCAACCTTTGCCTTGATGACAGCTTTGCACACCCTTGGCATTCTCTCAACCAGCTTCACCTGGAACGCTTTTCTAACAGTCTTGAAGGAGTTCAAACATATGCTGAGCACTTGTTGGCTGCTTTTCCTTCACTCTGCGGTCCAACTCATCCCAAACCATCTGAATTGGGTGGAGGTCGGGTGATTGTGGAGGCCAGGTCATCTGATGCAGCACTCCATCACTCTCCTTCTTGGTCAAATAGCCCTTACACAGCCTGGTGGTGTGTTGGGTCATTGTCCTTTTGAAAAAAATTATAGTCCCAATAAGCACAAACCAGATGGGATTGTGTAATGCTGCAGAATGCTGTGGTAGCCTTGCTGGTAAAGTGTGCCTTGAATTCTAAATAAATCAGTGTCCCAGCAAAGCACTACACCATCACACCTCCTCCTCCATGCTTCACGGTGGGAACCACACATGCGGAGATCATTCGTTCACCTATTCTGCATCTCACAAAGACACTGCGGTTGGAACCAGATTTACACCTGTCAAATGTCCATTGCTCCTGTTTCTTTATCCCAAGCAAGTCTCTTCTTGTTACTGGTGTCCTTTAGTAGTGATTTCTTTGCAGCAAAATCGACCATGAAGGCCTGTATCATGCAGTCTCCTCTGAACAGTTGATGTTGATACAGTATGTGTCTGTTACTTGAACTCTGATGCATTTATTTGGGCTTCAATTTCTGAGGCTGGTAACTCTAATGAACTTATCCTCTGCAGCAGAGGTAACTCTGGGTCTTCCTTTCCTGTAGCAGTCCTCATGAGAGCCAGTTTCATCATAGTGCTTGATGGGTTTTGTGACTGCACTTTTAAAGTTCTTGAAATTTTCCGGATTGACTGACCTTCATGTCTTAAAGTAATGATGGACTGTCATTTCTCTTTGCTTATTTGAACTGTTCTTGCCATAACATGGACTTGTTATTATACCAAATGGGGCTTTCTTCTTTATACCACCCCTACCTTGATTGTATCAAATGCATTAAGAAGGAAATAAATTCCACAAATTAACTTTTAACAAGGCACACCTGTTAATTGAAATGCATTCCAAGTGACTACCTCATGAAGCTGGTTGAGAGAATGCCAAGATTGTGAAAACCTGTCATCAAGGCAAAGGGTGGCTACTTTGAAGAATCTCAAATATAAAATATACTTTGATTGGTTTACCACTTTTTTGGTTACTACATGATTTTATATGTGTTAATTCATAGTTTTGAGGTTGTCGCGTAGAGTAGTCCAGAAGGCTACACTGAAAAACCTACAAAAACCTTTATCAAATAAAAAGGTAGCGTAGCCGCAAAAGTACTGATACCGGAAGAGAAACAACAGTACTGCCACCAAAATAATACATTATGGGACAGCTATAATCAATGCTGCCCCATCAACAGCTCAATCCAAAATGCTCCCCRCTTGAACTGAAAGAGAGGCTCCTTTTGTAGGGGAAGACCCTCCCATCAGAACATACCAAACACTAATTAATAAAGCAATTACCATAAAAGCCTACATTTTCAACTCAGCTAAACATCATGAATTATATACATTGCACCTTTGCAATTCGTTTCTCATGATACAATATAACACATTTGCAAAATCTCAGCTCTACTGACATGGTGTCTTCCAATACGCCCAATCACATGAATGAGCCATTCGGAACAAGCACTACAAAGCCATCCCGATTGCCCTGGTCCTTATCCCAGCATACCCGGAAGCTACAGAGACGGAGAGAGCGGAACAGAACCAGACAAACAGCACGCTCATCCGTAACATTGATAAGTACAGTAAACGTTGCTTAAATTAAACATGAACGCTTAAACATGAATAACAAACTGTTACTCACAGGAGGTAAGAATAAAGTGTGTAATGTAGGTATTAAGATAGCAAAGTTAACTTGTGTGTCGACGCACTTTGCTAACGGAGCTGATAACGGAGCAGGGAGGGGGTGATGCGTGTGTGAGTTAGTTTACCAAATGCTGCCCGCGGCCAGTGACGGACTTGTCCATCACAGATGTCTTCACTATTATTCTCCAATGTAGAAAATAAAGAAAAACCCTTGAATGAGTAGGTGTGTAAAAACTTTTGACTGGTATTGTATATCAAACTAAATCAAAACCTGGGACACAGAAAAGCCTGTAGTTGTAATATCGCCGATATAGGACCTGCTGAGACTAAAGTTGTCACATTTTAGATGGCTGAAACCAGACAGGAATAAGAGTATTCCAATGGCATGACTACATCTATGGGATGAATCAGAGATTTGCATGAAAAGTTGAAACATTTTCCACAATCTGGTGTCTGTTACTGTGACTGAATATGGGAATTCTGCCTGAATGCTTAAAAAAGCATTTCTCGCTAACATTTTCACAGAGAAGATGACTGATGAGCATTATGATTGACTGAGTAATCTCCTCCTTTATTTTTATTTTTTTTATTTTTTATTTTTTAGGATCCCCATTAGCCAACGCCAATGGAGGCAGCTAGTCTTACTGGGGTCCGACATATAATGAAAAAGACATTACAGACAAGAGACGTTACAATTTACATACATTTAAAACATTAACTTTATGGAGTGTGGTGCCAAAAAAGCAAAGAGTCTCTTTACTACGGACAGACCTCTCCCCATCTTCACAACCATATAATCTATATGTTTTGACAATGACAGTTTACAATCTAATATAACACCAAGTAATTTAGTCTCCTCAACTTCCACACCATTCATTACCAGATTCAGCTAAGGTCTAGAACTTAGGGAATGATTTGTACCAAATGTCATGCTCTTAGTTCTCGAGATGTTCAGGACCAGTTTATTACTGGCCACCCATTCCAAAACAGACTGCAACTCTTTGTCTTCACACTTTTCATGTTTGACAGAGAAACTTCCATTAAAAGAAAACCCTCTGAGTTCTATTAGATAGATTGCTCCACGATATCGCTGAGGTTGAAAAGCCATAACGCATAAGCTGTATCATCAAATGAATTATCTAAGTGAGTCTCAGAAATGGCTAATATATGAATGTTATCTGATGTTAGCAAGTTATTGATTTCATGAACTTTATTTCTAAGGCTACATATGTTAATATGGGATATTTTTAGCCCTTTCCTGGGTAGCTTATCAGAGATATAAGTAATATAAAAAAGAGCAAACAAAGCAAGATAAAAAAATATACATTCAGCAGTTCATTAATCAGTTGGTGTGTGTGCTGTAGAGTTAAAGCTACGAACCTATTGGGCTGGCTCTCTTACCCAATCCAGGCTTTTTGGAGGGAGGATGGACAATGAGCCTGTCATAGCCAATGTAAGCAATGTCCCTAAGCTCTCTGGTCCRTCGAGATAATGTGAGTTCTCAGTCATTGTTATGATGGATTCACATACAGAACTGGTGTCCTCTCTCAATGACTTACAGATTGCTGTCCTCTTGCCGATCTCCCGTTTAAACTCATCGAGCTGACCCTGGGTAGAACTGTTCTTCAGTTCCTGGACCTCTCTGGTCAGGTCATCCATTATTTGATTAGTTGACTCCACCACCACACTTGAAGCTATTTTCTTGTTGTTGTAACAACTGTTTGTAGAACTATTTTATTTGTTTAAAAGGTCCTTCACCGGTGATAGAGAGACACCACTGTTCTCAACAGTACACCTGCCGGCTTTGGTTTTTGTCATTGTAGCAACGTAGGTTACGCTGTTAATTACTCGTCACAGTTACAGACAGATCAGGTCACAGGGAAGATTAAAAATAACAACAAACAGCAGGGGTCTAGACCGCCACAAGCTCASAACAWTTAACGGTCCRAGACACAATGGCTAACTACGTCGSGGACTGCGTTCAAGCCCGTTAGCTTGATAGGCAGCTAGTTAGCAGCTCCTTAGACCCGGCCTTGGTCGGCAGGATCAAGGGAAAGATAGCTGTCCCAGCAACTGATGCGAACCGCGTCACGAGATCAAAACTCAAAAGATAGCTAGCTAGTAAAAAAACTTCTTCAAAATACTTTCAAAAATGTCCAAAACATCAAACTGATCTCTCCCTCGTTCCACATTCAACAGGAAGTGACGACAGCGGCTTTGCGTGTCTAAAAGCCTAGCTAAATGCTTTAGACTTACATTTTATAATGGTAATGGGATTATTATACTTTTTTGTCTCTCCCTCTCCTTCTCTCGCTCCCTGCACCATTTGATGGAATTCCCTGGCACTGTGGTATGGAACCTGGCTCAAAATGCCCAGACAGAGTGAATTCTGAAACATGCAACAGTGGTAACCCCAATGGAAGGGTATCATGTTCAGACAGTCACATTTTGTGACGCAACATTTTCCAATTAATCTGTTAGTATCTGGGTACAATTGTAAGGACCAACGCCAGGGATGAGAAGCAGGTACGGGAAGTCAAACATTTGATCAGGAACAGACATAAAACAAGACAGGAACAGCGTCAGCACATGGTTATACAAGGACATAAGACAATCGATGCAGAAGCAGGGAACAGAGTGGTGAACCAGACAGATATAGGGAAGGTAATTTTTATTTATTTATTTTATATTTCACCTTTATTTAACCAGGTAGGCTAGTTGAGAACAAGTTCTCATTTACAACTGCGACCTGGCCAAGAATAAAGCAAAGCAGTTCGACACATACAACAACAGAGTTACACATGGAATAAACAAACATGCAGTCAATAATACAGTAGACAGAGTCTATATACAGTGTGTGCAAATGAGGTAAGATAAGGCAGGTAAGGCAATACATAGGCCATGGTGGCYAAGTACCAATTAAACACTGGAGTGATTGATGTGCAGAAGATGAATGTGCAAGTAGAGATACTGGGGTGCAAAGGAGCAAGATAAATAAATAAATAAATATAGTATGGGGATGAGGTAGTTGGATGGGCTATATACAGATGGCTATGTACTGGTGCAGTGATCTGTGAGCTGCTCTGACAGATGGTGCTTAAAGCTAGTGAGGGAGATCCAGCTTCAGTGATTTTTGCAGTTCGTTCCAGTCATTGGCAGCAGAGAACTGGAAGGAAAGGCAGCCAAAGAGGAATTGGCTTTAGGGGTGACTAGTGAGATATACCTGCTGGAGCGCGTGCTACGGGTGGGTGCCGCTATGGCGACCAGTGAACTTCTATGCCCCGCTATGGCGGGGATTTACCTAGCAGAGACTTGTAGATGACCTGGAGCCAGTGGGTTTGACGACAAGTATGAAGCGAGGGCCAGCCAACGAGAGCGTACAGGTCGCAATGGTAGGTAGTATATGGGGCTTTGGTGACAAAACGGATGGCAAGGTGATAGACGGCATCCAATTTGTTGAGTAGAGTGTTAGAGGCTATTGTGTAAATCACATCGCCAAAGTCGAGGATTGTTAGGATAGTCAGTTTTACAGGGTACGTTTGGCAGCATGAGTGAAGGATGCTTTGTTTTGAAATAGGAAGCTTATTCTAGAGTTAATTTTGGATTGGAGATGTTTAATGTGAGTCTGGAAGGAGAGTTTACYGTCTAACCAGACACCTAGGTATTTATAGTTGTCCACATATTCTAAATCAGAACCGTCCAGAGTAGTGATGCTGGACGGGCGGACAAGTGCGGGCAGCGATCGGTTGAAGAGCATGCATTTAGTTTTACTTGCGTTTAAGAGCAGTTGGAGGCAACAGAAGT
Source organism: Salvelinus sp. IW2-2015 (assembly GCF_002910315.2). Taxonomy (NCBI): domain Eukaryota; kingdom Metazoa; phylum Chordata; class Actinopteri; order Salmoniformes; family Salmonidae; genus Salvelinus; species Salvelinus sp. IW2-2015. The sequence continues at coordinate 25,332,790 of NC_036838.1, forward strand.
AGAGTTGTATGGCATTGAAGCTTGTCTGGAGGTTTGTTAACACAATGTCCAAATGTTTAATAATTTAAAAAAGAATGTTGTGGGGGAGGGGTTGTAGTCACAAACTTGATGTAGTAATTTGTGTGCTATGAATATGGGACAAAATACTTTTTAGTACCTAACATACAGTGAATTTGTCCCAATACTATTGGTCCCTTAAAATGGGGGGACTGTGTATAAAAGGGGTGTAATTTCCAAACAGTTCACCCAATATGGATGAAAATACCCTCAAATTAAAGCTGACAYCCTGCACTTTAACCTCACTGTCCCAAAACATTTGGAGTTCACTGTGTATATATATTAAATTAAATTGAGATTTGTGTCACTGATCTACACACAATACCCCATAATGTCAAAGTAGAATTATGATTTTAGACATTTTTACAAATTAAATAAACATGAAAAGCTGAAATGTCTTGAGTCAGTAAGAATTCAAACTTTTTATTATGGCAAGCCTAAATAAGTTCAGGAGTGAAAATGTGCGTAACAAGTCACATAATAAGTTGCATGGTCTCTCTCTGTGTGCAATTAATGTTTAACATGATTTTTAAATGACTACCCCATTTCTATACCCCAGATATACAATTATCTGTAAGGTCCTTCAGTCYAGCAGTGAATTTCAAGCACAGATTCAAACACCAGGGTGTTTTTCCAATGGTTTGCAAAGAAGGGCACCTATTGGTAGATGGGTAAAAAAACTGACATTGAGTATATCTTTGGGTCAATACACCCATTCACTACAAAGATACATGCGTCCTTCCTAACTCAGTTACTGGAGAGGAAGGAAACCGCTCAGGGATTTCACCATGAGGCCAATGGTGATTTTAAAATGGTTACAGAAGATTAATGGCTGTGATAGGAGATAACTGAGGATGGATCAGCAACATTATAGTTACTCCACAATACTAACCTAAATTACAGAGTGAGAGGAAGGAAGCCTATACGGAATAAAAATATTCCAAAATATGCATCCTGTTCGCAATAAGGCACTAAAGTAAAACTGCAAATAATGTTGCAAGGAAATTAACTACATGTCTTGAATACAATGCGTTATGTTTGGGGCAAATCCAACACAACACATCACTGAGTACCACTCTTCATATTTTCAAGCATGGTGGTGGCTYCATRATGTTYTGGGTATGTTTGTCATCAGCTAGGACTAGGGAGTTGTTTAAGATTTTTTTTTTAAATGGAAGAGAGCTAAGCACAGGCAAAATCCTAGAAAACCTTGTTCAGTCTGCTTTCCAACAGACACTGGGAGATAAATTCACCTTTCAGCAGAACAATAGCCTAAAACACAAGGCCAAATATACACTGGAGTTACTTACCAAGACGACATTGAATGTTCCTGAGTGGCCTAGTTACAGTTTTCACTTAAATAGGCTTAAAAMTCTATTGCAAAACATTAAAATGGCTGTCTAGCAATGATCATCAACCAACTTGACAGAGCTTGAAGAATAAAAAATCTATAAAATGTGTGTAAATATTGTACAATCCAGATGTGCAAAGCTCTTAGAGACTTACCCAGAAAGACTCACAGCTGTCATCGCTGCCAAAGGTGATTCAAACGCGTATTGACTCGGGGGTGTGAATATTTATGGAAATGACATATTTCTCTATTTTAAAAGCTCTTAGAGACTTACCCAGAAAGACTCACAGCTGTCATCGCTGCCAAAGGTGATTCAAACGCGTATTGACTCAAGGGGTGTGAATATTTATGCAAATGACATATTTCTCTATTTTAATACATTTGCTAAAATTTCAAAAGACATGTTTTCCCTTTGTCATTATGCGGTATGGGTGAGAGAAAAACATGTTGTCAATCAATGTTGCATTCGATCTATTGGAACCATTTTTCAAAATGTGGAATAAGTCAAGGGGTATGAGTACTTTCTGAAGGCACAAACTATACAGACTGAGTAACATTTAAACTAACTATCTACTAACCGTAGCTCTAACCCTAACCTTAACCCTTATCCTAACCCTTACTATAAACCTAACCTTAGCAAGCTGTTGCTTATCAATAGATAGTTTGTTGATGGTATGACCATCTCTAGAGCATTTACAGATGAAGCATTTGGACTATCCAAATAAAGTGTGACTGTCGCCCCTCTCTCACATTCCACTTTAGTTTAGTAGGTATCCACTTTAGAAGTGAGCAGTGCAAGAGAATAATTTACCGGTCTTAATTGCAAGTCGAGGGCAGAGGTAATTTCCTCACAAACAATCCTTTAGATAGTAGTGGCCAACTCTTTCTGTTGTCAGGTGTTGAGTGCTGCCATGMTCCCAGAGGTGAATTGTGAACAGACAGGATATGCCTGATGCTGGAGCGAAATAGACCTGCTATTGATCCTTGCAATACAGTGAACATCCCACACCATATTAAGATGTTACATGTTGACAATTATTTTAAAATAAGTCTAATTCATAGTTATTTTGCAAAGGAAAGCTACGAGAAACCTACACGTGTCACGTTCCTGACCTGTTTTCTGTTGTTTTGTATGTGTGTGATGGTCAGGGCGTGAGTTTTGGGTGGGCATTCTATGTTGTGTGTTTCTATGTTGGTTTAGGGTTGCCTGGTATGGCTCTTAATTAGAGGCAGGTGTTTTGCGTTCCTCTAATTAAGAGTCATATTTAGGTAGGTTGTTTCACTGTGTTCGTTGTGGGTGGTTGTTACCTGTCTCTGTGTTTGTGTTCTGCACCAGATAGGTCTGTATCGGTTTTGCACGTTTGTTATTTTGTAAGTTGTTTGTAGTGTTCACTTGTTCTTATAATTAAACATGTTGAGCACTGGCTACGCTGCATTTTGGTCTACTCACTCACCGAAAGAGAGCCGTTACAACACGTTTCAATGCATGCCACCGGAACCATAAGTAACAAACACTTATGGTAAACTATTAGGAATCAAATTCCACCTTATATCATTGCAAAACATACTTAATCAATTAGATACAATATGCAGTTGTTTGCCTTGAAAGAAAGGAAAGGAAATAAGCACATATATTCCATCTGGACATGATTATGTGGAGAACCATCTCCATAAAGTATGTGAAAGTGCCCACGTTTTCCCTGAAACAGTGCCGAATCCCTGCTGGGAGGACTATTACTGCTCTTACCTTGAAGTACACTCCACCAAGAAAAGGAGCCCCCAGGAACCTTTGCATTTCAATATTATTTTCTGAAAATGTTATTTCAAGTTCGGGTTAGAGTTCCATTTTGAACATTTTAAATAAATATTGTTACTGGTATTTACATGATTATCATTGTTATTGTTAATATGAATGTATTATACATTCATATTTTTATATAATCAATAATATTAATCAATATTTAAATATTATCAATATTATATTGTAACAAAATGGTGACTTGTAACATACACTTACAGATATAGGATCTTAATTTGACGAGTATTGCCGTAGCAAAATAATCCTGCAGCAACAGGATTTCAACGTTTAGTCCATAATGTTGCTGAATTGGTGGTTAGGCTATTAGCTGGACATAAGTAGGCTATATGAAAAGTGCAATACTATTTATATAGCCATGTTAGTACAGGTTTTCAGTGAATTTATATAAATCACAAAGCTAGTCTGTATTTTCAGCGGAGAATAAATTTTTTCGCAGTTACAAAAGTGTGATCAAATTAAGATCCTACACTTGTATGTCAGCTTTTAACAAGGCTGTAGAACTGGTCGTGTTCAATCTTAACCTTTAATGACTTTAAAACAGAACACAAGAAAAATAACTACTCTCACAGGTMGCCAAAAAGAACATTATGAAAGCTACTTCTCCAATCTTCGGACAGAATGCCGCCACTAGAATATATATGGTTTAATATAAATACAATTTATCTACTGATAATAAACTAGGAAAACATTTTTATTCAGTGATAGAAAAACCTGTCATTACAAACTCGATTTGCTTCATTTGGACGGCCAGCTAGAGGTGCTGAAAAGGCACTACGCCTCGCTCAAAGTTGAATTGAGGCACAATTCCCAATCCATACGGCTTGCGGGATAACGCAAAATTGATGGGGAGGGCTAAGGGGAGGTGTTGAGATTGATCCTTAAGACTAGCTACATTTCTTTACTTCAGTGGGGCGGCAGGTAGCATAGTGGTTAGAGCCTTGGACCAGTAACCGGAAAGTTGCTGGATCGAATCCCCGAGCTGACAAGGTAKAAATCTGTCGTTCTGAGCAAGGCCACTGCTCCCTGGGCACTGTGGATGTTGATTAAGGCAGAACCCCCGCACCTCTCTGATTCAGAGGGGTTGGGTTAAATGGGAAGACACATTTCAGTTGAATACATTCAGTTGGACAACTGACTAGGTACCCCCCTTTCCTTGACTTGGTTGCTGAGTCTGTGCCTGTCAGGCAAATACACGAGAAAAAAATACATTTTAAATGCTCCGCACGTGCCAGCAAAAAGGATCCTCCAAGAACCCCTCAACTAACCAAAGGTGCAAATAAGAATCCATTGACTAGCAAAGGTTGCCTGTGCACATGTTATTTGTGTCGGGTCACCTCTGTTTACACCAAGGTAAACCGTAATATTATGAAGTTAAATTTGCTACATCAAGTACTTTGTTTCTCTGTCTGGCCCTCTGTAGAGCCTCAGTTCTGTAATAAAGTGAAAAAACAGTACTACGAGCAATTTTGGGCTGTAAGCATCATGACATTTTGATCTAGTATCTATTGTTAGCAGTTAGCTTTTCCAGATGTTTATAACCAGTGTTCTGCAACAGTATGGAATTGGTAGCAGATTGACTAGCTCTTTCCCAGCTCTCAACATGGCCTTCAAAAGTTTGTCATCAAAAACTCAAAAATGTTCTCAAATAGACAGGCCATAAGATGCTATGTAAGAAAAATAGCATGATTTTATTGAATATCAAATTTGAAAACATTTAAAAAATGTTTCATACCCCTTGTGACTTATATTCACGTAATATGATATTAAGTAAGCAAGTGTGGATGAAAGGCACCATTGTGCCTATAATTTTGGAACTCACTATTGAACATTATTGATCAATATTCCTTTATTTTGCTCTCCTTTCACGGTGAGCAACAACACTTTGAGATGTAGCTCCCTGAGCAGTAGTACTGCAGTAGTGGAAAAAATAAGTTGTTGTTGTAGTGCTATCTAGTAATAGTAGTAGTACTGTAGTAGTTTGTAAAAGTAGAAGTAGTATTACCAGAAGTAGTAGCAGCAGTAATAATGGTAATGTAATAATAATGTTATGTCCATTGTAGGCTAGGCATCTGTGCTTCCTCCTCCTCATGTGCTTCCCTTTGGCGTGGGGTGGCGTCCCTGGTCCATGTCGGCACTCTGTGACAAAGGGTCACCTCCTCAACCTCAATTGCCTGGTGAGGACACCTCATACCACACTAAATCATGCAGTAACATCAACAGACTCTACAAACTAAATATCAACTTGAGATACAGTTCATTAAAATCACTCAAACGGTCATAAGTCATGCCTGAATGTATTGACGTTAAGGTTTCCTCCCAAGTTAGACTTATTTTATTGTTCAACGGTTATTTTTTGGACCTTATGTGACCCACACACATAACTACTGAGAACTATATGTGGCAGACGTGAATTCTGTACGGCTGCATGCCTGCTCCTACTTTCCTCCTGGTGAATCATAACTACCCAATTCTACGCTTCTGTTTTAAATTTCAATGTTTGTATCTTTGTTTGCCACGTAGATTGATAACCAGTTGGAGAATGGCTGGTCAATAACCTACGTGTTCACTGAGCGCCAGAGTTTGGTGAGTATTTCCTACTACACTGCAATTACATATTTCACAACAAAACGAGTTTGATTTGTGCAGATAAAGAATGGTATAGCAAAGATAAACAACATCACAATCAGTCAGTGTCAAGATAGTCCTGCACTTTCAAGATGTGCCAGGCTGGCAAACTGATTGAAACTAATGCTCTCARATCTGTCAAGGAGATTCAAGTTCATTACATCTCTTGCTCCTTTCGGCCTTTACGCAATAGTCTAATTGCATTTAGAAGACAAATTTAATCCCATGAAAGAGCCCTTGGTTGTTAATAACCTGGAAGGGAAATGGCTTGAAGATACCTAGAAACTGTGTTACAGGAGGTAAATAGAGAGCGAGAGAGCTGTGTGGCAGCACGGAGTCGGGATGCCTTCCCTCATTTTAACTTGCTGGTTAACAGTTTAAAAGTTTAACAGTTTAGCTTGCCCAAGTTTATGGTTTATGGGTTAACAAGGTTTCTGACAAATGGAGGTGTCACGGTTGTAGTAAGAACGGGACCAAGGCGCAGCAGATATTGAGTTCCACATATTTATTCCAAAGTGAAACATAAGCCTAAACAATAAATCAAATTAACGAACAACGGAACGTGACAGCGTGGTGCACATGCACAAACACAAAATAATATCCTACAAACACAGGTGGGAAAAATAGCTGCTTACTAAATATGATCCCCAATTTGAGACAACGATTACCAACTGCCTCTAATTGGGAATCATACAAAACACCAACATAGAAAATATAAACTGGAACACAACATAGAAATTATAAACTAGAATACCCCCTAGTCACGCTCTGACCTACTACACAATAGAGAAACAAGGGCTCTCTATGGTCAGGGCGTGACAGGAGGTCTGATTAAAGGTTTTCTCACCTGGGGAGAGGATCAATCACTTCAGTGTGGGCAAGTGATGTACCTTACAGACAGACCATATACTACCATATATATTGTGTCCCCTGGGGTGGGGAACATGCAGGGGAGGTCTTTAGGGGGATCTCAGGGGGTTAGGAAGTGTTTAGACTGAGAGGAAAGCATGTAAGACATATTTAGGAAGGTGTGGTTAAGTGTTGTATCTGACAGACAGGCCATAATAGTATCATGAGAAACTGTTGGTATGTTGGTAAAAAAAAAAAAATCCCAGGGGGTAGATTAGCTGTAATATTGCAGATAGATTGTAGCTTCCATCAATGTAATTGTCTGCATCACTTCCAATCCCCATATATTTTTTTGCAAATACAGTATATACACTACCGTTCAAAAGTTTGGGGTCACTTTGAAATGTCCTTGTTTTTGAAAGAAAAGCTACTTTTTTGTCCATTAAAATAACATAAAATTGATCAGAAATACAGTGTAGACATAGGAAATGTCTATTGTAGCTGGAAACGGCAGATTTTTTATGGAATATCTACATAGGCCTACAGAGGCCCATTATCAGCAACAGTCACTCCTGTGTATATATATACATACAAATACATATACAAATATATATATATATATATATATATATACAAATACATACAAATACATACATATACTAATTGGAGTAAACTAGTGAACAAGGCCTCTAATTCCAGCTTATACATACTGTATACATGTTATGGACACAGTCTATTTTACAATAGTTCTATTTTGTTTGTTTTTACCCTAAAGTGTAACATTGGGATGCAAACTCAAAATGTAATACATTTCAACTCTATGGGCTCTATTTTAACAAGCCTTATGCAATGGTAAAGCTAAGCACAGGTGGTAGCGATATAGGTTCTAGGGTGTGTGAGAAATATTTTAGCTATTTTTACCATCTCAATTATCAGAGCACTTGCTGGCGTTGCTGCGGAATGGCTGGGTTTGATGATGTAGTCGTGGATTTGTCGAGGCCTGGCCAATCAGAATGTGCTCCATGGCAAAATATGTGGTTGATTCATGTTGTGTATTTCCGGACTTTTATGCATTGCCTTGGAATAAACCCCAATTTCAACGTTAGTCCATTGTAGTTTGTTAAATGCCTTACAGAAACAAAATAACAAATTGTAGACCTATCTTTGCTAAATATTATAATAATAATATAATAATGTCATTGTCCTGTGAGAGTCCCACGAAGCATCTTCACTGTATTTCTGATCAATTTGATGTTGTTTTAATGGACAAAAAAAGTAGCTTTTCTTTCAAAAACAAGGACATTTCTAAGCGGCCCCACATTTTTGAACGCTAATTAATATATATTACATTTTAGATTAAGGTTGTAACGTAACAGTATGTGGAAAAGGGGAAAGGGTCTGAATACTTTCCGAATGCACTGTATGTGGTTCGGTGACCCTCATGAACCGGCACAAATGTGAAACTTTATTTTTTTGTATTGTTGGGGGGCATTTAGGGGGCAGTATATGTGAAGCTCAGTTGTCTCTGAAGTTATTGGGGAAGGATTGACTGTCAGAAGGACAACGTCTCGCATGACGTTGTCGACCACTGAGAGGGATGGGGGCACACTGAGAGTAGATATTTACACCAGGGGAGTCAACAGGGACTTGTCTTTCACACCAGAATATATATATTTAATCATTGGAATATGCTCAACTCTTGCCTCTTTTTCAGTTATCAAAAAGGTATTGCAGTGTATAACCCTAACACCAATTGAGTGAGGTGGCAAGCCGTTTCAAAGAGGGGAATTTCCCACTTTTTTCTTCAGATGCTTGTCTACAGGGATGAAATGAGGCACATATGTTGAAACCAGGTGTTTGAGCCTTTTTCAGCCCTTTTTGGAAGACTTCAAAATTCTATCTAAGTAAGGTTATTCATCCATATATACACTAAGGCATCAATTAAAAGTTAATGTTGCATTTTAAGAAACTACAAACTTATGGTAGCCACAGTCCTTAATCCATTTCAGGGCTAAACTATCTCTAGAATAGTCGCTAGATCTTCCTTGTTGGTCCTGTTAACCAGGTGGATTGCCTCTGGCACAAATGAGGCCATATGCCTATTGGTGGAGCACTTCAGACAGTGCAGGTGGCGTCCAAGGAGCAGTTGGAACTGCGGGTTGAGGACATGGGTGCAGGCCCCCAGGATGTCATACATCTTCCTCCTGGCCTGCTGCTCAAAGGAGGCCAGACTTCTGAGAGGCACCACAGTGATCTTAGAGCAGGTATTCACAATGGCTTGGAGGCGGTCCTTGGAGGGATGTGAACCAGCATTTTAAAGAGAGAAACAGAACACGCTCTTAATGAAAGAACTGTAAAAGGTTTACAATATAGATTTGTGAACACTGAACGATTTCAGTTTCTGAGGAAGTACTGTCTCCGATGGGCGTTTTTGATGATGGRGTCTGTGTTTTGTTCAAACTTCCGGTTATTATCAAAGATGGTACCAAGATATGTATACTGGTGCACAATGTCCACCTCCTCACCATGGATGATCACTGGGTCCATCCTGGGGGGTGTCCTTTCCTGAAGTCAACAACCATTTCCTTCGTCTTGGACACATTCAACTCCTGCAGCGCACTGTCACACAAGAATGAAGTCCTGAAGGGCTGGGCTGTGGTCCTGCTCAGACCCTGAGAGGAGTTAGAGAAGGAATGTGTCATCGGCAAACTTCACAAAATGGCGGTGGGCATGGGCACCCTGACAGTCATTGGTGTAGAAAATAAAAAAAGATGGGCGACAATACACACCTTTGTGGTGAACCTGTGCAAGTGAGTAGGGTGTCTGACATTAACATACACTCTCCGTGGCCTGTCAGTTAAAAAATRCATATTCCATTAGATAAGGTCATGGTCGAGATTGAACTGTGAGTCATGTTTTCTGGCTAGGATGGAAGGCTGCATGGTGTTAAATGCAGATGAAAAGTCCAGAAACAAAGGCCCTCCTGCTCTCCAGATGTCTGTCGATGGTATCCATTAAAAACAGCTTGATGTCGTCCACACCTCTCTTTGTGCGATACACAAACTGCAGGGGATCCAGCAGAGCAGGAAGTGCATTCAATTGGTGTTATAGGGGCTTTTTGAAAGGGTTAAAAAGGCATCATCTTTTCAAAATTTCATATGTGTGGTTTGGCGACCCTCATTAATGTCACATATGTGAAAAGCCGGTGTTTCTGAGGTGTTTTTTTCCTCTTGTTGGAAGACTTCCAAATTCAATCTAGGTAAGGGTATTTATCCTTATGTAGTCTATGAAACTCTTCAAGCCTTTAGGGTTGTATGAATTGAACTTCTCCCAAAAGTATTGTTGGGCATGAATGGGGCAATATACAGTACCAGTCAAAAGTTTGGACACACCTACTCATTCAAGGGTTTTTCTTTATTTTGACTATTTTCAAAATTGTAGAATAATAGGATAGACATCACAACTATGAAAAAACACATATGGAATCATGTAGTTACCAAAAAAGTGAGATTCTTCATAGTAGCCACCCTTTGCCTTGATGACAACTTTTCCCACTCTTGGCATTCTCTCAACCAGCTTCATGAGGTAGTCATGCATTTCAATTAACAGGTGTGCCTTGTTAAAYGTTAATTTGTTGAATTTCTTTCCTTTTTAATGTGTTTTAGCCAATCAGTTGTGACAAGAAAGGGCTATCTTCTGTATGCCACCACTATTTGGTAAAAGAACAGTTCAAATAAGCAAAGAGAAATGACAATTCATAATTACTTTAAGACATGAAGGTCAGTCAATCTGGAACATTTCAAGAACTTTGAAAACTTCTTCAAGTGCAGTCGCAAAAACCATCAAGCYCTATGATGAAACTGGCTCTCATGAGGACCGCCACAGGAAAGGAAGACCCAGAGTTACCTCTGCTGCAGAGGATAAGTTCATTAGAGTTACCAGCCTCAGGCATTTGAGCCCAAATAAATGCTTCACAGAGTTCAAGTAACAGACACATCTCAACATCAACTGTTCAGAGAAGACTGCGTGAATCAGGCCTTCATGATCGAATTGAGGCAAAGAAACCACTACTAAAGGACACCAATAATAAAAAGAGACTTGCTCGGGCCAAGAAACACAAGCAATGGACATTAGATCGGTAGAAATCTATCCTTTGATCTGATGAGTCCAAATGTGAGATATTTGGTTCCAACCGCCTTGTCTTTGCGAGACGTAAAGTAGGTGAACGGATGATATCAACATGTGTGGTTCCCACCGTGAAGCATGGAGGAGAAGGTGTGATGTTCTAGGAGTGCTTTGCTGGTGACACTGTCTGTGATTCATTTAGAATTCAAGGCACACTTAACCAGAATGGCTACCACAGCATTCTGCAGCGATACGTCATCCCATCTGGTTTGTGCTTAGGGGCTATTGTTTGTTTTTCAACAAAACAATGACACAACACACCTCCAGACTGTGTAAGGGCTATTTGACCAAGAAGGAGAGTGATGGAGTGCCACATCAGATAACCTGGTTTACACAATAACCTGACCTCAACCCAATTGAGATGGTTTGGTATGAGATGGACCGCAGAGTGAAGGAAAAGCAGCCAACAAGCGCTCAGCATATGTGGGAACTCCTTCAAGACTTGGAAATATAAAATATATTTTGATTTGTTTAAGACTGTTTTGCTTACTACATGATTCCATGTGTTATTTCATAGTTTTGATGTCTTCACTATTATTCTACAATGTAGAAAATAGTAAAAATAAAGAAAAACTCTTGAATGAGTAGGTGTCTCCAAACACTGGTACTGTATGTGAAGATCAGCTGTCTCTGAAGTTCTCGGAGTCAAGATTTTGACTGTCAGTAGGATTGCATCTCGCAATGGGTTGATTGACTACCGAGAGGGATGGGGGGCAAACAGAGTTGATTTTACACCAGCGGGGTTTTACACCAACAGGGACTTACTTGTCTTTCACACTAGAATATTTTTTTAAACATTGCAATTTGCTCATCWCTTGCCTGTTTTTCAGTTGTGACAAAGGTCTTGCAGTGTATACACCCAACACCCATTGGGTAGGGTGGCAAGACATTTCAAGGGGGGAACTTCACACTTTTTTCTTCAGATTCTTGTCTGCAGGGCTGAAAAGAGGCACATACAGTATGTTGAAACCAGGAGTTTCTGAGCCTTTTTTTGCCCTTTTTGGGAAGACTTCCAAATTCAATCTAGGTAAGGGTATGTATCCATATGTAGTCTATAAACCCTTCAAGCCATTGGGGGGATTTCTCTGGGGAATTTTCACTCAAACGTGTCTGTGGAGATGCATATGTGAGTCTCAGGCCAATCAGACCATGGATATAAGAAGGCTTGCCCCTGGACACTTGTAACTTCAGTGGGTGGCTGGGCGTGGCACTGCCAACATCAAACTTGATGTTGGGCCAATCGCAGCATCAATATATTACAAATGGCCTTAGGACCTTATAACGTATATAAACAAGATAGGCGTGGCCACCCCATCATCATACTTAAGGTTAAAACAGGATATCCCCTTTGAAAATGGACAACTGCAGTGCATTCGGAAAGTATTCAGACACCTTGACTTTTTCCACATTTTGTTACGTTACTGCCTCATTCTAAAATTGATTAAATAAATTGTTTGGCCACCCACCCAAACTGAGCAATCGGGGGAGAAGGGCATTGGTCAGGGATGTGACCAAGAACCCGATGGTCACTCTGACAGAGATCCAGAGTTCCTCTGTGGAGATTGGAGAACCTTCCAGAAGGACAACCATCTCTGAAGCACTCCACCAAATCAGGCATTTATGGTAGAATGGTAGAGTGGCCAGACGGAAGCCACTCCTTAGTAAAAGGCACATGACTGCTCGCTTAGAGTTTGCCAAAATGCACCTAAAGGACTCTGACCATGAGAAACAAGATTATCCGGTCTGATGAAACCAAGATTGAACTCTTTGGCTTGATTGCCAAGTGCCATCCCTACGGTGAAGCATGGTGGTGGCAGCTTCATGATGTGGTGATTTTTTTTMCAGCGTCAGGGACTGGGAGACTAATCAGGATCGAGGGAAAGATGAATGAAGCAAAGTACATAGAGATCCTTTATGAAAACCTGCTCTAGAGCGCTCAGGACCTCAGACTGGGGGTGAAGGTTCACTTTCCAACAGGACATCGACCCTAACTACACAGCCAAGACAACGCAGGAGTGGCTTTGGGACAAGTCTCTGAATGTCCTTGAGTAGCCCAGCCAGAGCCCGAACTTGAACCCAATCGAACATTTCTGGAGAGACCTGAAAATAGCTGTGCAGCAACGCTTCCCATCCAACCTGACAGAGCTTGAAAGGATCTGCAGAGAAGAATGGGAGAAACTCCCCAAATGCAGGTGTACCAATCTTATAGTGTCATGCCCAAGAAGACTCAAGGCTGTAATCGCTGCCAAAGATGCTTCAAGAAAGCGCAGAGTAAAGGGTCTGAACACTTTAAAAAATGTAATACATTTGCAAAAATGTCTAAAAATCTGTTTTTGCTTTGACATTATAGGGTATTGTGTGTAGATTGATGAGGGAAAATAAAGATTTAATCAGTTTTAGAATAAGGCTGTAACATAACAAAATGTGTAAAAAGTCAAGGGGTCTGAATACTTTCCAAATACACTGTATATTGTCGGTCCAAGACTACAAATACATTAAGTACACGCCTGGATGTGACATCCAAAAGCCCATTTTGCCAGCCATTTCCACATCTATATAATGTAAAAAAATAAATTAAAGCCCTAACCCCGGTCTGCTTTTGGAAAGGAGATTCAAGGCTCAATACAAACCAGTGTTTAAAAAATGCAGTGACGATAGGTTTCTTTTTCCTTTGAAACACAGAGTGAAGTCTGTTACATCAAAGCAGCATTTCCACAAATCCTGGAGCTTCTGAACACACACTTCAAGTATGTCAGGAAATCGGACAACGGGCGTTATGTCAAACTCCTGAAAAGGGTCATATATGACCTCTACTCCCAAAACTGCATACCTGAAATTAATGAGGAGATTGAGGTGAGTGCTACTTACTTATGAGCTTTGCTACTCTAGTCCAGGAACAGTCTCTTCCAAAGGTGTTTTGGATTGTGCCAAGGTGCATCATGCAAAATGCATCATCATGATGAGGTGGCAAGTGACACTTTGCGTCTTGAAAACTTGGCTGCTGACAGGCGAAGCGAGAGGGTTTACTCCACCTAAAATCTGTCCAAGAAAATAAAACCACGAATTGAGGCATTCTTGTATGGAGGTCAATGAGTTTTGAATTTGGTCAACAACAAAATGTAATGGTTAGGCTGCAACGAATGCACTGATATAAGTGGACGCAAGTGTCATTTCGGCAACTTAAAAAAAAGACTACTTTATATAGGAGTTGGGCCTGTTTTTCACACGCTCATCTGCCCTCTCGCTGGATAGAATGGGCCCACCTAATCTCGCCTCCGTCCGCCTGCCGTCAATGTATTTCCATTAGAGTGGTCACCCGACTATCTTGTCAATATAATGGATAATCTTTGCTGCTCACATGCAAAACATTTGGTACTGTATCAACAGTACACCAAAGGAAAAACTACCAAAATATAATTTGGGGGTTGATTTTTCCTTTAAGAGAACCCCTTGTCCAACATCCTCACTGTGAAGTTTGGGCAAGCTAAATGTGAATGTCTTATCCATGATCAAACATTAAATTAACCCCCATACAAAATAAATAACTTGATCCAATCAGAGAGATTGATTGAAAATATTCTTAGTTGATTTCCTGCAATCAAACAAAATATTTTGAAATAGTTTTACTTTTTGCAAAGTAATTTGTTTTAGAGATCTTTACAAAACCCTTTCAAACTCTTTTAAATACTCTAAGAGTATTTAAATACTCTAAGACTTAAGCCAAGATTGCCGAAAGCCAATGCAGTAGCTTTGAAAACAGACACTTTCATTTTGTGAGAATACTGTATATAAGTATCTACAATGGCCTGCTCCTCTTGCAACTCCCTTCACTGAGATCTGAGTTTTCATCATTAGAAACATTCATTAAGCATGATGTGTTATTCAATAAGTGCCATTAAAAACCACTTGAAAGTGTTTCAGGAGGTTTTGAATTGTTAGTAGGGAATAAATGTGACCCGTTCCATCTCCTRTCCCCTGTTCTCCTGCCATCCGTGTCACAGGACACCCCATTGAAGTTTGTCAGAATGCACAGCACCTCGCCCAGAGATGCTCTGACGAAAGCCCGGGGGGTCATTGAGATGTACATGACCCTGATCACCAAGAGCAACGGGCCCGTCGACTGGAACTGRGAGGAAGAGTATGCAGAGGATTACCTAGAATCCACCACTGCCCTTCCCACCACCACCGCAGGTAGCAGGAGATATAAACTAATAATTATGATAATATCTATTAATATCCATTCTAAGAGCTAGGTAGTCGTTTTGTATAGTTTTACTGGTGGTTTCAGTCTCCCATAACTTCCACATACTTTATTGATTGTTATTGCTATTTGTCCCCCGTAGTGGTATATTTTATGAGCATAAGCTGGAAGGATCATCTTTCATTTGGATCTGTCAACTTGCATGTTATGAGGAAAATAACATTATATCCCATATAAAATCTAGTTAATACCTAAATTAACACCAGAAAATCTCAAACACACACCTCAACAATGCCTCATGTTAAAAAGCCAGCAATGCTCTCAGAAATTATTAAGAGATTCTGTGTATATGTTTACTTTGCTGTTTCAGAAGAAAACATTTTGCCATCCATGATTACTCAAAGCTGTTTTCAGACTGTTCTCTTAGAGCTATTTACCCTAACCATTCCCATGTTACATGTCCCTGTCCTCTGCCCTAGCTGAACCTGAACGCCAGTGTACATGTCCAACAGTGGGTCCGGTGACCCCTGATGTCTCCCTGGTGTCCCACAGCGTATGGAGCAGTCCTCCACAGCCCACCCTCTCCCAACTCACCTCGATTGTGCCTCCCAGGCCGACTCATCCATCCCTGGGTACCAAGGGCGCTGAGCCCCGGGTGTTCCTGGTGAGTTCTGGTACCGTAAGACCCCCCTTCCCCAGGGAGCTGCAGCAGACTGTCCCCAATGGACGTTCACTTGGAGGGGGCAGAGAGGGGGATATACACTGGGACTTTCGTCCACCTTCACCCAATGGAACTGAGTCAGATTCTGCACTCTACCAGGAAGTTGCTGACACCCCGTCCGCCACGAACGACCCTTCCCCGTCTTCCCCTCCTAGTCTGGTTCTCCTGGGGACCGTTGMCTCCCATGACGAGACATTTTACTACCCCCAGACTGAGAGGAAAAGGGAGACTTCCACAGACCGACCAGCAGGGAGAGAAGCAGCAGGCTCACCCCACAGTCCCTTCGCTGTTGCTGGGACCAAGCTTGTCACACCAGTCCCTTTCCTTTACAAGTTGATTGGCATCACCCCCAGTAGTGATGAGAGCACTGCCTATGTGTTGGCCAAGAGGTCGCTGGATGCCAGGAACTATGGAATACTTCAGGATGGGGTTTCAACAGAGACCCCTCAACTAGAGGACACTAGAGAAAAATACCCAGGCTCAGAGAGATATTTACATGACTGGAACCCTCCGATTGAAAGCACTATGACCGAAGCATCTTCACATTTGAAGATGACAGTGGAGGAGCCAGACAAACAACACACAACTACAGAGGCACCCGACCAAGTCACGAAGACTGAGCCAAACCATCCTAGGACATCTTATAAGGAAGTATTCAGCACAGGTAAAGCAAAGCACCCTGTTTGAACTACTTTGTGTCCTCCTACGGATTCAAACTACACACATTCAATTTCATCGAGATTTGCTTAGCAATTTATTTGACTGCACTGTTTCCACTGGTATTAACCCTCTAGACTCTAAGCCCTGTCTAAGCAGGGGGGGGTGTATGTCCTAAATCTGAGAGATATAAAAAAGAGCAGGAAACTATATAGATATATAATGGTGGCAAACCAGGGGGTTTGGTCAAGACATTTACACAGATCAGACACGGACAGAGTAGGATTAGCTCGGTTTCAAGGGTGTTTATTTAAATAATAAATCAAAAGAAAAGGATAGGTCTCCCCCATGAGACCCTCTCCGGGATACCGTCTTCTGGGCTCCGGGTCTTGCTCAGTACCTTGGTCTGTCAGGATCTCGTTCGGGATGCCCACCCGGCTAAAGAGGTGGAACAGCTCCCTTGGATACCGCCGCCCGTAGGGGAATGGCCTCGGGATACCGGGTGGCATAATCTACTATCACCAGGAAGTACCGGTGTCCTCGTGCTGTTTTTACCAGGGGTCCCACTATGTCCATGCATTCAAAGGGCACCCCGATGATTGGTAGTGGGACCAGTGGGTTTCGGAAGTGTGCTTTTGGGGCAGTGAGTTGACACTCCGGGCAGCTGCGACAGTAGTCTTCCACGACCCTCCTCATCCCGGGTCAGTGGAACTGGGAGGCGATCCGTTCCCGGGTCTTCTCCATTTCCAGGTYCGCCCCCAACAGGTGGGTGTGGGCCAGCTGAAGAAAAGTTTCCACGTACCATTGGGGCAGCAACAATACCTCTCAAAGTTCCCCCTTTGGCGCGACACCTGATACAAAAGGTTATTCTTGAATTGGAAATGGGGTAATCGCCAGTCACTCACCCCCGGATGTAGCTGTCCATCCACCGCTATCACTTGGGATGCGGCGGCTTTCAAGTTCGGATCCTCCTACTGGGCCGTCCCAAATTGTCCCCTCAGTTGGTCCCCAGCAGGTGTCTTGACTGGCCCCTCGAAATCGAGGAGGGGAGGCTGGGCTCCCCATCCCACTAGGAGAGGTACRGACAACTCTGGTACTGCACCCACCATCATCTAGCAGCTCCCTTGTGGTGTCATGATGTTGGTCCATACGTTTGGATACCACTTTGTGTCTCCCTACCACGTTCGGTCTCCTGGTTCAGCAGGCTCGTGGTTACGAGCGTAACCATACTTCCAGAGTCTGATAGAGCTTTCGTGTCGTGTCCGTCAACCTTCACAGGGACCATGGGTTCAGTTG
This sequence comes from Salvelinus sp. IW2-2015, assembly GCF_002910315.2. Classification (NCBI taxonomy): domain Eukaryota; kingdom Metazoa; phylum Chordata; class Actinopteri; order Salmoniformes; family Salmonidae; genus Salvelinus; species Salvelinus sp. IW2-2015. Next base: position 25,350,551 of record NC_036838.1, read on the forward strand.
ATTCGTGGTGCACCCAACAGGAGGTGACATAGTTCACGGCGTGACCCACCTCACCTCTGGGGCTTGCTGTTGGCATCGACTCCTCTCGAGCCGGGCAATTCCAGGCAATATGCCCCAAGGCGCCACACTCAAAAACACCTCTTTTAGTCTCCATCTACCTYYGGTCGTRGTTGGCGGGTCGGCCCTACCCCAGCCGTCTCTCCACGGGTTTGTGGTCCTTTGACCCTGCCGACTGTCGGTTCGGGGTACCCAGTGGTGGGGCTGTCCTACCGTCCCCTCGAACGTGTCGACGACTCGGCCCGTCTCCCACTAAGCAGGGCCTGAGTGTTCTGATGTGTCTCCACTGCTTCCAGGAGGCCCTCCAAGGTCTGGTGCGTGCATAGACTTGCTGCCCTCTTCATGTTGTGGGGTAGCGCCCYTAGAAGCGATCCAGGACCACTTTGTTGAGGAATGAGAGGGTGGATACGTCGGTTAGGAGCCATGCCCTGGTGACGCGCAGTAGGTCTCTCATCTGAGCTCGGGGGATGCGTCGGGTACGAACCTCCAGTCGTGGAACAGTTGAGCCTGATGGGCCAGGCTGTACCCATAGCGGCTGAGTATCTCCCGTTTGAGTCCGCCGTAATTAGCCGCCTGTTCGTTGTTCAGGTCCCAATACGCCTTTTGGGCATTCCCAGAGAGGAACGGGGCCAGCAGACTTGCCCACTGCGGAGTTGGCTATCCTTCCCGTAGCGCTGTCCGTTCAAACGTACAGAAGTATGTTTCAATATCATCGTCTTCCGTTAGCTTGATTAAAAACTGGTTGGGATGTGATTCAGGAGACACTCCTCCTTGCAGCTTCCTGATTTCCTCAAGGAGGAGGATGTTTTGTAGTCGCTGTTTCTCCAGCGTTCYTTCCTGAACTGCCTATTGTGCTTGCTGGGCCCGGATGAACTGAGCTATCAGCTCCTCCATGCTGATGCTGTGTAAACYTCAACCCTGATCTGACCACGTTATCAGAATGCCCGCATTCTCCACCACTTTTGGCAGACCAGGGGGTTTGGTCAAGATGTTTACACAGATCAGACACGGACAGAGTAGGATTAGCTCGGTTTCAAGGGTGTTTATTTAGATAATAAATCAAAAGAAAGGATAGGTCTCCCCCATGAGACCCTCTCCTGGATACCGTCTTCTGGGCTCCGGGTCTTGCTGTATCCTGTCGGGCACAAACACTGAACTCCCTCCTTTTAGCTCGGGCACCGTCTCCAACTATACGGAAGTCACCTTTCTTCCCCCAGTCCCTCTCCTTGTGTGCTGCCCTTCTGGCAGCTTTATGGGACTCGTACAGCTGGTGGGCAATCAGCCCTTGATTACCCACCAACCACAATCAGCCCCAATTAGTCCTGGTAGGAGAGCCCGTCGAGACCTGGCACGTCCAGCAGAGGGACCAGTAATCTTCCAATATGTTGTATCAAAAAAATAAAAATAAAAAAATAAAAACTTACAGAAAATATAGCATCACTTAATGTGCCTGTCATTATAACTTCTGTAGTCAGACCAAGGAGGAGCAATGCGCTTTGATGCCATTATGAATGAATCAAACATGCCTGGCCACGCTTTGGGCTGCCGCACACACAGAGACAGAAACGGCATAGTCACACGTGACACAGCATAAATGCAACCAGCAAAATAAAAAACACACTGTTTACACAAACTTTGGTAGCCTAAAACCACTATCACACTGTCAGCAAGACTGACAACAACACCTGCAGCACGCCATGGTGCTGAAGGTGAGACCATTTTGGTCAAACACATATACAAGGCTGATAGACAGGCGACAGCAGTCACACACGGCATCAAATAATGTTAGGCCTCATGAAATCATAACAACACAAAAACACAACCATTTATTTTCCAAAATGAAAATTAGCTGTTACTTCCCAGTGCAAATATAGTTGATCACGTTCATCACACTAAGGGACAGATCGAAATGTACAGAATGACTACCTGGAGGAAAAGGGGTCAAGGGTCAAGCTTTTTCAGGGGGAGGAGAGGAATTKGTATTTTTTTCAATCTAGTCCAGGGGAGGGTCATGTCATTTGTAATTGATGAAATTTCAATATTTCTCAGTGTTTTAGAACTAGTTGCTTATTAGGATATACATAACGATGTGTGTCTGATACCGCCCCTCATCTCTSATTCTCCGCTGGGCGCGCAATATCAATTTCAATATTGTGGTCTCAATCAAATGATCCATAGCCTATAGGCTGTGAAGTGCCTGCTCGGATAAACACAGAATAAGTTTATATTTCTAAAATAGCTGCTGGAATGGTGTAAATATAATTAGTCTGCATTACACACTGCAATGGATATTCCAAACCTGAGCCCCGGCCTAATCTGCTCTTGCTGATCAACAACGTTTGTGTGTGTTGCTTAACCAATGGCTGTGCTGTTTAAGGCTGCAGTGGCAGTTCAGGAGGAAAGTCAAAGGTTTCTTCAGAAAATAGGCCTTATCCAAAAATGCACCATCTTGCGGGCGGACTAGCCTATAGCCTATGTTCTGTTCAGTTTGAGACGGAGAGCGCAAAGATAAGGAAGACTAGAGGTCAACTTTGACAGCTTGCAACTACTATAATTGATTTGATGAAAAACAAAATACAGCATTTATTGCCCATTATGTATCAATCAGATTTATTGACCTCACAATAAGCCAGATTCTTACATTATGGTGCTGAAACTTGAACCTACTCTGTCTGGGGTGGAAAGCAGGCCTAACTTTTGAAAGTACCATGCTCGTATTCCTAATAACGTCTCAGATATAATTATTTGCAAACGGGCAGTTTCGTTGTAAACAAGACACACTGATTTGGCATTGGAGAAATATGATAAGATGAACACACAGGCCTATCTCTGTCCATACTTAGCCTGTCATTTTTGTAATTTGTGTGTCAGCTAATATGTAAAATGACATAGAATTGCATGACATTTTTATAAAAGGCATTTTTTTTCTCAGACCTGCAAATACGATGATAGATTCATGCAATGGTTTTACTATAAAGGAGATCTTTCCACCCCTATTCTTGTTCACGGTAGTCTGTGAACCCACAACCTTCTGGCCCGCAGCCCTGTGCACGTCAACATTCCTGTGTTGCCATAAAATGCTTAGAGGACGAAGAACAGTTTGTAAAACTGCATATCTAAGGCTCTGGTCTGTCCAAGAAGTGAGGGTAAACGGTAGACATGTTCTCTGCTATCCACTTTGTTTTCATTATTATCTTGGGGTGTAGGGGAGGGTCACTCGTTTTTTTTCAAGCATTCAGGGAGGGCCGTCCATTTTCATTTCACGTCCGATTTTCACCATGTATCGTTCACTCCCTAACCAGTGATCGGAAGTTCATGTTCAGCAATTTTTCATTGCTTTCAAAGAGATAACTAATAACAAGTGAGTTGCAACCAAAAAAACTGTGCCACTCACCAGATGATGATCATTTGCAAATTAATTTTGAAAGAGGGTGAAAGTTAATCTTGAAAAGGGTGTTGCTACCAAATGAGTAACATCCACCTTGAAGTTGATAACAGCTGCTGCAGCTGCTGTCGCCATTGTCACTCTACTACAACACAAYCTAACTAAAGTTACTAGTATTAGCATGAGAAAACTACTGCTTGCGCCACTGATTATGTTTTCTTGCGCTCTCAGTAGTGACCCGTCTAAGCCTTTAAGAAGGCCTAGACACTGTCACCCCAAGATTCACCTCTAATACAGTTGAATCAAAGACAGTACAGTATGAAAGCTGAAACTGCTTCTACAGTAGAATCTCCGATCACACTTGTAGACAATGTTATGGCGATGTTGGCAAGCAAAGCTCATGCGCACTAGAAACACTTCTACTAAGGTCGTCCCTCGCCAAACTGCCATGTGCAAAGGCACTCCTTTGATAGGAAGTTGTTTTGCATGAAAATGAAAACGTGTCAGTTTGACGCTTTCATGAGGTTGGAGTAATAACATGTTTAACTACTTAAGACATTGGCTCGAATCTAGGATGAGCCTTTAGATTGATAAAATGTAAAACTAAGGAATCATTTTTCACATCTATCATTGACTTCTCAAAGCTGGTTGGTTTCGTTGCACCTCTGGGTTTAGAAACTCTGTTGTTTAATGGCAAAGGCCTTAAGTCCAGCTTCTGAAGGCCTGGCTGAGCTAGCTATATATTTCTACGCAGAGACCACCAAAGAAAATCGTGATTGGATATTTTTTTCTCTTCAGTATTAACCCTTCTCGTTCCAACACAAACGGAAGAGATGAAATCAGAAGATCATTTAAAGCATTGTAAAGATGATATATAAATGACAACATTTTAGTTTAAATTGTATAAATGTCAAAAAGAATTGTCCTTCTCTGAAGGCCTAGATGGCACTCATGGTTCCCCACTGCACTTTGTACCATCCCCACTGCACTTTGTACCAATAAATGCCCTTGAGCTTTGAATAAAGATTCAGTCTCCAAACAATGGCTCATGTTCTTCCTCATGCTCCCTCAGATATCCTGTCAGAGAGGACAGATGTGAACGATGCTCCTATTTCAGAAAGGTCCAATGAAGGCTCAGTGAAGGAATTCCGGCATGGGAAAATTGGTCATTCCGATTCAAGCATCTCCTACCAGACAGCCTTTATCATTGCAGCAGTGTGCGGCGGACCAATCCTGATCATAACCCTATTCTGTCTCAGTGAGAAGAAGGTAAGATGGATCACACACTGAACAAGCGATGGCAGTGCCAACCTAAGCTGTCACCCACTCTGCCAACAAGCTGTGAGATAACTATACTGAACAAAAATATAAACTCAACATGCAACAATTTAAAAGGTTTTACTGAGTTACAGTTCATATAGGGAAATCAGTCAATTGAAATCAATTCATTAAGCCCTAATATATGGATTTCACATGATGGGAATACAGATACGCATTTGTTTAAAAAAAAGTAGGGGCATAGATAAGAAAACCAGTCAGTATCTGGTGTGACCACCATTGGCACCATGCAGCGCGACACATTTCCTTCACATAAAGTTGATTGTGGCCTGTGGAATGTTGTCCCACTCCTCTTCAATAGCTGTGTGAAATTGCTGGGTATTGGCGGGAACTGGAACACTATGTCGTACACGTCAATCCAGAGCATCCCAAACATGCTCAATGGGTGACATGTCTGGTGAGTATGCAGGCCATGGACTGGGAAATTTTCAGCTCCCAGGAATGGTATACAGACCTTCGCGACATGGGGCCATGCATTATCATGCAGAAACATGAGGTGTTGTCGGAGGATGAATGGCAAGACAATGGGCCTCAGGATCTTTGTGCATACAAATTGGCATCGATAAAATGTAATTGTGTTCATTGTCCATAGTTTATGCCTACACATACCATTACCACAACGCCATTGGCAGTACATCAAACCGACCTCACAACCGCAGACCACACCAGCCCAGGACCTGCACATCCTGCTTCTTAGGGGTGGGCTTATTTCAGGCAAAGTGAGAGCTGCCCTTGGAGCCAACTACCTTGGTGCCAATGTGGAGCCGATGAGTAAAGGTGCATTGGCACAATATGGGCAGTTTACATGGGTGTAATGTTTTCACCCTCATTGGYCCCACATTGTGCCAATGTGGGCATTGTGTGCTGGGAAAAGATTAGATTATTTCAAGCAAAGTGAGGGCTGCCCTCACAAGATATGGGCTTCCCACACTGGGACACACTGGGGCAATGCCTTGGGGGCCAATGTGGAGTAGATGAGGAAATGCACATGGGCCCAATGTGGGCAGCCTGCTTGAGGCCAATATTTTAGACCGCATTGTGTTAATCTGGACAGCTTTGCTGGGTTAGTGCTTAATGCAAAGTTAATGAAACACTGAAAACAGCCTGAAGTGATTTCAGTAGCACTTAATTCTGTAATGCTGTGTCAGATGGTATTTTTTGGGTATTTTAAAATGACGTGGTAATTGACACGTTTTGTACTGTCTTCAAAGAGTTCCCTGCCATTGATAACATACAATTGTGTTTGTTGTCCGTACCTTATGCCTGCTCATACCATAACCCCACTGCCACCATGGGGCTCTCTGTTCACAATGTTGACATCAGCAAACTAATCGCCCACACTTCACCATACACCTGGTCTGCAATTGTGAGGCTGGTTGTACGTACTGCCAAATTCTCTAAAACTGCGTTGGAGGCAGCTTATGGTAGAGAAATGAGCATTAAATTCTCTGGCAACAGCTCTGGCGGACATTCCTGCAGTCAGCTTGCCAATTGCACGCTCCCTCAAAACTTGAGTCATCTGTGGCATTGTGTTGTGTGACAAAACTGCACAATTTAGAGTGGCCTTTTTTTGTCCCCAGCACAAGGTGCAGAATCATATTCTTGATATGCCACATCTATCAGGTGGATGGATTATCTTGGCAAAGGAGAAATGCTCAATAACAGGGATATTAACAAATGTGTGCACAAAATGTSAGAGAAATAAGCATGTTGTGCGTATGGAACATTTCCGGGATCTTTTATTTCAGCTCATGAAACATGGGACCAACACTTTACATGTTGCGTTTATATTTTTGTTCAGTGGTAGTTTACATCTACCTCTAACAGTGGGGAAAAACCATGCTAACCCTTCCCTCTCTACTTCCTAAATGAAAATCGAATTACTTTTTTTTTTTTTCAGAGACTCCAAGCCTTTATCCACAGTACCAGCATAATTGAAAACCAGAGGTACATTTATTTAATTATATCCTTAAATTTCATGGTGGTAAAAACAGAAAACATAATGAACAGTGGAGTCCTTTGAAGGCTATTAACACTGATCAGCGCGACACTATTGCTAAGCAACAACAACCACAACACAAACATGATGTTGTTGGTGTGCTACAGCTACAGAAACTGTCAGGTGATGAACTCATTGTTTTGGCTCAAGATCATTTGCAACTTATAGTCAATTCCAACTCATATTGATTTTTCCTCTAAAGATATCTGGAAAACTACATTATAGGCTATATAAATGTTAGACAGCAGCATTTATCGGTGTGTTCAGTGTTATCCTAGTGATCCTGGTGTCCATCCCTATGTCCAGTGAATGTATGTCCAGTGAATCAATGAATGTATTGTTCCAGATAATTGATTAGGATAAAACTGCAGAAATGGTCTGTTCTGTTGCAACTTAGGTAGCCTATATTTACATAATGAATATGATACCTCACCCTCACAATGCCATTGACTAGTCTGCACTGAAACCTAACCCGTGTAATATGTTCCACAGGGCATGCAGCAGCATTGAGGACATTGAGCTACAATATTGTAAAGCCAAGGAGTGAGAGAGCTGGTAAGAGCCACTACCCTTCCTRCCCACTTCTTCAGTGAGAGTGAAATGCAAAATGATTTCTGGATGTCATTAGAGAAGATCTGAAGAGTTTCATTCCAAAACGCTATATATTAATTTTCAGAAATATTGGTAAATTAGGTTTTATTGTTTGATGGTTTCATTTCAGAGAGACAAATAATAATGTTTTTTGATAAATGCTATCCATCAAAATTAACAAAATATATATTTTTGGATACATCCACAAATGATACTTAAAAGGGTGGGAAAAAATATTAAATACAGAAATATGAGATCTGTATGTAAAACATTAACATTTTACATTTTGGGACCTTACGGTTCTATCTGCAAAAAGATGATTCTGAGATAACTGGCTTTAAAGTTCTGAACCCATATTGGTTGCAATGGTGCTAGAAATGTCTCTGTTGTATTCTTTTGAACGTAACAACATGAATTGGGGTATTTAGAGTACTATATAAATAGAGAACATTGAACAGAACAAGGCAATGTCAATAACTAAATTTGGACAAAAATGCAGATAGAACCTCTCGATTTGAGTAATTTAGCAGATGCTGTTATCCAGAGTGACTACATTAACTGCAATGATCGTAAGCTAGATAGGTGAGACTACCACTATCACAGTCAAATATACAGGATACGAACATTCCATTCCAGCTAAACAATGTAAAATCTATTAATAAAAAAATTGAGAACAGTTATATTTTACACACACATAAGCAATTATTTCTGATGAAAAAACAGAAATGTGAAAAAAATGTGGAAATAAAATCCTGAACTCTTATTCCGCTTCAAGCTCTTAAGATGGCCAGGGTCTGGTTTTGTTTTGAGTCTTTCATTTCAAAATGGTATTTATGTGTCTCAATTACTCAAGAAGGGTATCTGGGATTGTGGCCCCATATTTTGGATTGACTGGACCCCTATTGAGATCGGAGAGAACCAGTGTAATATATGACTCGGGACCTGTGTTTAGGACAATGATGTCACATGACCTGGATTCTAACTTTTATTCAAAGCTTTGTCAGCCAACTGTCCCTTTTCTTTGCGTCAATTTGTCCAGCATCAACCTCAGACAATTCATTTCATTTTTGGTGTAATTCTCTTTCTTACACAATGCTTATAATAAAAGGTTCAAATCTAGGTCATGTCACATGATAGCCCATAAGCGGAGGTGTAAAATAACTACTCTCGTTGCTGTAATTGAGTAGCTTTTCCGAGAACTTGTACTTTTGAGTATTTTTCAGTAATTGTATTTCTACTTGAGTAAAATGTAATTAAAGTACTGTACATTTTTCAATTTATTGCATGCGAAAGATAATGTTGCAAAGTTCAGTTAACCTTAATGTTTGTATTTAAACTAATTTACTTTTACTCTGAGTAACATCTCTCACTCTCTCTCTCTGTAGGATTGGTTTTACCTGCCAGTAAGAGATCAACAACCACGTAATTCATCAAACAAGAGAAGACATGGAAATTTGGCAACTATTTCCCTCTTGTGAAAGTTTTCCATTTTTGTATATAAATATAAAAAAATGTCTAAAGGTACCTATTTTTATACAAATTAAGTTTATATTGCTTGAAAGATTTAACAGAGAATCATATGCTCTCCAAGTTACACAATATCTGCATGCTTCCGTTTTTGCTGTCAAAAAGGTTTGAGTGAATTTATCTGTTACACACAGCGTTAACTTGACTCTCAAAGACTGTTTGGACAGTTTCATGCACACCACACACACAGCTTTGATCTTCCATGAAATAGAATGGACCAAACAATCCTCTAAGTTTTGACCTAGTAGCCATCAGCGCAACAGTGCAAGTCAACATTAAACTAAAGGAAGTCTTTCCATGTGACTGAAAGAGTCTCATGACATTGTTCAATGGAGTTGGGCCCATGAGCCAAAGCATTACAAGGTGTCATCACCTCAAGTGGACAGAGGATGTATTTTTGGGGATCAATAGATGAAATACAAACAGATTAAATATAAACAGAACACCCATAGTTATTTGTTTTGAGTGTACTCCCTACATGCAATGCAGCATACTAGATCCATTTGACTTCTGATATTATCTTGTTTTATCCCTACCAAATGAAGAAAAGGATTTTAACCTGTCTCTCATGCCACGATGCCAATGAAATTGTGTTATAAAARGGGTCATTTGGATACTGGATGCTGATTGGTTGATAAGAGTTAGTTATTCACAATAATCCACGACAAATGCCAGTTCCATTTGAATTATCATTGAGCATCCGCTGTCCCACAGCTGAGCCAGGCAATTCATAAACTTTCTATCAGAGTAAAAAAAGCATCTACACATTATTTCCCTTTACTTCTAGCCTATCATTTGATTTTCAACAGCGGAGGTTTAAATATGCTTGTTTATTATTGCTTGAAATATTTTAGACTATAGGATACCTAATCTTCTGCTATCAAAGTTAGACAATATCGGCCTACTTCCCTTTTTATTGTGAAAAAGGTTTGAGGGAATTCGTCAGTAATTATTGTACACCAGTGGTCACCAACCTTTTGAGTCAAGATCACTTTGAGTCAAAATGCAAGCAGAGATCTACTACTTGGATTATTTTCAACATAACTTAAAAAACGTAAGCCTATGCAACATTAACCTATTAAAAACAGTACTGTCGCTGTAAGGTTTGTGTAGTAGGCTATAGGGCCAATACATTATCACTGCATATTGGCTTTGCTTGAATTGCCTTGCCAATTAATTGTTGTTCAGTCCATTTTTTTTWATTATATTTCAATATTTGAGGTAGGCTACATGATCACACCAGGTAATAAATATTTTMATTTTACTGGGCTGATGGTCAGTCTCAGCGGAGGGAGAGCTGCAGACTGAGGGTCCGCCTCTCAACGTCCCTTCGCTCTCCCTTTCCTCCACTGATCAAAATGGAACACTGTCTTCCAGCTGATGGCAAAACTCGAGTCGCACCACATTATTTCTGCCTCGTGCAAAAATGTATGTTGTTACTCCTATGAACAGAGAAAGTGAAATATTCCTTTATATTCAAAAAAGACCGAGGCCGCTAATAATAACAAAACAAGCTAATCGATACACTTCCCTACTCATTCAATAGAGCTCCAGTATTTGTTGTAGTGCAAGTGTTAAATTACCCAGCAAGAAAATCAAAAATGGTCGCTCAAACAGAAAGGGGAACTTACAAAAAGTCACTGACAACAACCAAACAAAACAAGTGAGGTTTTAGGCAGGGTTTGGAAAGACACTCAAGAGGGTGTCCACAGAAAGTTGACTACCGTGACCTAAAATACACCCACAATGAGCACCCACTAAATTAGCCCAAGAAGAAGCAAAAAAGAAAGAAAATCCACAGCAAACGTAAAGAGGAACCAACCCAAAAAGCGGAGCAAAATGAAAACAGGGACAATCAGATAAAGGCTTGTTTTTCTAGAATAGAAAAGAATATTAGAATATCAACCAGTCGATTGCAATCGCCCGGATGGTGACCACTGTTACACACAGTGTTATCTTGACTCTCAAAGACTGTTTGGATGGTGTCATGCACACCACATAACTTTGATCTTCCATGAAATAGAGGATTCTCCGTCACGGCAGGGGTTGACGACATCACCCGACCCTGTCTCTTTTTTACTGACACTACCCTACCATCAGACATCTTCCAACGTGACTGATAGATCCTCAGAGTGAGATTCAGAGTTCTAGAGGGGAAGCACCCCCTTCTTTATTACAATGACATCTGTGTTTTGACCTGCACATGTCTCCCAGTGGGGATAGTAGCCATTTGCACAACAGTGCACGTCAACATTAAACTCAATGAAGTCTTCCCATGTGACTGAACGAGTCTCATGACTTGTTGAATGGAGTTGGGCTCGTGAGCCAAAGTGATACCAGGGCTGCAGTCCAAACARGTTAATTTTACCCCGTCATCCCTCGCGCTAGCCTCTTTCCCTCAGGGGAATCCCCATCGAAACAGGATCCAGTTTGATTGCCATCTTAAGTGGAGGTCCAGTTCACAAACGTTGAAGATAAGGTTTCAACCTGTCTCTCATCCCATGATGCTCTGATTAGGGTTGAAAGGCGGGAGCCCAGTTACCGAGATTTACATCCCAAAACCGCTCCCTTTTCCCGGGAGTGGTTTTCGGAGATGTCCACATGGTCCTAAAGCACACCGTTGTCTTGTTTTCCAATTTCCAATTCCAATGATAAAACTTTGGAGGACAATAATGAAGAAGGGCGAACATGCGCTGGCGGTAGGCTATAGCAGTTATTTATTTAGACCCATAACCATCCCATTTTTGTGAAGAGAAGTGAATTCCTTTTGCATCTAATTCAAGTCCTACATTATTCAAGGTTGTCATTAGAATGATGAGGATAAGGACAACAGAACTTATTTCATTTACCTGTTGAAAGCAAGGAAGGAATGAAGCAACAATAAAGAGAGAAAGAGGAGGTAGGCTGATAACATTAGGGGAAATATAATGAAAGGTATATATGCGTCAGCCTACTAATTATACAAATAGGCAGGCCCTATTATATTTAAAAAGTCAAATCAAATTCGCTAGCCTATAACTTTGTAGGCCGCATGTGCAGCACCAGAATCACATGTTCTCTCCCTGCTTTATCATGGTTTGAACGATGTGCGTAATTCCAGTCTATATAATACAGTATAATACAACGCAGTACAGCAGTGGTGTAAAGTKCTTAAGTTAGTACTTAAGTCGTCTTTTGGAGTACCTGTACTTTACTTTACTATTCATATTTTAGACAAWGTTTACTTTTACTTCACTYCATACGTTTTCCCTGACACCCAAAAGTACTCATTTACATTTTTTATGCTTAGCAGGACAGAAAATGGCCCAATTCATACACTTATCAAGAGAAGATCCCTGGTCATCCCTACTGCTTCTAATCTGGCGGACTCAGTGTTGGAGTGTGCCCCTGGCTATCCCCCCCCCAACCCCCCCACCCCCAAAAAAAATAACAAGACAGTCAGTGCAATCTGGTTTGCTAAATATAAGGTCATTGAAATGATTCACCCTTTTACTTTTACTTCTGACACTTTTCATTTCAATTTTATTTAACCTATATTTAACTAGGCAAGTCAGTTAAGAACAAAGTCTTATTTACAGTGACGGCCTACCAAAAGGCAAAAGGCCTTCTGTGGGGACAGGTGCTGGGATTAAAAATGTAATAKAAATATAGGACACATCACGAGAAGAGAGACACCACAACACTACATAAAGATATACCTAAGAGAACAACATAGAATGGCAGCAACACATGACAACACAGCATAGTAGTGATACAACATGACAACAATATGTCATGGCAGCAGCACAAAACATGGTACAAACATTATTGGGCAAAGACAACAGCAGAAATGGCAAGAAGGTAGAGACAACAATACATCAGGCGAAGCAGCCACAACTGTCAGTAAGAGTGTCCATSATTGAGTCTTTGAATGAAGAGATGTTGATAAAACTGTCCAGTTCGAGTGTTTTTTGCAGCTTGTTCCAGTTGCTAGTTGCAGTGAACTGAAAAGAGGAGCGACCCAGGGATGTGTGTGCTTWGGGGACCTTTAACAGAATGTSACTGGCAGAACGGGTGTTGTATGTGGAGYATGAGGGCTGCAGTAGATATATCAGATAGGGGGGAGTGAGGCCTAAGAGGGTTTCATAAATACGCATCAACAAGRGGGTCTTGAGACGGGTATACAGAGACGACCAGTTTACAGAGGATTATAGAGTGCAATGATGTGTCCTATAAGGAGCATTGGTGGCAAATCTGATGGCCCAATGGTAAAGAACATCTAGCCGCTCGAGAGCATCCTTACCTGCCGATCTATAAATMACTTCTCCATAATCAAGCATGGGTAGGATGTTCATCTGAATCGGGGTTAGTTTAGCYGCTGGTTGGGAAAGAYGAGCATTTACGATAGAGGAAARCAAGTCTAGATTTAACCTTAGCCTTCAGCTTTGATATGTGCTCAGAGAAGGACAGTGTACCGTCTAGCGATACTCCCAAGTACTTGTATAAGGTGACTATCTCAAGCTCTAAACCCTCAGAGGTAGTAGTCACACCTGTGGGGAGAGGGGCATTCTTCTTACCAAACCACACYACCTTTGTGTTGGAAGTTTTTCAGAACAAGGTTAAGAGCAGAGAAATCTTGTTGGACACTAAGAAAGCTTTGTTGTAAAGCGTTTAACACAAKATCMGYGGAAGGGCCAGCTGAGTATAAGACTGTATCATCTGCATATACATGGATGAGAGAGCTTCCTACTGGCTGATCTATGTTGTTGATGGAAATTGAGAAGTGTGTGAGGCCTAGGATCGAGCCTTGGGGTACTGACTTGTTGACAGGCAGTGGCTGAGACAGCAGATGTTCTGACTTTATGCACTGCGCTCTTTGAGATAGGTAGTTAGCAAACCAGGCCAAAGACCCGTCAGAGACACCAATACTCCTTAGCTGCACCACAAGAATGGAATGGTCAATAAAAAGTCAATAAAAATAGGACAATGGTGACATAATTTAGGACCTTTTAGGTTGCAGTGACACATCCATGACCTGAGCGGAAACCAGATTGCATACCAGAGAGAATATTATAGTCAAGAAAGCCAGTCAGTTGATTATTGACARGTTTTTCCAACACAGTTAGGATCAGCTTGATATCTCAATTTAAATAAAGGACACACCGTGACTGCCTTCGTAGCAATACGAACCTCCCCAGAGAGGAGAAACAGTTTAAAAAGGTCAGAGATAGGCTTGGCGATGATAGGGGTAGCAATGTTAAATAAGAAAGGGTCTAAACCATCTGACCCTGATGGTTTRTTGGGGTCAAGTTTAAGGAGCTCCTTTAGCACCTCGGACTCAGTGACTGCCTGCAGGGAGAAACTTTGTAGCGGGGCAGGGCAAAAGGAGGGAGGAGCATCAGGGCTAGTCACATTAGAAGGGTTGGGAGATGAGGAAATGTTGGACGGGCAAGGAGGCATGGCTAAGTCAAATTGGAATCCTGACTAATGAAGTGGTGATTAAATAGCCCAGACATGTGCTCCTTGTCAGTAACAACCACAACATCAACATTAAGGGACATGGGCAGCTCTGAGGAGGAGGGTGTATAGTTTTCCAGAACTTCTTGGGGATAGACCCACAGAGAGAGAATTGCTCCTTAAAGTAACTAACCTGCCGGATACCCTGAGTGCACTTATTTCTCATTTGCCTAAACGAGAGCCAGTCAACCTGAGTGTGCGTGTGCCGAGCCTTTCGCCAAATGMAATTCTTGAGGTGGAGTAACTCTGCCAGATCACTGTCGAACTAGGGGCTGAACATGTTTTTAATTCTCATTTTCTTTATGGGGGTGTGTTTGTTAACAATACCACTGAAAACAAAGCCAGGTCATGAAGGAAGGCTTGCCCAATAAAGTTTTTTAGCAAGCTTCTATGACAAATCAGGACATGTCATTTCACTGAGCAGCCGTTACAAACACAGGCTGTAAAACAGTGATCACTAAAGTTATTACAGAAAAACAAGACTGATATGTCAGGATTATTTGTGAGGATAACATCAAGGAYAGTAGCCTTTTCTTGGTGTTTGGAGTCATACCTTGTGGGATTGGTAATAATCTGAGAAAGATTTAGGGAGTCCCATTGCTTTAGGACTTGTTCAGGTGGTTTAAGCATGTCTCAGTTTAGGTCACCTAGCAGAACAAATTCAGAGTTTGTGTAAAGGGCCATGAGAGAGGTTAGGGCATTTAGGGTARAAGCCTGTGCTGATGGTGGACAATAACTTCCAGCAAAAGTCAACAAAGAGCTACTTGAAAGGTTAATGCTCAAAACCAGCAAATCAATTTTTGGGGGGACAGACTTGCCGGAGACGACCGAGCACTGAAGGTGTTCCTTGGTAATGATTGCCACTCTACCACCTTTGGAAGATCTGTCTTGCCGAAAAAGGTTATAACCAGAACGATTAACATCAGTATTCAAAACACTTTTTTTTAACCACGTCTCAGTAATGACCGACACATCTGAATTGGAGCTGTGAACCCACACTTTCAATTGATCCATTTTAGGTAATAAGCTTCTAATGTTAACGTGCAGAAAACCCAGGCTTTTACGATAGCAGAAATCAGTAAATCAGATATCAGAGCACAAGTGAGAATTGGAGCCAGCAACAGTAGATAGGCCAGGGTGTACATGCACATTTCCAGATATCATGAGCGAAAGCTTGGGAGAGAGGGGGGAGTGTGGCGAGGGTTCCTGTATCAGTCAGGGGGAGACAGGCCAGGGCAGACYGTGAACAGATCACCAGGGTGGAATCCAAGCAGCGGTGCAGCAGGCAACGGGAGTAGGTGTCACACCCACCTGTAAAAATATATTTTCAGGAGAAAGATTCCTTGTAGGAAATCCAAGCTAGCTAGCTAACGTAGCTAGCAGGTCTTGGTTCACCATTTTTTTCCACGTGGAAAAGGAAGTCATTACCTAGCTATAGCTCTTCAGTTTCAGTACATCTCTTCACTTAACCCTTTTGTGGAGTTCATGTTTTTGTTATTTACCCAATGTTRGCAGGTCTGATGGACCCACGACATTATTGGGTTTTTAAAACAATACAGCCATAACAATTTACGTAAAAATARCTAATACTTTGATGTTGACTTATATCAATTACAAGCAATATAGATATTATACATGGTTAATATTTTCCATTTATCTGATATTTTTGTATTTTTTATCAAATGTGATTTTTGTAAACAACAGTCAATTATAATCAAGACATTGGTGGAATAAATCATGTTTATCTTGAACAAATTTGTTTATGTTTATCTTGCTTCGAACTGAACAAATTGAAAGGACAAATTTAACAAACAGTATTTTATGGAAATGATAAATGAGCCCCATTGATCACAAATTATGGACGGTCTACACACCACATGAGGTCAAGAGTTTTACTGTGTGTGTGTTGCAAATGTATTTCTTACACATGATGCATGTGTACTGTGTCTTCCTGCCCTTCTTGGGTCCACACACATCGCAGCGCTTCTTCTTGTTGCTTCCAGCTGCAATCTAGAGTGATGACAACACTTCGTTCAGGAATTTTACTAACATCTCACTCACTCACATATATAGTTACAGCAGGCCAAGTTAGGAGAGTCAGACACACACAAATGCAACATCACTCACACAMACTTCCGGTATTGGAGTTGTTTGTTCTGTGGGTCGGGCGGATTGGGCACCAGCATCCTCCTCCTGAATCCTCCTCAATAATTAACTGTATCATTTTTCTGTTAGTAAGCATGAAAATGGGTCCCTCAGACCCAAACACCACACAAGGGTTAAGTACATTTACTTTTGATACTTAAGTATATTTAAAACCAAATACTCTTAGACTCTTTTAATCAAGTTGTATTTTACTGGGTGACTTTCAATTGAGTKATTTACTATTAAGGTATCTTTACTTTTTCTCAAGTATTACAATTGGGTACTTTTTCCACCACTGCAGTACATTAATACAGTTCACACTCAAAAACATTAGCCTACTGGAGCTAGTTTCTTGTATTTACCCAAGTGAGCATGTAGCTAGCTACACCTATGGGCTTTTATATTGTTCTGTTGTGTGTAATGTGCAGTAGCCTAGATCATATATAGATCATGTATTGGATAACGCCACACTCGTTTGGGCTCTTTTGGGCTTGGGCTCATTAAATGTCTTTATTGTAGGGCTCATAAAATGTATTTAATGTATGGCTCATCAGCCTCAGGTAGCATCAGGCTTTTCGATCAAAGCTCTAATCAAATCCAGACACAAGCCTATTTATATGCGTTATAATTCTTTTGAATGACCCTTCCGGTTTTGGTGAGAAATACCGGGTTGTCCGGAAGAAAATGAATTTCTCTGGATGGAACATTTGTAAAATGTTTAACCCTAGCGCTGATGCCAATGAAAGTGTATGCTATAAAATGGGACATTTTGATATTGGATGCTGATTGGTTGATATGCGTTATTCACGGATTATCCATTTTAATTATTAAACATTTTAATTATCACTGTGCTTCCACTGTCCCACAGCCCAGCCAGGCAATTCATAAACTTTATCTCCACTAAAAAACATTACCTATTACTTCTAGCCTTTCATTTGATTTTCAAAAGTGGGGGGTTGTATAAGCCTTGCTGTCTGCCTCTCCAATCTGTGCAACAATGTTGCAATAGAAATCAAATCAGCATTTATTGCCATAGTTGAAGTTGTTTGTAGAGCCGTCAAAATGAGGGGTGTTGTACAAATCAATATCATCACTGATTGGATCATCTCTAACCAATCAGAGTATCAAAACGCTGCTTTACCCAAGTGTTCTGGCTCTGGCCCAACCCATCAGTTTCTGGGACCAATCAGAATGGTTAGAATGTGTTTGCGTTCTAGAAATTGTCAGGGAGGTACTCAGATCTAGCCTCATTGCAGAGAAGAAACATATTGTCCGTGGGTGTGGCAGAGCGTTTGGCCAGAGCAAGGAGTTTTGGTAGCAAGCCAACCTTAGCCATGGTTTATTCACAATAATCCACTGGTTCTCATGCCTTATTGCTTAAATAACCTTCTCTGTCAGTTTGTATACTTCTGTTTGTGAAGTAAAGGAATACATTTTAACTTCTGATAATTGATGACTGTGTTGATAAACTTTTACTAGCATTAGGTTTACACACTTAAATAGAAACTGCAATTCGATTTTCAGCATGTTACCTAAATTCTGAAATGTTTCAATATTACCTGTGCCCTGTAATAAGTGCAATTGAACATCATTGCAGTAATAACCCATGTGTTTCACCATCGGATTATGCTTTCTTTCTGAGAAATGGGATCATTCAACACAATGTATTAGATAATGGTAATCCACACTATCATGTATMTATTAGATAATTGTAAGTCCCAAGATCATGTATGTATTAGTATTATATAATGGTAAGCCCCAGGATCATATATGCACTACTTTTATTCTGTATAAAATCATAGTAATAATAATAAAAAATGATTGTTAAGATTGACATGGACCTTTTAAATATTTTGACTCTTATGTACAATTGCAGTAAATTGAAGTTGAGGGGTGGTACGTTTATATTGGTCCATTTTTCCTTGCTTTATATAGGTAGACCCTCATGTTTTAGGCCGAAATTCAATCTGATCCGCATTAGATCTGCGTTAAAGCTCGCTTGAGTCAACATTTAAAGGTAAGATCCGATTGATCCGGCATCTGCAGCATTTATTGTGAATGCAATCTCCGCAAAAGTTGGAACATTGTCTTTAAAAGCGGCATTATCTACATGAGCAATCAGATTGAATCCCGGTCTTAGTGTCTTAATGCAGAAAAAACATTAAATTAAAGGAATCCTCAATACAATTGGACTGATTAATGGTTTTGCCATTTATTGTGATGATTCTGCTCAATTCGTTATTGCTTTGATGTCTTGTATCCTATGCAAATGTCATCAAGGTGTAAAATGACTTCAATAATCCAAAATAATGGAAATATAGCAAGTACCCTTTTTGGAGCAGACCTCACAAAACATGCATTATGCTAAAACTTAAGAAGCGTCTTAAAGGAAAGGTTAACTCATTTTGAATGTTTTCTCGTGTATTTGAATTATTGGCGGTCAAGCACACAGAAAACCAGCAGGATGTGATCAAGTCGCTCTCACTACATTGGACGTTTTTTCAAATAGAACCGTTATTTAACTAGGCAAGTCAGTTAAGAACAAATTCTTATTATCAATGACGGCCTACCCCGGCCAAAACCGGACGACGCTGGTCCAAACTGTTATAATCTCAACCCGACACAGCCAGAAGAGGACTGGCCACCCCTCAGAGCCTGGTTCCTCTCTAGGTTTCCTCCTAGGTTCCTGCCTTTCTAGGGAGTTTTTCCTAGCCACCGTGCTTTTACATCTGCATTGGTTGCTGTTTGGGGTTTTAAGTGGGGTTTCTGTATAGCACTTTGTGACAGTTGATGTAAAAAGGGATTTATAAATACATTTGATTTGTGGGCGCCCCTATGGGAGTCCCAATCACAGATGTGACACAGCCTGGATTCGAACCAGGGACTGTAGTGACACCTCTTGCATTGAGATACAGTGCCTTAGGCTGCTGCGCCACTCGGGAGCAATTAGATTAATAGGAATACGACATTTAGATAGCAAAAATGGCTATCATACATGTCAGATTTCAATATTGGCTGATGTCAAAACTRGAGAGGATGTATTCTCTCGAATGAGCCATTGATCATATTTTGGCTTTGATCCTTCCTCAAGAAATGTTTTATTTAACAGAGGGTCTACCACATGTTTTTATTATTTATCTGCCTCTTTAGTCCAGGGTGAATTACATGGTGCCGTTGCCAGATATACAGTTGAAGTCYGAAGGTTACAAACACCTTAGCCAAATACATCTAAACTCAGTTTTTCACAATTCTTGACATTAAATTCTAGTAAAAATTCCCTGTTTTAGGTCAGTTAGGATCACCACTTTATTTTAAGAATGTGAAATGTCAGAATAATAGTAGAGAGAATTATTTATTTAAGCTGTTATTTCTTTCATCACATTCTCAGTGGGTCAGAAGTTTACATACACTCAATTAGTATTTGGTAGCATTGCCTTTAAATTGTTTAACTTGGGTCATACGTTTCAGGTAGCCTTCCACAAGCTTCCCACAATAAGTTGGTTGAATTTTGGCCCATTCCTCCTGACAGAGATGGTGTAACTGAGTTAGGTTTGTAGGCCTCCTTGCTCGCACATGATTTTTCAGTTCTGCCCACACATTTTCTATAGGATTGAGGTCAGGGCTTTTTGATGGGCACTCCAATACCTTGCCTTTGTTGTCCTTAAGCCATTTTGCCACAACTTTGGAAGCATGCTTGGAGTCATTGTCCATTTGGAAGACCCATTTGCGACCAAGCTTTAACTTCCTGACTGATGTCTTGAAATGTTGCTTCAATATATCCACATACTTTTCCTCCCTCATGATGCCATCTATTTTGTGAAGTGCAGCAGTCCCTCCTGCAGCAAAGCACCCCCACAACATGACACTGCCACCCCCGTGCTTCACGGTTGGGATGGTGTTCTTCAGCTTGCAAGCATCCTTCTTTTTCCTCCAAACATAACGATGATCATTATGGCTAAACAGTTCTAGAGGACATTTCTCCAAAAAGTGCGATCTTTTGTCCCCCATGTGCAGTTGCAAACTGTAGTCTGGCATTTTTATGCCGGTTTTGGAGCAGTGGCTTCTTCCTTGCTGAGCGACCTTTCAGGTTATGTCGATATAGGACTCGTTTTACTGTGGATAAAGATACTTTGTACCTGTTTCCTCCAGCATCTTCACAAGGACCTTTGCTGTTGTTCTGTGATTGAATTTCACTTTTCGCAACAAAGTACATTAACCTCTAGGAGACAGAACGCGTCTCCTTCCTGATCGCTATGACGGCTGCGTACAATTGTTTGTACAGATGAACGTGGTACCTTCAGGCGTTTGGAAATTGCTCCCAAGGATGAACCAGACTTGTGGAGGTCTACAAAAAAAAATCTGAGGTCTTGGCTAATTTCTTTAGATTTTTCCATGATGTCAGGCAAAGAAGCACTCAGTTTGAAGGTAGGTCTTTAAATACATCCACAGGTACACCTCCAATTGACTCAAATTATGTCAATTAGCCTATCAGAAGCTTCTAAAGCCATGACATCATTTTCTGGAATTTTCCAAGCTGTTTAAAGGCACAGTCAACTTAGTGTATGTAAACTTCTGACGCACTGGAATAGTGATACAGTGAATGATATGTGAAAGTGAAATAATATGTCTGTAAACAATTGTTGGAAAAATGACTTGTGTCATGCACAAAGTAGATGTCCTAACTGACTTGCCAAAACTATAGTTTGTTAACAAGAAATGTTAGAAATAAGAAATTAAGAAGTTACTTACAAGCCCTCAAGAAAGTTAAGAAACAATTCACCAAATATTTAACCTTTAACAGGTTAGTCAATGTATTTTGTACATGTAGGTAGGGGTATGGTGACTATGTATAGATAATAAACAGCGAGTAGCAGCAGTGTAAAAACAAATGGGGGTAGAAGCTTGGGGGTAGAAGCTGTTAAGGAGCCGTTTAGACGTAGACTTGGAGCTCCGGATCTGGGGACCCATTCCAATTATTTTCAATGTCCTGAGGAGAAAAGGTGTTGTCGTGCCCTCTTCACGACTGTCTTGGTGTGTTTGGACCATGATTGTTTGTTTGTGATGTGGACACCAAGGAACTTGAAACTCTCGGCCCGCTCCACTACAGCCCTGTCGATGTTAATGMGGGCKTGTTTGGCCCTTCCTTTTCCACGATCAGCTTCTTTGTCTTGCTCACATTGAGGGAGAGGTTGTTGTCCTGGCACCACACTGCCAGTTCTCTGACCTCCTCCCTATAGTCTGTCTCATCATTTTCGGTAATCAGGCCTACCATTGTTGTGTCATCAGCAAACTTCATGATGGTGTTGGAGTCGTGTTTGGCTACACAGTTGTGGGTGATGAGGGAGTACAGGAGGGGACAGAGCAAGCACCCCTGAGGGGCCCCAGTGTTGAGGATCAGCATGGCAAACATGTTTGTTGCCTACCTTTACCACCTGGGGGCGGCCCGTCAGGAAGTCCAGGATCCAGTTTCAGAGGGAGGTGCTTAGTTCCAGGGTCCTTATCTTAGTGATGAGCTTTGTGGGGACGATGGTGTTGAACGCTGAGCTGTAGTCAAAGAACAACCTTTTCACATAGGTGTACCTTTTGTCCAGGTGGGAAAGGGCAGTGTGGAGTGCGATAGAGATTMRATCATCTATGGATCTGTTGGGGTGGTATATGAAGTGGAGTGGATCTAGGGTTATTAGGATAATGGTTTTGATGTGGGCCACGCAATGCCGTCGGGGTAAGCCAAAATAAAAATGTGATTCACATTTTAAATAAAAAATATTTTAAATATTTAAAAAAAAATAAGAATTCTCTTCACATCTTCAAACAGTACATTTATATTTTCAAACGGGGCTTTACATTTGGATGAGGGTTTTTTCTCACATGAGTAGCCTCGTTTCACTYGCAAAAATAAAATTATTCCATCTAGTGTTTAACAACACAATGTCAAATATAGGTAGCCCAGTCAAATAATTAACATCCAAAAACATTAACTGTTACTCTCTCATGGGAAACCTTCACTCTTGTGCAGACATTTAGAAAACAAAACATGACAATTAGAAAAATAAGCCACAGGAGTTTTTTGCGTGAGAATAAAGACCACTTTCGGGGAGTAGGACATGTATAAAAGCAACAGATACCATTAATAGGAAGGCACTAGAAGTGTCTTATATGGTGAGCTATCAAGTGGCTAGGACAGGCAAGCCCCATACTATTGGGGAGGACTTAATTCTTCCTGCTTCCGCAGATATGGCTGGGACAATGCTGGGGGAAAAGGCCAAAAAAAACTATACAGACAATGGCTTCATCAAACAACACTGTTTCACAACGCATCAGTGATATGGCAGGAGATGTTTTGAAACAATTACTGCTTCGCATACAAGCCAGTAAATTATATGCATTACAGCTGGATGAGTCAACAGACGTAGCGGGCCTGGCACAGGCTATATGTCCGTTACATTTATGMGGGGGGTCAATTAAGGAAGACATCCTCTTCTGCAAACCATTGGAAACCAGGACAACATGAGAGGATAGTTTTAAAGTACTAGACAGCTTTGTGACATCAAATGGACTTTGGTGGTCAAGATGTGTTGGTATCTGTACTGATGACGCAAAAGCCATGACAGGGAAACATAGTGTAGTGGTAACGCACGTGCAAGCAGTTGCTCCTGATGCCACTTGGGTACACTGCAGCATCCACCGAGAGGCTCTTG
Source organism: Salvelinus sp. IW2-2015 (assembly GCF_002910315.2). NCBI lineage: Eukaryota > Metazoa > Chordata > Actinopteri > Salmoniformes > Salmonidae > Salvelinus > Salvelinus sp. IW2-2015. The sequence goes on from NC_036838.1 coordinate 25,373,787, forward strand.
CTTCCAAGGGAATGCCTGACAGATTGAAAGACGTTTCGGACACTACAGTAAAAAATGATTAACTGAGTTAAAGCTAATCCCCTGAACTCTCATGTATTTTCTGCACTATGCAATGACATGYGCAGTGACCATGTAATGCTTTTACAACATACAGAAGTGTGCTGGTTATCAAGGGGCAATGTATTAACACATTTTTCTAAATTGAGAGACGAGCTTAAAGTTTTCTTTACTGACCATAATTTTCACTTGTTTGACCGCTTTCATGATGACAAGTTTCTCACACGACTGGCCTATCTGGGTGAAGTTTTTTCTCGCCTGAATGATCTGATTCTAGGATTACAGGGACTCTCTGCAACTATATTCAATGTGTGGGACATAATTGAGGCTATGATTAAGAAGTTGGGGTTCTTCTTTGTCTGCTTCTTAGGGATAGGGGGCAGTATTCGGAAGTTTGGATGACTGATGTTCCCAAAGTAAACTGCCTGTTACTCAGGCCTAGACAATAGGATATGCATATAATTAGTAGTATTGGATAGCAAACACTCTAAAGTTTCCAAAACTGTTAGAATAATGTCTGTGAGTATAACAGAACTGATATGGCAGGCAAACACCCGAGGAGAATCAATCCAGATTTTTTTTGAGCTCACCACTCATTGAAATTGCTGTCTATGGGAAAATCAATGGAATACCTCCCAGATTTCAGTTCCTAGGGCTTCCAGTAGATGTCAATAGTCTTTAGAAAGAGTTTCAGGCTTGTTTTTTGAAAAATTAGCTAGAATTTGTAGTTTTTCTAGGTGGCTCCCATTTTGGCTTTAGTATTGTGGCGCGCGTGGATGACGACGCGCACTTCATTATTTATCTCCGGTAATGAACATACTATTCTCCGTCTCAAATTGTGTCATTTATTTACATATTAGGGTACCTGAGGATTGATTAGAAACATTGTTTGACTTGTTTGGACGWAGTTTATTGGTAACTTTTGGGATTCATTTGTATGCATTTTGAACGAGGGAAACCGGTGGATTACTGAATCATGKGCGCCAACTAAACTGACTTTTTTGGGATATAAAGAAGGACTTTATCGAAKAATTACGARCATTTGTTATGTAGCTGGGACCKTTGGGATTGCAAACAGAGGAAGATCTTCKGAGGTAAGTYATTTATTTTATCGCTATTTCTGACTTTCGTGATGCCTCTGATTGTTTGGAAAATGTTTGTAATGCTTTTGTATGRGGGGTGCTGTCCTCAGATAATCGCATGGTATGCTTTRGTCGTAAAGTCAATTTGAAATCTGATAAAGCAGCTGGATTAACAAGAAGTTAAGCTTTTAAACGATGTACGACACCTGTATTTTCATGAATGTTTAATATTAGGAATTTTGTATTTAGAATTTTGCGCTCTGCAATTTCACCGGATGTTTGCGAGCTGGGACGCTAGCGTCCCACTGAACCGCAAGAAGGACAACACACAAGCACCTGAGRGAGTTGGGTGCGCAATTACTCAGGTACTTTCCCAAAATGGATGACACAAACAACTGGACTCGTTATCCCTTTCATGCCCTGCCTCCAGTCCACTTACCGATATCTGAACAAGAGAGCCTCATCGAAATTYCAAAAGCGGTTCTGTGAAAATTGAATTTAATCAGAAGCCACTGCCAGATTTCTGGATTGGGCTGTGCTCAGCGTTTCTTGTTTTGGAAAATRATGCTGTTAAGACACTGATGCCCTTTGCAACCATGTATCTATGTGAGAATGGATTCTCAGTCCTCACTAGCATGATAACTAAATACAGCCACAGACTGTGTGTGGAAAATGATTTAAGACTGAGATTCTCTCCAATACAACCCAACATTGCAGAGTTATGTGCATCCTTTCAAGCATACCCTTCTCATTAACTTGTGGTGAGTAATTCACKATTTTTTATGAACAAATAAGGTTTTATATGTAAGATGGCTAAATAAAGAGCAACATAATTGATTATTAGTATGTTATTATTTGTGCGCTGATCCTATAAGAGCACCTCCTACGAGTCTGGTTGTGACAAAAACTCACACTCATTCTTATGTTTCAGAAATMTATCATATAGTGTGTGTGTGGCAGGCTTACAATGATGGCAAATAACATTTGAGAGTGCACTGACCCTGGTGCTAGAGGGGGTACGCAGCTGGAGGTTGAARGTTTGAAGGGGTACAMGACTATAATGCTGTTGATGTGAGCCATGACCAGCCTTTCAAAGCACTTCATGGCTTCCAACGTGAGTGCTATGGGGCAGTAATCATTTAGGCAGSTTACTTTCGCTTCCTTGGGCACAGGGACTATGGTGGTCTGCTTAAAACATATAGGTATTACAGACTTGGTCAGGGAGAGGTTGAAAATGTCAGTGAAGATACTTGCCAGTTGGTCTGCACYTGCTTTGAGTACACATCCTGGTAATCCATCTGGCCCCACAGCTTTGTGAATGTTGACCTGTTTAAAGGTCTTGCTCACATCAGCTACCGAGAGTGTTATCAAACAGTCGTCCTGGAACAGCTGGTGCTCTCATGCATGCTTCAGTGTTGCTTGCCTTGAAGTGAGTATAAAAGGCATTTAGCTCATCTGGTAGGCTRGCGTCACTGGGCAGCTCACTCCTGGGTTTCCCTTCGTAGTCCATAATAGTTTTCAAGTCCTGCCACATCCGACAAGTGTCAGAGCCGGTGTAGTAGGATTCAATCTTTATCCTCACATCTAGGGAAAGATTTGTAATGTTGTACTTCTTTTTGACYAAATTCGTGCAAKTGTTGGGTTTTTGAGCTAGTGCCCAATGGACTCCCATTCACTACTTGAAGGAGTGTGCTCCTTGTTCCCGAATCGCCTAGAATGTGGTTGGTTTTACTGTGTTTAGCTAAGTTTGTTTGCTAGCTAGCTACCTAGTTGGATAGCCAGCCAGCCCATAGGGTGCATTACATTGTGGATTTTGTAGTTGACTTTTGTAGTCGACATGTTGCTACCAACCTTATAATGGAAAAATGTAACATTTGTTCACAAAAATATTGTTCTCACATATTATTGGTATTTAACACTGTAAATTAAAGGAAACAGTGTTTACGAGTGGATTTTCCTTTAGGTTTCTTCTTKAGAAGGTTTTGTGATTCCAGGCCCTGGCTGAAATACATGTGTATTTAGGTATTTGTATTTYAAAATTCACTTTTTTGAGTATTTTCAAATGAACAAGCCAATACTACTACTTACTTTAGAAGTATTTCTACAATGTATACTTTAAACCAAATATTCTACCAGATGCAAAAAACAAAAGGTCATTTTGACTCGTTTCCTCTGTTATATATCAAAATATGTTTTAAAAATTACAGTATTTGACTTCACATCACATTGAACAGATTATTGTCCTAAGGTATGGTTCACAGGTGTTATTTGAAAGTAGTTCTGGGAAAGGGTCATTTTGTGTGTGAGATCTCCCCAGGCGAATTCATGGGGATGCCAGTTTGTCAGTTTGTGTCAGTTTGAGGTGTTTGGTGCAGAGTGACAGTACAGCGTCTTGTGACTAGTCCGAAGTCAACTTCTGTTGCGTCCGAACAGTTTGGGCTACACACTAATAGGTGAGAATCTCATGAACACGTACATGTCGGTTGTTTTGCTCTTTGACTCCCACAGGCCTCACAAGACTCGTCTGCGGGTCCATCGGTACCGGTTGAAAAAATGTATGGAAGTATACACTGAGTATACTAAAAATTAAGAACACCTTCCTAATATTGAGTTGCACTCTCCAATTTTTCCCACACAACAGCCTTAATTCGTCAGAGCATGGACTCTACAAGGTGTCAAAAGCATTCCACAGGGATGCTGTGCCATATTGACTCCAATGCTTCCCACAGTTGTGTCAAGTTGGCTGGATGTCCTTTGGGTGGTGGACTATTATAGATACACACGGGAAACAGTTGAGCGTGAAAAACCCAGCAGCATTGCAGTTCTTGACACAAACCGGTGTGCCTGGCACCTACTACCATACCCCGTTGAAAGTTACTTAAATATTTTGTCTTACCCCTTCACCTTCTGAATGGCACACATACACTATCCGTGTCTGAATCGTCTCAAGGCTTTAAAATCCTTCTTTAACCTTTCACCTCCCCTTTATCTACACTGATTAAGTGGATTTAACAAGTGGCATCAATAAGGGATCGTAGCTTTCACCTGGTAAGTCTGTCATGGAAAGTGTGTTCTTAATGTTTTGTACACTCACTGTGTATAAACTAAACTGGTATGCTTCTTGGGTGGGGGTGGGTTATACAACTACCTTGAGCAAGCTTTTGAACTGGGTAATCATGTTAAATACTGTACGTAAATACATGGTCAGACTCCAAACAAACTTAACGAGAGACAGTCAGTTTTATTGGACTCAATTTGATCAATCAGTTTCTCTGGAAATAAAGGCAATTCCAGGAGATTAGAAGTCAGTTGCAATTATATGCGTATTCTTGTCTGAAAGCCTAAATTACGTTATTAGTTTACTGTCTAGTTATTATTTTACTGTCTAATCAGGGTATTTTAATAGGTGTTCATTTTTGCTGCTGACATGATAGGTGTAGCTGATAACCAGTTCTTGTTTACAACAAGTGAGGTTATCACACAGCAACATTTGGCACAAACACAAGACCAGTGTGCAGAAGTTGCTTTTTGACAATGAAAAGGCTGTGGTTGAACTATAAAATACCCAGCCAGCCCATCTGATAACTCCCACGTCTAAGCGACTGAGGAGAAGAGAAGGAAAGCAGGGTTAAGGGCCATCACTTTAACGGCATCATTCAATTTAGATATATGACATTAAAAGCCAGAAAATCTCTCCAAATCTGACAGGGGATGACCTACACAACAGTCCTCTCCACCGCAGAGAGATCAGCCTGTAACATTATCCAACACCCCCGAATACCCCTGCCCAACCCCTTACCAATCCCGACCAGCTAAAACCCAGAGGAACTGGACTTATAAAAATAGAGTCTGGCTCATTTTGTGGTTTTGGATGAATATAAAGTGGGAACATTGAGTTTGCCTTCAGTACAGCGCCACAAACCAGTCATAAAAGACCAAAGGTAACAAATATACAGAACAAAAATATAAACGCAACCTGTAAAGTGTTGGTCCAATGTTTCATGAGCTGAAATAAAATTTCCCCCAAATTTTCCATACACAAAAAGCTTATTTCTCTAAAATGTTGTGCACAAATGTGTTTACATCCTTGTTAGTGAACATTTCTTCTTTGCCAAGATAATCTGTCCAACTGACAGGTATGGCATATCAAGAAACTGATTAATTAAACAGTATGATCATTACACAGGTGAAACTTTTGCATGGGACAATAAAAGGCCACTCTAAAATGTGCAGTTTTGTCATATGACACAATGCCACAGATGTATCAAGTTGAGGGAGCGTGCAATTGCCATGCTGATTGCAGGAATGTCCACTAGAGCTGTTGCCAGATAATTGAATGTTAATTTCTCTACCATAAGCCGCCTCCAACGTCGTTTTAGAGAATTTGGCAGTACGTCCAACCAGCCTCYCAACCCCTTTGGCAAGCATTGTCCCCAAATCCCCAAACTAGCTCATTTCAAAAGTGACTGGTGACTCGACTTGCATTCTGGAGTAGAATAGCTCCTCTCTATTAGGTAAGTGGGCTCTCAGAGCAACAGCAGCAATAGGGAGCCATATTCGGTCCCATGCCTTGTGTTTACTAATTCCCAAAAAAGGGGTTAGGGGATGCAGCCCATTCCGGACCTCCAGGTCCTCAACAGCATTTTGTAAAAGACCCAATCTCTTCGAGTTAGGGTTCAACAGCTGTTTGGTTCCCGAACAGAGAAGAGAAAACCCAGGCGTCAAGCTAGATTCTTTCTCTTATCTGACAATATCATTGTTCCGACTATACTTCTCCAACAGGGGGCACTTGGTCACGCTCTATACCAGTGTTGTGTTCGAGACCACCTAAAAGTGAGTCCGAGTCAAGACCAAGACCGGGGGAGGCAAGACAGAGTCAAGTCTGAGACCGGGAAGGGGACAAGGGGTCCGAGACCGAGTCAAGACTGATACCAAACCAGGATTCTGTCAAATCACCACCATAATAAGTGTAAATAAAAATGTAAATGTATATAATAAGAGTTCAAAATGTCCAGTATTTCTGTGTTCATATTTCAGAACAACATATGGATTCTAGAAAAATTCAGAATGGTGAAAATAGAGCCACTCTACAAATGATTACTTACTGAAACAGAGAGGGGAACAATCAGCCTTCTACACCTTCAGAGAAGGGATTTATAAAATAATAATAATAATATTATTATTTACAATGATGTTCTGATTTTTTCTCTTCAGTTTTTGTTGGAAAGGAAAGGGTTAACACACAATACTATTTTTCTTTGCTGGTCTCTGGGGAGATAAATCTAGCTAGCTAAGTCAGCCATTGGCTAAGACATCAGAAGCTAGATGAAGGCATCCGCCATTCAACTGTATTAGGGAAAAGGTTTGGAGTGACAATGAAATCAACCAATCACATTTTGACTTAAAAACTTCTTAGGGATCAAATCTCTTTAGCGGGATCGATTTGACAACATTCGGTGAAATGGCAGAGCGCCAAATACAAATTAAATTACTATAAATATTTACCTTTCATGAAATCACAAGTGTAATACATAAAAATAAAGCGTAACTTCTTGTTAATCCAGCCACCATGTCAGATTTCAAAAAGGCTTTACGGCGAAAGAAAACCATGCGATTATCCCCGCAAATGCATGACAAACATTTTTCAACCAGGGAGGTGCAATACGAAAGTCAGAAAAAACGATAGAATTCATGCCTTACCTTTGAAGATCTTCTTCTGTTCTTCTGTATGTCCCAGAAACATCACTAATGGTCCTTTTGTTCGATAAATTCCTTCGTTATGGCCACAAAATGTCCTTTTATTTGGCGCGTTTGATTCAGAAAATACACCGGTTCCAACTCGCCCAACATGACTACAAAGTATCTAATAAATTACCTGTAAATCTGGTACTAACATTTCAAACAACTTTCCTAATCCAAGGTATTTTAAAACATAAATAATCAATAAAATTTAAGACCGAATATACTGTGTTCAATAGAGGATAAAATGAAAGTGGAGCGAGTTCCAGGTCGTGCGCACCAAACTAAAAACTGACATCTAGTGGAAGCGATAGGAACTACAACCAGGTGCCTCATAAATCTAGTTCCCCATGGAAAACTAATTTAAAACACAGTGATCTCAATTTTTTCTTTTCCTGGATGGTTTGTCCTCGGGGTTTCACCTGCTAAGTTGTGTTATACTCACAGACATGATTTGAACAGTTTTAGAAACTTTAGCGTGTTTTCTATCTAAATCTACCAATTATATGCATATCCTAGCTTCTTGGCCTGAGAAACAGGCAGTTTACTTTGGGCATGCTTTTCATCCGGACGTGAAGATACTGCCCCCTAGCCCAAAGAGATTTTGATGAGTGGGACCGTAAAAAAAAACTTCTGCCTTCGTGAAGGCCAACAGATAACTGCGCAATAGGAAGCAATACTTTCCCCACGGTCTAGCTAGCTAGCTTTTGTTGTCAGCTAGTTTGCAGAAGCTGCAGCAACTGTTATCAAACAAGATGTTGTTGATAATTTTTACCTTCTCTCCCTTTTCCAGAATAACTTTCAACAAAAAGTTAAGTTTCAAATGACCATCATCTTATGAGTGGAACTGTATTTTTTATTGCAGAGCACTTGCTATTGCTAGCCATCTCTTTGAATACAACTTGTGTGTAATACATTGTTGCATTTAAAGTGGAACTGACAGCATTTTAGCAACATTACAAACAGGAAGAATGTGACACTTTTTTTCTTCTTCTGAAAAGCGACCACTTAGATATGGCAATTTTCACGTTTTCAAAAATTCTTAAAATTCTTGAGAATTACGTACAGTAACAGCGAAAAGTTAGGACACACCGACTCATTCAAGGGTTTTTCTTTAAATGTACTATTTTCTACATTGTAGAATAATAGTGAAGACATCAAACTATGAAATAACACATATGGAATCATGTAATAACACAAATATTAACATATCAAAATATATTCTATATTTGAGATTCTTCAAAGTAGCCACCCTTTGCCTTGATGACAACTTTGCACGCTCTTGGCATTCTCTCAACCAGCTTCATAAGGTAGTTACCTGGAATGCATTTCAATTAAGAGGTGAGCATTGTTAAAAGTTAATTTGTGGAATTTCTTTCCTTCTTAATGCGTTTGAGCCAATCAGTTGTGTTGTGACAAGGTTAGGGTGGTACACAGAAGATAGCGCTATTTAATAAAATACAAAGTCCATATAATGGTAAGAACAGCTCAAAAAAGCAAAGAGAAATGACAGTGCATAAGACATGAAGGTCAGTCAATCTGGAAAATGTCAAGAACTTTGAAAGTTTCTTCAAGTTCAGTCGAGTGCAAAAACCATCAAGCGCTATGGAAGACCGAGAGTTACCTCTGCTGTGGAGGATAAGTTCATTAGAGTTACCAGCCTCAGAAATTGAAGCACAAATAAATGCTTCAGAGTTCAAGTAACAGACTGTTACGGCTCTCATTTGTGGTACGAAGAGTGGACCAAGACGCAGCGTGGAAAGTGTTCATGATTTTTTTATTCAAAAACGAAAGCGAACAGTTCTGTCAGGCAAAAAAACACTAAACAGAAAACAAGATCCCACAAATCCCAAAAGGAAAATGACAACTTATATATGATCCCCAATCAGAGACAACAATAGCTGCCTCTGATTGGGAACCATACTCAGCCAAAAACACAAAGAAATAGAAAACATAGATTTTCCCACCCGAGGCACACCCTGACCTAACCAAACATAGTGAATAATAAGGATCTCTAAGGTCAGGGTGTGACAGTATCCTCCCCCTAAAGGTGCGGACTCCGGCCGCAAACCTGAACCTATAGGGGAGGGTCCGGGTGGGCATCTACTCTCGGTTGAGGCTTCGGTGCGGGACGCCGACCCCGCTCCGCTTGAGGCTCCCTCCACTTCGGTAACGCCTCTGGTGCAGGGATCGTCGCCGGGACCTCCGGACCGTAGATCTTCGCCAGAGGCTCTGGACTGGGAACCCTCGCTGAAGGGTCTGGACTGGGAACCCTCGCTGAAGGCTCTGGACTGGGAACCCTCGCTGAAGGCTCTGGACTGGGAACCCTCGCTGAAGTCTCTGGACTTGGAACCCTCGATGAAGGCTCTGGACTGCCGACCGTCGCAGGAGGCTCCGGACTGCCGACCGTCGCTGGATGCTCCGGACTGGGGACCTTCGCTGGAGGGTCCGGACCGGGGACCGTCGCTGGAGGCTTCGGACCAGGGACCGTCGCTGGAGGCTCCGGACCGGGGACCGTCGCTGGAGGCTATGTGCCATGGATCGTTGTTGGAGGCTTCGGGGCATGGATCATCGCTGGAGGCTTCGTGCCATGGATTATCACTGGAGGCTTCGTACGTGGAGCTGGAGCAGGTTTCACCGGACTGAGGAGACGTACTGGCAGCCTAGTGAGTGGAGCTGCCACAACACATCCTGGCTGGATACCCACTTTAGCTCGGTGAGTGTGGAGAGCTGGCACAGGACGCACTGGGCTATGAAAGCACACTAGAAGCATAGTGCGTAGAGCCGGCGCAAGACACACTGGACTGTGGAGGCGCACCGGAGGTCTGGAGCGCAGAGCTGGAACAACGCGTCCTGGCTGAATAGCCCCTGTAGCACGGCAAGTGCGGGGGAGTTGGCACAGGCTGCACTGGGTGGTGCTGGCACACTGGGGATACCGTGCATAGAGCTGGCGCAGGATATCCTGGACCGAGGAGACGCACTGGAGACCAGGACCGCTGAGCTGGCACAATCCGTGCTGGCTGGATGCCCACTCTAGCACGGCAACTGCGAGGAGCTGGCACAGAGCGCACCGGGCTGTGAATGTCACACGGTGCCTGACCAGTCACACTCTCCCCATGGTAAGCACGGGGAGTTGGCTCAGGTCTAAAACCTGACTCCGCCAATCTCCCCGTGTGCCCCCCAAAAAACATTTTTGGTGGCTGCCTCTCGTGCTCGCTCCGTTGCTCTAATTCCTCGTATCGTCGCCGTTTTGCTTTTGCTGCCTCCATCTGCTCCCTTGAACGGCGATACTATCCTACCCGCGTCCAGGGTCCTTCTCCATTCATGATCTCCTCCCATGTCCACTCATCCTGGCCACTCTGCTTGGTCCGTTTTTGGTGGGATCTTCTGTTACGGCTCTTGTTTGTGGTAGGAAGAGTGGACCAAGACGCAGCGTGGAAAGTGTTCATGATTTTTTATTCAAAAACACTCAAACAAAATAACGAAAGTCAAAAAACGAAAGCCAACAGTTCTGTCAGGCAAAAAAACACTAAACAGAAAACAAGATCCCACAAAACCCAAAAGGAAAATGACAACTTATATACGATCCCCAATCAAAGACAACGATAGACAGCTGCCTCTGATTGGGAACCATACTCAGCAAAAAACACAAAGAAATAGAAAACAGATTTTCCTACCCGAGTCACACCCTGACCTAACCAAACATAGAGAATAATAAGGATCTCTAAGGTCAGGGCGTGACACAGACACATATCAACATAAACTGGTCAGAAGAGACTGTGTGAGTCTGGTCTTCATGGTTGAATTGCAGCAAAGAAACCACTAAAAAAGTACACCAATAAGAAAAAGTGACTTGCTTGGGCCAACAAACACAAGCAATGGACATTAGATCGGTGGAAATCTGTCCTTTGGTCTGAGTCCAAATTCGCAATTTTTGTGAGACGCAGAGTAGGCAAACGGATGATCTCTGCATGTGTGGTTCCCACCGTGAAGCATGGAGGATGAGGTGTGATGATGTGGGGGTGCTTTGCTGTTGACACTGTATGTGATTTATTTAGAACCAGCATGGCTACCACAGCATTCTGCAGCGATACTCCAGCGATACGCTTAGTYGGACTATCATTTGTTTTTCAATAGGACAATGACCCAACACACCTCCAGGCTGTGTAAGGGCTATTTGACCAAGACTAAGAGTGATGGAGTGCTGTATCAGGTGACCTGGCCTCCACGATCACCCGACCTCAACCCAATTGAGATGGTTTGTGATGAGTTGGACTGCAGATTGAAGGAAAAGCAGCCAACAAGTGCTCATTATATGTGGGAACTCCTTCAAGACTGTTGGAAAAGCATTCCAGGTGAAGCTGGTTTAGAGAATGCCAAGACTGTGCAAAGCTGCCATCAAGGCAAAGGGTGGCTACTTTGAGGAATCTAAAATCTAAAATCTATTTTGTTTAACACTTTTTTTGGTTACTACATCATTCCATGTGTATAGTTTTAATGTTTTCACTATTATTCTACAATGGTGAATATAGTAAAAATAAAGAAAAACCCTTGAATGAGTAGGTGTGTCCAATCCATTGACTGTTACTGTATACTAAGGCATTTGTGAAATTTCTATTGCAATATACAGTGGGAAAGCGTCAGTGCGTTTGTAAAATGAATAGACACTTCATGAAATAAAACCAAATAAATCAAATCAAAAGTGTATTTGTCACGTGCACCGAATACAGCAAGTGTATGTATACCTTACAGTGAAATGCTTACTGACAAGCCCTAACCAACAATGCAATTATTAAGTAGAAAATAGGTACTGGTAAACAATAGATAATTAAAGAAAAAACAACAAAACAGTAAAATGACAGTGAAAATAACAGCAGCGATGCTATATACAGGAGGTACCGGTACAGAGTCAATGTGCAGGGCACCGGTTAGTRGAGATAATTGATATGTACATGTAGGTATAGTTAAAGTGACTATGCATAGATGATAAACAGGGAGTTGCAGCAGCGTAAAAGAGGGATTCGCGGGGGGGGGGGGCACAATGCAAATAGTCCGGGTAGCCATTTGATTACCTGGAGTCTTATGATTTGGGGGTAAAAGCTGTTGAGAAGCCTTTTGGTCCTAGACTTGGCGCTCTGCTAACGCTTGCCTTGCAGTATCAGAGAGAACAGTCTATGACTGGGGTGGCTGGGGTGTAGAGGTCCTGGATGGCAAGCAGCTTAGCCCCAGTGATGTACTGGGCCGTACGCACTACCCTCTGTAGTGCCTTGCAGTCGGAGCCTGAGCAGTTGCTGTACCAGGCAGTGATGCAACCAGTCAGGATTAGAGGTCGGCCGATTAATCGGAATGGCCGATTAATTAGGGCCGATTTCAAGTTTTCATAACAATCGGAAATCGGTTATTTTGGACGCCGATTTTGCCTAATTTTCTATTATATATATTTATTTTTTTACACCTTTATTTAACTAGGCAAGTCAGTTTAGAACCCATTCTTATTTTCAATGACGGCCTAGGAACGGTTCAGCCTTGTTCAGGGGCAGAACGACAGATTTTTACCTTGTCAGCTCAGGATTCAATCTTGCAACCATACGGTTAACTAGTGCAACGCTCTAACCACCTGCCTCACGAGGAGCCCGCCTGTTAGCGAATGCAGTAAGAAGCCAAGGTAAGTTGCTAGCTAGCATTAAACTTATCTTATAAAAAACAATCAATCAATCATAATCACTAGTTATAACGACACATGGTTGATGATATTACTAGTTTATCTAGCGTGTCCTGCGTTGCATATAATCGATGCAGTGCGGATTTGCGAAAAAGGACTGTCGTTGCTCCAACATGTACCTAACCATAAACATCAATGCCTTTCTTAAAATCAATACACAGAAGTATATATTTTTAAACCTGCATATTTAGCTAAAAGAAATCCAGGTTAGCAGGCAATATTAACCAGGTGAAATTGTTTCACTTCTCTTGTGTTCATTGCACGCAGAGTCAGGGTATATGCAACAGTTTGGGCCGCCTGGCTCATTGCAAAATAATTTGCCCGAATTTTACGTAATTATGACATAACATTGAAGGTTGTGCAATGTAACAGGAATATTTAGACTTATGGATGCCACCTGTATGATAAAATACGGAACGGTTCCGTATTTCACTGAAAGAATAAATGTTTGTTTTCGAGATGATAGTTTCCGGATTCGACCATATTAATGACCTAAGGCTCGTATTTCTGTGTGTTATTATGTTATAATTAAGTCTATGATTTGATAGAGCAGTCTGACTGAGCGATGGTAGGCAGCAGCAGGCTCGTAAGCATTCATTCAAACAGCACTTTAGTGCGTTTTGCCAGCATCTCTTCACAATGCTTCAAGCATTGCGCTGTTTATGACTTCAAGCCTATCAACTCCCGAGATTAGGCTGGTYTAACCGATGTGAAATCCCTAGCTAGTTAGCGGGGTGCGCGCTAATAGCGTTTCAAACGTCACTCGCTCTGAGACTTGGAGTAGTTGTTCCCCTTGCTCTGCATGGGTAACGCTGCTTCGAGGGTGGCTGTTGTCGATGTGTTCCTGGTTCGAGCCCAGGTAGCGGCGAGGAGAGGGATGGAAGCTAAACTGTTACACTGGCAATACTAAAGTGCCTATAAGAACATCCAATAGTCAAAGGTATATGAAATACAAATCATATAGAGAGAAATAGTCCTATAATTCCTATAATAACTACAACCTAAAACTTCTTACCTGGGAAAATTGAAGACTCATGTTAAAAGGAACCACGAGCTTTCATATGTTCTGAGCAAGGAACTTAAACGTTAGTCTTACATGGCACATATTGCACTTTTACTTTCTTCTCCAACACTTTGTTTTTGCAWTATTTAAACCAAATTGAACATGTTTCATTATTTATTTGAGGCTAAATRGATTTTATTTATGTATTATATTAAGTTAAAATAAGTGTTCATTCAGTATTGTTGTAATTGTCATTATTACAAATAAATAAATAAAAACTGTCCGATTAATCGGTATCGGCTTTTTTTGGTCCTCCAATAATCGGTATCGGCGTTGAAAAATCATAATCGGTCAACCTCTAGTCAGGATGCTCTCGATGTAGCAGCTGTAGAACCTTTTGAGGATCTGAGGACCCATGCCAAATCTTTTCAGTCTCCTGAGGGGGAATAGGTTTTGTCGTGGCCTCTTCACGACTGTCTTGGTGTGTTTGGACCATTCTAGTTTGTTGGTGATGTGGACACCAAGGAACTTGAAGCTCTCAACCTGCTCCACTATCGCCCTGTCGATGATAATGGGGGCGTGCTCGGTCCTCCTTTTCCTGTAGTCCACAATCATCTCCTTTGTCTTGATTACGTTGAGGGATAGGTTGTTATTCTGGCACCACCCGGCCAGGTCTCTGACCTCCTCCCTATAGGCTGTCTCATCGTTGTCGGTGATCAGGCCTACCACTGTTGTGTCGTCTGCAAAATACGTCTGTGATCGGAGTCTACAAAGATCAGTGCGCTATAGCCAATCAGAGCTACGGTAGGCCTTTATAAAAACAATCCATTTGCCACACGGGCTCGCCATCATTCACTTTGAACTGGACTGTGTGTTTACAGACAGTTGGAACAGCGCTACTCAAATTAGAATTGCATTTGCCAAAAGCCACAAAATACACCTGAATGTATTTCTGCAAATATGTAAACACCGCGGGAGTTTTCTTACATTTGGGAACTTTAGAGTCCTATTGATCAAATATAACGAAGTAACATTAGATAAACCCACTCAAACTTTTTCAGCTCGTCGGATGTTTGCACTGATAAACAATGGGGAATTGTAGCCACCTCGTCCTTCTGCAGCTTGCCTGCCAATGCATGCTTGTCCCAACTAAGCACCCAAGCTAACTGGCTAAAGTTGGCTAGCTTGCTAGCTAGCTACTGTACTTCCAGACATAAATGAGAGAACACCTCACTCTGACTATTTTACTAGTTAGGCTGTTTGAATGTTTTCTAGAGCGTTCTTGACTAACTGTTCCTTTTTTTGTCTACATTTACTGATACCGGTCATATTCAGTGGCTGTTAAGCGTTCAGTTGTTCAGCACTCTGGCACACTCAGACGAGGTGCTCTGAAATCTGAMTACATAGCATATCTCTTGCATTGGCAAAATCACTATGGCTAACTAGCTAACTAAATGACACCTGCATATATATCTGTGTATAGCCACCGAAAAACAATATGAGGGGAAAAAGTCAGTCACTCACCCACTCCTCCAATGGCATGGCATGACATGACATCCTCCTAGCAGCTCTCTATCTAGCTAACGTTAGGCTCTGTGTTTTTAGGTTGCTACATAAATAGTTACGGTAGCCTATTAGCCATGTTATGACCGATTGCATTGACATTCCCAGCCTTAGTTACATTCGTCCGTTTTTGTCCAGAATATTGAGTCATTGAAACTGAAACAGTGCATCCCGAATGGAGGCAGCAAACAATGTACCAGGCCTGCTGTGATTTACAACCTGATAGCAATATGCTTTTGACTACCAAGAAATGTATTGGGGAATTATATTAATATGAATCTATTCTGCCAACAATGACTTTGTGTACATCATAGAACGTTGAGTCAATTATAACCTATTTTTAAAACCTGTTATGAAGTTGGTTTAGTAGCATATACTGGGAATTTATATATTTTTACTGATATTTGCTTGTTTGTTTCATATCTGCAAAGTAGTTAAAAACACTGTCATTTCCACTTTAAACTTTAGGTCACTYGTTAATTTGCGTACTAAACCTGAAAAGTTGTTTCCAATGGGAAGTAATAGTTGTACATTTTGATTTGGAAATGCTTAATGGTTGTGTTTTTGTATTCTTATGATTGGGACCTACTGGCTTTTTATGTCAGAGTTTATGGGTATACGTTTTATACCTGCGTATACCCTCCATTACAGCACTTGCCTTTGTGTTTTACAAACTCCTTACACTTCTACATGAGGGTGCTGGTATTACGGTTGCTGTCCTTTCAGAATCACAAACCTGTCACACAATGAAAGCCTATAGGTGTCCCACTGCGCAAACATGTCTATAATAGATATAAAGACTGTTAAGTTAATGTTTCAAGAAAGGAGTTTATATATTTGGCTTTTCTCCCCATTTTGTTACGTTACAGCCTTATTCTAAAATTGATTAAACTGTTGTTGTTTTTTCATCAATCTACACACACTACCCCATAATGATTTAGCTTAAAACAGGTTTTTAATCATTTTTGCAAATGTATAAAATAAAAAAAACGGAAATATCACATTTACACGGGTATTCATACCCATGCTGCCATCACCATGCTTCACCGTAGGGATGGTACCAGGTTTCCTCCAGACGTGATGCATGGCATTCAGGCCAAAGAGTTCAATCTTGGTTTCATCAGACCAGAGAATCTTGTTTCTCATAATCTGAGAGTCCTTTAGGTGGCTTCTGGCAAACTCCAAGCTTCCGTCTGGTGTAGTGCTGCAGAGATGGTTGTCCTTCTGGAAGGTTCTCCCATCTCCACATAGGTCAATTCCCTGACCAAGGCCCTTCTCCCCCGATTGCTCAGTTTGGCCGGGCYGCCAGCTCTAGGAASAYTCTTGGTGGTTCCAAACTTCTACCATTTAAAAATGATGGAGGCCGCTGTGTTCTTGGGGACCTTCAATGCTGCATTATTTTTTTTGGTACCCTTCTCCAGATCCGTGCCTCGACACAATCCTGTCTTGCACCTGAGCTCAATTTTTTGTCTCATAGCAAAGGGTCTGAATACTTATGTAAATAAGGTATTTTCGTTTTTTAGGTTTAATACATTTGATAAAACTTCTAAACACCTGTTTTCACTTTATCATTATAGGTTATTGTGTGTAGATTGTTGAGGATGTATTATTTATTTTATCCATTTTAGAATAAGGCTGTGACGTAACAGAATGTGGAAAAAGTCAAGGGGTCGAAATATTTTACAAAGTCACTGTAAATGAAACACGAGCCTTCTGGCTACACAAACTTGGTGTTGATGCTAAAGAAGATGGGGCGCGCAAAGAAACAGACACCCAGTACGAGCTTAGAGGGGAGCTACACAGCACAAGTCAGGGGTCATAGGCTACATTTGATTCTACACATTCATCATTTTGAATGTTTCCCCTTTACATGATTATGTATTCACTTGAAAAAAGGCGATTTATTTTTCATGACTTTGTAACAGCTCCAAAAAGTTGTCCACTACAATAAATGCTCACTGGTACCCTAGTTTATAGAAAGACCCTTATTGTTTTCCAAACGCTGCCTTTCTCTATGGAAGAAGGGCGTCTCCACCGTTTATGTTCAGTATGCAAGTTGTGCACCTACTTGGATAGAACAAGAGCATGGCGCAGAGTTACACACGCTTCCTGTTTGGGGTGCCCCCCCCCCTGCAAAGGGGGGCTCCTCATTAATGGCTATCKCTTCGGATAATGGAGACTATTATATTGGTTTACAATAGCAAGGGGGTTTACATCCGCCGGAGGGCTTGAGGGCTCATTATGACAGTGGTTTGACTACCTCTTGAGCACTGTGCGAGGGCGTCTTTACAAAAGATCTGCATGGTGGCATGTTGGGCCGCCCCTCATACGAGGGTTTTTTACTAGACGTCGCCTCTGAGGGGTCATGCTGTTGGAACTGACCCTGGCTTTGGAGAGCATGTCTGCGTTGCTAGAGTTGGCCATATCCCATAGTGAGACATCAAAACAAGTATTTGAAATATAATTTAGGGTTCCTTGCCTAAACCCAGTTCTATGAGAATATGAGTGAGATGTCTCAAAGCTTTCCCTGCTGTCAAGAGTGCAAGGAAGAGGAGATGATTGTGGACTACAGGAAAGGAGGACCGAGCACGCCCCCATTATCATCGACTGGGCTGTAGTGGAGCAGGTTGAGAGTTTCAAGTTCCTTGGTGTCCACATCACCAACAAACTATCATACTCCAAACACACCAAGACAGTCGTGAAGAGGGCACGACAAAGCCTATACTGCCTCAGGAGACTGAACATTTTTGGCATGGGTCCTCAAATCCTCAACATTTTCTACAGCTGCACCATCGAGAGCATCCTGACTGGTTGCATCACTGCCTGGTATGGCAACTGCTCTGCCTCCTACCGCAAGGCACTACAGAGGGTAGTGCGTATGGCCCAGTACATCACTGTGGCCAAGCTTCTAGCCATCCAGGACCTCTATAACAGGCGGTGTCAGAGGAAGGCCCTAAAAATTGTCAAAGACTCCAGCCACCCTAGTCATAGA
This sequence comes from Salvelinus sp. IW2-2015, assembly GCF_002910315.2. Classification (NCBI taxonomy): domain Eukaryota; kingdom Metazoa; phylum Chordata; class Actinopteri; order Salmoniformes; family Salmonidae; genus Salvelinus; species Salvelinus sp. IW2-2015. The sequence goes on from NC_036838.1 coordinate 25,391,945, forward strand.
CTGTTCTCTCTGCTACCGCATGGCAAGTGGTACCAGAGCGCCAAGTCTAGGTAAAAAAGGCTTCTCAACAGCTTCTACCCCCAAGCCATAAGACTCCTGAACAGGTAATCAAAGGGCTACCCAGACCCCTCTTTTACGCTGCTGCTACTGTCTGTTACTTATCTATGCATAGTCACTTTAACTCATCCTACATATTACCTCAATTACCTCGACGGTGCCTCCACACATTGACTCTGTATATAGCCTTGCTATAGTTATTTTACTGCTGCTGTTTAATTATTTGTTACTTTTATTTAAAAATATAACTCATCTATTTTTTTACCTAACACTTATTTTTCTTAAAACTTCTTGAAGCTTTGTTGGTTAAGGGCTTGTAAGTAAGAATTTCAGTGTAAGGTCTACACGTGACAAATACAATTTGATTTGAAGTGCCAGTTCGCTTGTTAGCTAACYTTATGGTTAACATTGGCATTTAGCACAACATAGCTAGCTACTCCACTGACTCTTGACAGCTAACAGGCAGCTGCGTAATTGAAAAATGAATTCATTGGGACTTAATTATAATGTTGCTAAATATCTAGTTGTGGCCATCTGGTTAGTATCAACAATTGCTTATTACAAATTCTAGTGAACTAGCAACAACATTAGCAGAGCTTGCAGGTTAGCTTACATTAGTTACAGCAGGCACAAGCCAAACAAGCTACTGCCACTTTGTGGCCTGAAGTACTTAAACAATGAAACAGTAAAACAGTTTTATGTGAACCACAAAAGGTTAACTGCTGACCCTCTGGGCAGAGGTGCTAAGTACCTAGTCAGCTAAATAACGTTATTCAGTAACGTTATAAGAGAAGTCCTTGAATCTTCCTTGAACGTGCACAGTTACGTGCCTTGTTGGTACTGTAGGTACCCACTGACGAAAGTTACGTTTCCAGTAGTTACCAGAAACTGCATTTTGTTTGGCTCTCAATGTACTTTCTGACGTTTAGCAAAGTTATGAGGATGATCTAAAAATAATGTTTTCATATAACGTCTCCTAGGTGTACCTGTGGTGTCAGTTGTCACGAGTTACGTCCCAAGTCACTTCAGGATGTTGACACGAGGGTACCCCTGAATATCTAATGACATTATGAGACACGTAATTGAATCTACCCTGAACATATACACAGTATCCTGTCGGTAGGTGCCTACTGATGAAATATGCAAAAATACAGAAAATAATTAATTCCCTTTTTTTTTTTTTTTTTACTTAAACTGTATCACAATAGAATCAGAAACAAAATCACATCAATAAGCTTACAAAATAACAAGTCAGTAAAAACATGAACACCGCACTCCAATCAAGAACTATAAAACTGCTTAAAGCTGAAAGTTAATAACTATGTTATGTTTCTTCAGGTGCTGCTGCTCCATCCTCATCCACTGTCGCTTCTCCAACACGCTCCTGGAAGTCACAATGACACAAATTGGTCATTATTTTCAGGAAACAAATGATCAAATGCCAGTTTAACGTCGACTCCCTACCACATTCCTTTTGTACTAGCACATTCATTTAGCTATACTGAACGACTGGATTAAAGTGAAGTAATATATATATAAAAAAAAAAAAGTTTTTTATCACACCTTTCTCTTTCACTTGAGCCGAGCTGGTGCATGTTTGAGAGCGTCTGATATTTTGTCATCTACCTCTTGGCAGGTAGCCTTGGGATGTGCTTTCAAGGACGCTCCTACGTTGTGAAAAAAAATAAGGATGGGACATTGCATGCCATATCGCTACTTTTCACCTACGCTGGCCGAGACAGAGGTTGGGTATTGTCCCTCTCTTCCTTCATAGGCAGTTTTGGCCATGAGACCACTCTCCCTCACCTTTCACTGTCCTCTCTCTATGATCTTAACAGGTGGTAGGATTTCACATTTTAGTTTGTAACTGCCTTGTTACTGATTTAAGACATTTGACATTTTTATAAATACACATTTAACTTACCAGCACTTGACCAATAATACTATCTACCAAATAATAATAAATAACAACCTAAACATGTGCATTTACTTACTTGTGACAGCATCATAGATTGATAGCTCATTAAAGGCCCTCTTCCCCTTCCTGCCCTTCAAGGAGTAGCTTGTCCACAGCTCCACTGTTCCAATTTTTCTCACCATTCATCTGATTCCTGATCCCAGGTCCTGGCCACAGCAGAGGGTCAGGTATCAGATCTGATTTAAAAAAAAATAATAATAATTCCCACTCATTTGTGTGTTACTGATAGTAATGAGAAATCATTGTTGTAGTGTATCATGTAATCATGGGCTAAAATGTGCGTAAACAGGCAGAGGGCTGATCGTTTCTTCTTAAGATAAGTTAAGTGTTAAATGGGAAATCAATCCAAACACTAAATAGGCATATGGCATATATGACAACTGCATTCCATTGACATTAAGATATTTCTATTCAATAATATTGCAGGTTGCAATCTCTCAAATCTGGTCGCATTCAAGTGGCTCTCGATAAACAGCTAACTTTTTTTGTCAATTGCTGTTTAAATACGTGAAATAGATTACTTTTTTTTTTTTACAAACAGATACATTTTAAATGGCCATCCCTACCATTTTCTTTTGCTAGCGTGAGTTTTTAAGTATTTCACAGATATCCTTCAGTTCTTGATTTGTTTCTGCAGGGTTTTTCAGCATTTCAAGTTGTCCCAAGGACTCTGAATCCTTTGGCTGCCGGGCCTCTATGGCCGCCATAACTTGGTTCAGAGCAGTCTTGAACTCTGTATGGATCATCTAAAGCTTCATTATTATCCTCATCTCCACTGCTTGAAGATCTGCAAAATAATAAAGACTCAGTTTAGCTGCAAACAGCGTGACAATATAAGCCATGAGTAACAGGCAGAGCATGTATGAAGGCCATGTGAAATACCTRGATCAAAATATCCACCCTTCATATATATATATGCTGACAGCCATACATTTTGGAATTAATGTTGATAATACAAGAGAAGCAACATTTTGTAACATATAGGCTAGCATAATATACCTTCAATGTATCCAGCGGGCATCCAGAAGCCACAGGCTCATCAAGCAGGGATTGCAGCTCTTGGTCTAAAATATAAGTCAAAATTCATGCTGTTATTTAAACTGTCTACATTTACGATTTCGATATCAATATCTTGATGGCTCAAGAAACCTGATTCTGATGCTCTGTCTTGGCCAGCTTCTCCTGGCTGCCACTTGGACTAACTGAGAAAACAGACGAAAAAACATACTTTGCATGCTTTTGAAACTGACACAGCACCAAAAGTGAAGGAATGTCAGTATGGAGCTCAGTGGGAAGGTTAAAGAATCCCAGCAAAAATGTATTCTCAGCATAATTTTCTTTTTAAATAATCCTTTTAGTGTTATGGCAAATACATACAGATATTTACAAACATGGCATCACACTTGTGTTTTACTCCAGAAAATATGCTGATTTCACTACAAGTTTCACCCGTACACAGCACCACAAGTATTTGGAAAGTTCTAACATTATGCACAAAGTAGTAATAATACTTTAAATAACCTAATATGAAAAAATGTGATGGTAATTGTATTCTATTGAGTGGGTTTGAAATGCCTGTAAAGCTATAACACTTCATACAATTCAATTGTTTACCCTAACAAATTACAACCAGACACTTGCTGTCGCTCTGGCTTGAGGTGGCAGATGGCCTCAAGTCCTCYGCATCTGCAACTTCAGAGAATATCCCAGATGTCAAACCGTTACCAGATTCACAGTACATCCCATACAGTTGGTGGGAACAGAACTTTGAGAAAGAAGGCTCGTTTAATCAGACTTGAAACATTTAAAACATTATGTGCCTTGTAGGGTCTTTTCAAAGACACTGGCTCTTGAAGTTGCTAATAGAAGAAAAAAATAGAACTGTTACACTTCGGTAATGTGACTAATAATCAAGTATGTCAAGATCAGATGGGTGAGGTCATTTCTTCTCATATCAACTGTCATTAGGTTATGATTTCATGCCGTCTCTACAATTTAAGACTTGTACTTGCATTAACTGTACGCTTTTCTTCACCCACATACTCGATTGTGTGTCAAACTTACTGTCAACGTGCTGATTATACATGTAATGACCTAGTAGCCTAATGCAGGATCTTACCACTAGGGGCTGGTGGAAGCTGGGGCACTGGAAGCTGGGCTTGTCTGGGTTCATGTGTCTTTTTCTGGAGTGCTTCACCTGCATCATCATCTTACAAAGCACAATACAAAAAAAAGTTGTCTTTATTTTAAGCTACTTCCTGATGAATGTAATACACACAATGGAAGAAGAGTAGTTAAGAAATCCTCAACCAGGTTGCTCTACAAGCAATCTGATTGGTTTAGTTGTCGCCCTCTTCGCTGGTTCCTCGTCAGAGTCAACATTGGAMGTGTCAACCCCCCGTTTGGCTCATTGCTCTGCCACAGAGTAATTGTCTGTACGTGCAATTAACATTGTCATACATACTTTCCCATTAACACTGACAAAACGGGGTCAATTGAGTATTAGTAATTCACATAGTAATACTTTCAGAAAATACATATAGTACTTAAAAAAACATCAAATTGATCAGATATACAGTGTAGACATTGTTAATGTTGTAAATGGAAACTGCAGATTTTTTTTATGGACTATCTACATAGGCGTACAGAGGCCCATTATCAGTAACCATCACTCCTGTGTTCCAATGGCACGTTGTGTTAGCTAATGCAAGTTGATKATTTTAAAAGGCTAATTGATCATTAGAAAACCCTTTTGCAATTATGTTAGCACAGCTGAAAACTGTTGCGCTGATTAAAGAAGCAATTAAACTGGCCTTCTTTAGAAGTATTACTTTACTTTATTCCAACCTGTCCAACACACAATGTAGGGTATTTTAGTTGAACGTCAAGATTATCCAGAAAATAAATTAAATGGAACATTGCAAAGGAGAAGTGGTTTGATGAACATGTACCCTCATACCCGTAGTGTTTTTCCCGATATTGTTCCTTATTCTTGTATTTAAACTGCACAAAAGGGGGTCAGGGTGTTACAAAATAGCGCTAGTCCTTTTCCCTTCGCTCAAAAATATGTGAAAAATGTATTCATGAGACATTCTGAATAATAGAAGGCATATCTATTTATAAATTAAATACAGTGTAARGGCTCTCGTTGGTGGTAAGAAGAGTGGACCAAAGCGCAGCGTGGAAAGTGTTCATGATTCCTTTTATTTGAAAAAACACTCAAACAAAATAACAAACGTGAAAACGAAAGCGCACAGTTCTGTCAGGCAGAAACACGAAACAGAAAACAAGATCCCACAAAACCCAAAAGGAAAATGACAACTTATATATGATCCCCAATCAGAGACAACGATAGACAGCTGCCTCTGATTGGGAAACACAAACGGCCAAAAACAAAGAAATAGAAAACATAGACTTTCCCACCCGAGTCACACCCTGACCTAACCAAACATAGAAAATAATAAGGAACTCTAAGGTCAGGGCGTGACATACAGACATCACACAACACTTTCGAAATGTACACCGTCATCTACAAAGTAATAGATTCCATGTTTACCTTAAAATAAAGTGTGTAATAAAGGATATGATAAACGGTAGATCAAAAACATGGTTTTATTATAAAATACATTAGTGGAATGGCAAACACTCATTGCCACACATGGTTTCTCTGGTAGATCATTTTTACATAAACATTTTAAGAATAATAGTTCATGTCCATTGGTTAATACTTGTTGATGGACAAGGCTCTTAGCTACCTCGTCTCCACCACTTCTCTGTCAGTCTCTGTCAAAGGTTGTAGCTAGTCTGAGCCCATAAGCTTTTCCTTTTTTAATCCATCACTTTCATCCCTCCTCTCTTCTTTGTAGCCTCTATTCAACTCCTCCACTCTCATTCTCTTTCCTCAGACCATGGAAGGGCTACTTCCTAGGGAGTTGTTGTATAACAGAGATAAGAAAGAATAGAGATAGTGAGAGAGAGAAATGTAGAGAGAGCTTCCACTACCTTTCTCTTCTCTCAGACCATAGAGGAGCTGTTTCCCTGGGAGAAGGAAAAAAAAGAGAAGAGAGGGAGAGATTTCAGTCTTCATGAAGCAGGACTTTTTGGAGACTACAGCTTTCCACTAGACACATTGTGAAAATGTTACGTGGAATAATCCTCTCTTTGTTGAAACATCGGGGGTGTCTACCCAAACCTCAAGCAGTCTTGGAGTGGGCTAATGCATTGTAGTTTTTTCCCATTGCTATCTTAGCTCAAACAACGGTTCCCAAATGTACTGATATATCTCCAATATTTTATGGGAGAATTATACAAATCATGCTTATAATTAAATCAGAACGTATTATGTTTATACAAAGTTATGAGCCTGGCATAGTCACAGTCACAGTTGGAAAAAATAAAGATTATTGCTCTCACCACATTGAGATAGGGGATATTAACCAACGATAAAATGAWTCCAAACGCCACAGGGAAGAATGACCTGGAGGGAGATAGACAAATAAATATGATGTGAGAACATTCTGACCCAGCAAATACTGTCAGTTCAGCTTAGAACTACCACAGTGTGAGTCTGTCTTTAATGTTACCCAGGTTTCCAAGACAAATTTCCATTCGGGAAATATGAATGCAATCTTATTTTCTATTAGAACCACAGGGAGGTATCAGACATTTATGATTTTTTGAAATGTAAGCTTTCTCACATGTTTTGGCCACGGTAAAATGTTTGTCTTAGAAAGTGGTTCAAGGCTGGTCCCTGGATGTGGTCAGTAAAGTGATATACACTTTGTGGCCTGTTTAGTAGGAACACCACCCCTTTCATGAAAATGGATCACTCCTACAGACAGTCACATGGCCATGGTTTGATTTATAAAGCAGATTAAACTAGAGGAGAAAGAAACTCACACCTATTTATGCGAGGTGCTGGATAGCGAAGCAGAACACTTGAAAAATTAAAGGAGAGCCGCACACTCTAGGAGCTCAGATGCAATAATTTAATAATAACATTTCGACAGACAAGCTTTATAAAGCAGGCAGATAGGCATTGAGGCATTCAGTTACTGTTTGACTGAAAGTTAGAATGGGCAAAATGAGTGACCAACGCAACTTTGAGCATGGTATGATCATCGGTTCCAGGCTTCCAGGTGCCTGTTTCCAGTATCTCAGAAAGATTCGGGCTCCTGGGCTTTTCACGCACGACAGTGTCTAGGGTTAACCAAGAATGGAGCAACAAACAAAAAAGATRCAGTCAGCAGTAGTCTTGTGGGCAAAAACAGCTCTTTGATGAGAGGTCGAAGCAGAATCGCAAGAATCGTGCAAGCTAACAGGTGGGCCACAAACAGGCAAATAGTGGTGTACAGAACGACATCTCAGAGAGTACAGGGATCTAACCGAGGAACAGACAGATATAGGAGGGGCAATCAACAAGGTAATGGAGTCCAGGTTAGTCCAGCAAGCGCTGATGCGCGTAATGATGATGACAGGTGTGACTGGCGGTCCTCGACCGCCAGTAAGGAGGAGCAGGAGCAGACGTGACACATGATATGTGAATGGGCAACATTCCATTCCGAAGTRGGAGTTTATATTCTCTTGCTTCAGTCTAAATAATTGCTGCCATCGATTTCAATTAATTTTGCGCCATTTTTTATGTGGTTGGAACTTTCCAATCAGTCGGTATGAAAGAGATGAAACGAGGCAGGCGTTTAAAAATATGGTGCTGTCGCCAAGGTACTCTATGTCTCTCATCTAACATAATCATCTCCCAGCTATTGTCAATGGTGTATTGGAGGCGAAGTCAGGTGCAGGAGAGCAGAGTATAATGAACAGGTGCACTTTTATTATAGTTCCAAAAACAAGAGCACTTCATAAATCAAACGCGCTCAAAAAACGGAACATAAAAGTAAAACGCGTAAACTAACACCACATAACATGAATCAATTACACACAAAACATGATGGGAACCAGAGGGTTAAATACAAGTAGATTGATTGGGGAAATGAAAACCAGGTGTGTATGGAAACAAGACAAGACAAATGGATATATGAAAAATGGAGCGGCGTTGGCTAGAAAGCCGGTGACGTCGATCGCCGAACGTGACGTTTTACACACCTGAACAGGAGCACGAAGCCGTAGCTCTCCACAGCCATGCCGATGATTGGCCAGCGGAACAGCACCAAGGCCACGCCCCCCAGGAATAAGGTGGAGCCTCTGAGCTTCTGTCTCTGGAAGAAGAACCCTGCCGTCCTTCTCAGGCCGATGATGAACGCCAGGCCAGCCAGAAACAGAACCTGAAGGAAAGAAGGACGAGACAAGCTTTGTTTGAAAACGTAGAAAATACATTCTTCCTGTTTGTGCAGCTAATATTGTCACTGTCACTATTACTTCCTGTTACTATGACTATTGTTAAGCAACCCAATTGCCGTTGAAAAAAATATGTAGACAGTACAGTGCAGGTGTGTATTAATTCCAAAATATTGGTTATAGAATTACAGAGTACCATGTGAAACAGTATAAGTCATGTTGTGTGTAACATCATGTTATTAATGTTATATCAGTGGCCTCTGTTGACCTGTTACCTGCTTCCCCTAGCCAGGTGGTGAAGGAACGTTGTATGGTGGTGAGAGGGGAGCACAGTGTCAGTGTGTGATAGCGATTATTACTCACATTTCCAAATGCCAGTAAGACAGAGTCAAAGTACAGCAGCACGCCAAAGAGCAGAAAGAAGAGGCCGAAGCCAGTGAGACCAACACCAATCTCTGGAACACACACACACACAGAGTCAGCCCGGGGAGTTCAACCAACTATAGGCCAACAGACTGTTCATACATTTAGACAAACCTCTAGAAGTAAAACTCACACTATTCATATCCATAAAGGCTTTCACCATAACACACTTCAAAGTTCAAAGTCTTCATAATGATATCACTCAAGTCTAAGTACATGTTGCTTAACGCAAGTCTCAGAGTTGAGGGTAAAAAAATGTACATGGTGATTGTATGGACAGCTGTTATTAACCACTTACTCTGAGTCTCTGTGATTGAAACCATGATGATGTTTTCGTCCTACCCTGAATTCTCTCTCCTTCACTCCCCCCTGTTGCGTATCTCTCTCGCTCCTTCTCCTTGGGAGTTCGGTGTAGATCTGTGCTCCTTCCTTCTCTGTGGTGACCTTTGAACTGAGCTGTCACCGTGTGAACATTAACCAGACTGGAGGGTGGAGATGGAGGGAACCCCAAAAAGTCACCAGACCTTAGCGATGAGTAATTTTTATTTGAATCAATACTGGGATTGCCAATAGCATCTGTTAATCCATTCATTTATACTGGAGCTGCCTTCCCTGAAAAGGTGTCTCTTTGAAAAGGACTCAGATTATCATAATGGGATTTCCAAGCTTGAATCAATCCCTTAGTTTGAAGAAATGAACAAGGGGTGGATTGGCCATCTAGCAATTCTGGGGGGAAAATATGGTTGGTGGGCAAGTCGAAATTGACATGGCCTGTTAAGATTTTGCGCAATTTCTCTGTTACATGCTGACTAAACCAGCCGCGTTGCGTGCACAAGTGTTGCAAAATAAATGTACACATACAGTGCATTCAGAAAGTATTCATACCCCTTGACTTATTCCACATTTTTCTGTGTTACAGCCTGAACTACAACCATCTCTAATCAAATCAAATACAATTTTATTGGTCACATGGTTAGCAGATGTTATTGCGAGTGTYGCGAAATGCTTATGCTTCTAGATCTGACAGTGCATGTCACGAATCCCACCGGAGGCGGTTCCTCTTCCTGTTCGGGCGGTGCTCGGCGGTCGTCGTCACCGGTCTACTAGCTGCCACCGATCCCTTTTTTCCCTGTTCGGTTGGTTGAGTCTTATTGTTTTCACCTGTTCCTTCTGTTAGGTTGTGGTGGATTGTATTTTTGTGGTATTTACGCCGTACTGTAGTGGGTCCTGGTTTGGGCCGGTCTGGGTTTTATTGCGCCTTAGTGTGTTGGCGTGACCGTGTCAGTACCAGATTAAATACGTTTGTCCTAACCTTCTGCTCTTTGCGCCTGATTCCTGCACCCACGCGTTACAGAAGCACGCACCACTATGGAGTCAGCAGGAGCAGCGGCCACCCRTCTTCCATCTATGGAGGAGCGTGTCCTCCATCATACAACCATCCTCCATCGTATTGGGTCTGCMATGGACCAGATGATGGAGAGAATGGAGCAATGGGAGAGCAGTGGTCTCCCTACCTCCCCCTCAGCTCTGCCTTCGACGACTCAACCCATTCCTCCGGCGGCGTGCGGCTCCAGCGCAATTCGTCTTGCACCCCCGAGGGAGTACGATGGAGCGYCTGCTGGGTGCCAGGGCTTTRTGCTCCAGCTCGAGCTATACCTGGCTACCATTCATCCAGCCCCCTCGGGTGAAGAGAGTGTGAGCGTCCTCGTCTCCTGCCTGACGGGTAGGGCCCTGGAGTGGGCCAACGCAGTTTGGAATGGCCCAGACTCCACTCGGGACCACTACCCAGAGTTCACCCGCCATWTCCGGGCCATGTTCYACCACCCTCCTGAGGCCCGAGCGGCGGGTGAACGGCTGTTCCACCTTAGGCAGGAGACGAGGAGTGCGCAGGACTTCGCGCTGGAGTTCCGGACCTTGGCTGCTGGTGCGGGGTGTAATGACAGGGCCCTGATGGACCACTACCGGTGCAGCCTCCGGGAGGACGTCCGATGGGAGCTAGCTTGTCGGGACACCTCTCTCTCTCTCGATGAACTTATAGACATGTCTATTCGACTGGACAACCTGCTAGCTGCCCGCTGGCGTTCAGAAATTGCCCTGTCAGTTCCATCTCCTGGACCTCCCGCTCCCATTCCGATGGAGTTAGGGGGGGGCTGCAGCGAGGAGGAAGGAGGAGGAGGCTCCTCCTGTACCAGCTGTGGTCGGAGAGGGCACACTTCCGACCGGTGCTGGAGGAGCTGGGAGTCGAGAGGGCAGGCAGAACACTTCTCGGTCACCCCAGGTGAGTCAGCATCAAACTCACCCAGAGCTCCCTGTTGGTCACATGTTTTCTCCCTCTCTCCAGCATAAGGCGCTAGTCGATTCAGGCGCAGCTGGGAAGTTTATGGATCGCGGACTCGCCCATAGGTTGGGGGTTCCGCTGATGCCGATAGATCCTCCCTTCCCCGTGCACTCCTTAGATAGCCGACCGTTAGGGTCAGGGAGGCCACGGTTCCACTGGACATGGTAATGCAGGGGGATCATAGGGAGCGGATTAGTCTCTTCCTTATCGATTCACCTGCGTTTCCGGAGGTGCTGGGGGTTCCCTGGCTGGCAAATCACAATCCCAGTATTTCATGGAAACAGGGGGCTCTCCAGGGGTGGTCAGAGGAGTGTTCAGGTAGGTGTGTAGGAGTTTCCATCGGTGCTACGTCGGTGGAGAGTCCAGACCAGGTTTCCAATGTGC
>NC_036838.1:25403443-25407773 GCF_002910315.2 Salvelinus sp. IW2-2015
CGACAGGTTTCAATGTTCACCATTCCCCAGAATATGCCGACACTTTGGCTATCGCCTTCTGTAAGAGGAGGCGCGACTAATACCACCTCATCCCGAGGGGATGCGTGACTGACGTAGAACGGGCGTCAGAAAAGCGCGTGCACTTCCAGCAGTCACGTGTGTACCCAGTTCGACAGGAGAGACGCTGGCTGCCGCCTGATGACGAGCGGACAATATGTGCACGGCCAACTCTCGCTGAGAGGCTACATTCCGGCCCTCCCAGTCACACCGTCTCGTCGGAGGTGTTCGGGTTGTGTGGGTGGTGGAAGAAAACAGGAGGCGAGGTCTGCCGCGCCTCCTGCATTGATTATCCGCAGCGTTCCTAAATTCTCCACTCACCCCAGCTCGCGGAGTTTTAGCTTACCCCGCTACCTTCATCGCGCTACGGGCCCGGCACCGATTGCGAGCATCCATTCATCAACGCTAGCGCGTTCTCTCACGAAACATGACTCTCAGGAGCGCGCGTGATAATCTAGTTGCGTATTCGGGGGCGGAGATAGAGTGGAAAACCGCGTTTTAGTACCAATCGGGGACTGATGAGTAACTCGTCATGCGTATGGGTTTAATAGAATGCTCCAGCCGTCTTTCACAATCACTTTGTAGACGAGATTTCTCTAGGGACACTGCAACGGCCAGGGTGTGGGGTGTATAATGATGGATATGCCTGATTATTCACCAACGCCATCCAATGCGACGCTGTGGCAAGAATGTTTGCTTGTATCTCGTTCGCGTAGTGTCCAGAGCATGGAGCCGTACCAGGAGGGACAGGGCCAGTACATCAGGAGACGTGGACGAGAGGCGTAGGAGGCAACAACCCACAGCAAGACGCTACGTTCCGCGCTTTGTTGCGCAATGAGGGAGCACTGCCAGGAGCCCTGCAAAGATGACTCCAGAGGCGCCACAATGTGCTGATGTCGCCTCAACACGTCTCAGAACCAGACATCCTGAGTGGGGTATGAGGCGCCCGACTCCACAGTGGGGTTGGGCCTTACAGCCAACAACACGTGCAGGGACGTTCTGGCGCATTTGCAGGTGGAAGGCAAGGGCAGTATTAGCCACTCGTCGCCTGGTACCTCACAAGGACACCACTGATCTCCTTTCTACGACATCCGTAGTCCTTTCCAGCGAATCACGGGGATCTGGCTACTTACCTCGTGCGGGGGTCTGTACTATCAGTAGCTAATATCCGCATCCTGTCGCGAATCTTGTATAGAAAACCTTCACACCTCTGGTCCAATACCTCTTGTACGAGCACCTTTGTGACGCAGATTGCAAGCCAGTTCAATCTTGCTGGTAAGTCTCTAGCACTTTTCCACATCCATGATTTATGTCGCAACACTGTTAGACATTCAAGCTCTGTCCAAAACTTGGTTGTTTGATTCATTGGTAGAAACACCATTCTTTCACGCCGGCTCGATGCAAACAAGCATTCTTCAGCAATTTAAGTCACAACTGTTAACTGGCACACGCTAGTGTAGAGTTATTGGTCCTTGTCATCGCTCTTCATAAGGTCATCAACTCGTCCTCCTGACAGCCTGAATCTAATCCATCCCAGTCGTCTGGCTGAGGACAGCAGGACTCCCCCAGCATCACAGGTTTACGCCACTAGCGATTATTGCACTCCGTATCTAATTCTGGCCGTCACATCGTACTTACCTTTCCATACTCCTTTCAAAGATCACCCCCCTCACCGTCTCCCCCGATCCCACCTAACGCATTCACAGGAGCGCAGCAAAGCCTCCCAACTAATCCATAATGCTGCACAGCCACCATACTGCTTGAAAAACTATGGAGACGTTAGGTACTCCGAGTAAGTCTCTCAGTATTGCGATTACCGTCCAACATAACACCTTTCGTAATCTCAGGACAACATCGTAATTGCTTTACGGTGGGGCGGCGCCCCCCATTTTTTCTTTTTCTTTTGATTAGTTACTTTTCCCCTTCTTTTTAAAACGGTTTTGGGGGGCTTGTTGCAAACATGCTTCCTTCTTTTACTCATGTCAATGACGGTTAGTATTATATCGTAGCACTACAATGTTGTTGATCCATCTCCCCGTTTTCTCTTAATCCAACGGCTACAGTCAACGACCCCCGTCTTTCTAGGACCCTGTCTTATCAATGATAATTACGTAAAATCAAAATGATCTCTTCACAGATCGTTCATTTTAAACTGTTTCCCACATGCTTGTCTTCAGATCCATAAAACCATCAGATGAACAATACACCTGTGGACTCCACGGTCGTTACAGACAACTGAAGGCTTACAGACCAGTAAGCAATTAGTCACATTATGGAAAACTTAGGACACACTAAAGAGGCCTTTTCTCAACTGACTCTGAAAATGCCAAAAGAAAGATGCCCTAGGGGTCCCTGCTCATCTGCATGAAGTGCCTTAGATGCTGCAAAGTCTGCATCGAGGACTGCAATGTGGCCCACGTGAAATAAACTTGCAATGTCGTTACTTGTTGAGCGCCTAAGACAGCGCTACATGGGAGCAGGACGGACAGCTGATCGTCCCTCTGCGGCGTGCAGGATCCACATTGTTAACATACACCTGCCACAGGATTCGATACATCCGACATCACACCCGGTGGGACAGTCATGATTGGCCATACAACACACACTGCTTAGCTCTAGTGATCTTCGCTGTGAACGCCACAATCCCTCCAATCGCAGTGCTCAGGACTGTCCGCATAGGCTGAAGAGGCTGGCTGAGGGCTTGAAGGCCGTTGTAGGCAGCCCGTCTCACCAGGACATTCAGCAGGCAACAATGTCGCCTATGGGCACGAAGTGAGCACCTCTCTCTCCCACCCCCCAGTGTTTCGTTCAAGACGCAAGAATGTCATATACTATGATGTCCATAACATTTCAACAATGCAAATTGCAGCGAAAAACACACATGTGAAGGCCTTGCTCCGTCTTCTGTCAAAGAGCAGACAAGTCTCAAGCCTTCTGTTAGTAGTCCTATTCAGCCCTTCAAGTTGCAACTATTTTACCACCTAAGTACTTCTACAGTTGTGCGTTCTTACACTCTTCCTGTAGCGTCGATTCTGCTCTTCCAGCCCAGAACAATTAGCCAGGTTATACTTGTTACAAAACACACTACCCAATACATTCAGTGACGTGTTGCCTAGCCCCTACTACCACCACACAACGAGCATAGTATTACGTGGTTCCTCCTTTAAAAGTGCGTGACGTGTACCACCGCAGGACTTAGACGTTCAGCCGGCGTCATGCGCTCTCATCTCCAGACCACCACAAGGGGCTGGAGTTGAGCGAACTCAGTATGCAATGCTCGGCGGGTCCCACAGGCATTTTCTATTATATCGACCTAATCCCCCATACTCGGTGGTTCCATGACGAACTTCCACCGCGACCCTCCGTCCCATGCCCAGTGACTTTCTCACAAGATGGTGACACAATATTACGCGGGAGCTAATAATGTATAAGTAGATATATATATAACGCATCTCTCCTCGAGCACCTTTGGCAGCGATTAAAGCAGTCAATCTTTCTGGGTAAGTCTCTAAGAACTTTCCACACCTGGATTGTGCAACATTTAGACATTCAAGCTCTGTCAAATTGGTTGTTGATCATTGCTAGAACACCATTTTTAGGGATTGCCAAAYATMTTCAAGCAGATTTAAGTCAAACTGTAACTCGGACACTCTAGTGTAGATTTGGCCTTGTGTTTTAGGTCATTGTCCTSCTGAAAGGTGAATTAATCTCCCAGTGTCTGGTGGAAAGCAGACTCGACCAGGTTTGCCACTAGGATTTTGCCTGTGATTTGCTCCATTACGTTTATTTTTTATCTTTAAAATCAACCCCAGTCCCTAACGATTACAAGCAAACCCATAACATAATGCAGCCACCACTATGCTTGAAAATATGGAGAGTGGTACTCAGTAATGTTTTGTATTGGATTATTCCAAACATAACACTTTGTATTCAGGACAAAAATGTAATTGCTTTGCCTCATTTTTTTGTAGTATTACCTTAGTGGCTTGTTGCAAACATGCTTCCTTCTTTTTACTCTGTCAATGAGGTTAGTATTATAMAGTAACTACAATGTTGTTGATCCATCCTCCGTTTTCTCTTATCAGAGCTAAGWAACGCCCCTTTTTCAGGACCCTGTCTTTCAAAGATAATTCGTAAAAATCAAAATYACTTCACAGATCTTCATTTTAACACTGTTTCCCATGCTTGTTCAATGAACCATAAACAATCAATGAACATACACCTGTGGAACGGTCGTTAAGACACTGACAGCTTACAGACAGTAGGCAATTAA
>NC_036838.1:25408193-25536003 GCF_002910315.2 Salvelinus sp. IW2-2015
GTATTACCTTAGTGGCTTGTTGCAAACATGCTTCCTTCTTTTTACTCTGTCAATGAGGTTAGTATTATATAGTAACTCAATGTTGTTGATCCATCCTCCGTTTTCTCTTATCAGAGCTAAGTAACGCCCCTTTTTCAGGACCCTGTCTTTCAAAGATAATTCGTAAAAATCAAATGACTTCACAGATCTTCATTTTAACACTGTTTCCCATGCTTGTTCAATGAACCATAAACAATCAATGAACATACACCTGTGGAACGGTCGTTAAGCACTGACAGCTTACAGACAGTAGGCAATTAAGGTCACAGTTATGAAAACTTAGGCACATAAAGAGGCCTTTCTACTGACTCTGAAAAATGCCAAAAGAAAGATGCCCAGGGTCCCTGCTCATCTGCATGAATGTGCCTTAGGCATGCTGCAAAGAGGCATGAGGACTGCAGATGTGGCCAGTGAAATAAATTGCAATGTCCGTACTGTGAGACGCCTAAGACAGCGCTACAGGGAGACAGGACGGACAGCTGATCGTCCTCGCGGTGGCAGACCACATGTAACAACACCTGCACAGGATCGGTACATCCGAACATCACACCTGTGGGACAGATACAGGATGGCAACAACAACTGCCCGAGTTACACCAGGAACGCACAATCCCTCCATCAGTGCTCAGACTGTCCGCAATAGGCTGAGAGGCTGGGCTGAGGGCRTGTAGGCCTGTTGTAAGGCAGGTCCTCACCAGACATCACAGGCAACAATGTCGCCTATGGGCACAAGTGAGCCACTCTCCTCTCCCCCATGTTCTCAAGAGAAGAATGCATTCTAATCGTATAACATTTCAAAATGCAATTGCAGGAAAAACACACATGTGGAAGCGTTGTCCCCTTGTCTCTGTCAAAGAGAAGAAAGTCTCAGCTTTCTGTTAGTATATTCAGCTCAATTGCAACTATTTTACAACTAAGACTCTAAGTTTTGTTTTACTCTTCCTGGGGTCCAGCAAAATTAAGGCAGTTTATACAATTTTAAAAACATTACAATACATTCATAGACTGTGTGCCCTCAGGCCCCTACTCCACCACAACCACATATATACAGTGGTTCCTCCTTTAAAAGTTGCGAGCTTACACCGCYGGACTTAGAGGTACCCAGCGTCATGGCTTCATTGCTCCAGACCARCACAAGGGGGAGTTAGAGCACTCATTATGCATTTGGGTCCCAAGGTTTTTATATGACCAATCATATCGAGTGGTTCCATTGACGAATTTGACGCGAGCCCTCCGTCCCTGGTGACTTTCTTCAGCAAAGATGGCTGACAAAATATTACGGGGGAAGCAAATGTAAGTAGTTATAACGTCATAATGAGTCAAGCTAAAAAATGTACAACTGAGAGGAATATGTTAGTTAATGTAGAGACAAACGATTGTGCAAAGTTAATTCATGAAAATCGATATTTAGCAAGTTAGCAGACCAGCTAACATTAGCCAGCTAGCTAGCTTGTGTAATGACATGAGTATGACATTGTAATTTGTGTTGTTTAATGTTTAAGGGACTCCTGAGAAAACCAGCAAACCAGGCTGTCGTCTTGGGAAACAGTGGATGTAAAGAATCTAGCTAGCTAAGGCATTTACTGCAAATTGAATGTACAATTGTGTAAGCTTGCCTTGCTGTGCAATGCAGCTGAAGTAACATAGCTGGCTAACTATTTACTTGCTTARTGTGTAGTGGAGGATAAAAATAACMGTATGCCTATGGATGTGTAGCTAGCTACAGTATGTACCAATCTTTGAACCTCAGATATCATAGTTGTTGTATCAACTTCAAGTTTGAATGGCATTAATGTAGCCTATAGATTGAGTAGAATATATAACTTTGTTCTGCCAAGGATGCAAGTCCTATATACATGTACTGTAGTTATTACCAAGCATYAGATCATCGCATTGTAGCCTGTACATTGAATATATACACTGATCATGTACCCCTCCTTGGCAAATAAATGTGTGGTTCAGGTATGAATCTCTGTGAGACATTCTTTTTCAGTCATATCCAATACCAGGTGTATCAAACTCCATTCTTTGAATGATGCTGTGTCTGCATGTATGTATTACAATTATACACTTCAACAGTGTTTACCACCCCTAATATCCTCTCAGTTCATCACAATTACAGTGTCTCTAGCGGTGTCTCTTAACCAGCCTTGGGCCCCCAGTTGGCCCAAAGGTTATCTTAAAAGTGGGTGAGGTGGCGATGACGGGACTGGCTTCCTCTCTCACATCAGAACATACCTGCAGACGAGAGACAGATGGATAGAGAGAGAGCATGATTAAGCCTTGTTTTTTTAACACTGTCAGTCATCATAATCATTAGGAGTATTCAGAATAATTGTAATTATTTTGCCTCTTTGGCCTATTTATTGCCTTACCTCTCTACTCTTCTACATATGCACACTGTACATATATTTTTCCATTGTGTTATTGACTGTACGTTTGTTTGTGTAACTCTGTGTTTTTGTCGCACTGCTTTGCTCTATCTTGGCCAGGTCACAGTTGTAAATGAGAACTTGTTCTCAACTGGCCTACCTGGTTAAATAAAGGTGAAAAAAAATGCAAAAATAAATAAAGATATATAATCATATTTCATGCCGGTGTAACAGTTAGCCTTTATTTACAGAAGGATGAAAGAACACAATATGTCTGTCAGATGAAGAGTTAGACCAGAAAGTCAGCGCCATTAAGGCAAGGATGCCCCATGCAGGCTTGAGGATGGTCAAAGGAAGTCTCAGAGCAATGGGCCATTATGTACAGTACAATGCCGAAGAGTTAGGCAGTCTTTGCAATGTGTAGATGGTGCAGGTATAATTGCCAGAACGATCCAGCTTCGTTGCATATCTCTGCAAAAATAGTCTGTTCCCACTCCCGTCTCTATTCCACATTGATACAAATCATAAATTGATGAGGTACTAAGATGTATAATGTCTCCATCAAATCTAAGAAGCTTTTCTAACTTTTTTATTTTACCTTATTCGTAGACAAATGTTCAATGATGTATGAAATTGGAGTTGTTCTCCATCAACTGGTAATACATAAATAATGAAGCAGGTTAATAGGTTAAACATTTCACTTTAATTCCAATGCTTTTTTTCAAGATATAACAGGTAAGTATATTATTTTGTATTCATATTGCATATTTCCCATCACCTAATGAACAACCACAATACCGGTCTGGTGTTAAGCTTTCTGTGCTGTATTGACGTATCCTGAAAATGACCTCTGCTGCTTTTGATTGAATGGTCATATGTCAGTTATTGTTTTCATATCTACAAAAAAAGAAGCTATTTTCTTTACTTTCAGAGTGCGAGCTGATCAAGCGGTCGAACATGTTGATATTGCCAGATGTTCACTGTCCGAGGAACAGGCCGTGGAAGCTTTATTGCTGGCAAAAGTGTCCATAACCAGAGGTAATTAAACTGTGTTTTTTCTCTCTTCCTCTCTGCCTGTCTTGTTGTACATGGAACCTGTCTCACATTCACAGTTTGGAGGAAGAAGGATACCTTGACCTGTCGAATTCTATCCACCT
The DNA here is from genome assembly GCF_002910315.2 of Salvelinus sp. IW2-2015. Lineage (NCBI taxonomy): Eukaryota > Metazoa > Chordata > Actinopteri > Salmoniformes > Salmonidae > Salvelinus > Salvelinus sp. IW2-2015. The sequence continues at coordinate 25,411,761 of NC_036838.1, forward strand.
CTTCTGTGTAGGATATGTCTTCCTACCTCGTCTGCGGGCAGATCTACAGCATTTCACAGAGAGTTGGAATTTTCACCCTTTAAGTACAGAGGCGAACCTGACACCTCACCAGCTGTGGCATATAGGAATGCTCCAAACACCTGTGCACATTTGTGTTTTTGCCTTAGCACTACACACCTGATTCAAATGATCAAGTCATCATCAAGCTTCAAGTGGTATTTATGTCTAATAATGACATTATCTTCTATTGTCTGTCCTCATGTGTTTTTCAGCATAAAGTACTCTGTAGCCACTTAGTGTGGACACCAGGTGAGACCACACACACACAATAACAGTCTCTCTCCTTCACTTCATCCCTCTCCCCCTTCTCCCTAAATCCTCTAGGTTATATCAGCTGTGTTGGTGAACCCCTCCCGCATCTGAACTGGCTGACACAGAAGACACAGCATGATCATAGGTGAGAGGTCACTTGGTCGGGTCAACAGGAAGTATTATTAAAGAGATGCTTTACATTGAAATACAGATAGAGATGTAGTAGTCCCAGAGTTAATGATCCAAGGTAAAATTTGCATTTCACCTCCTTTTTCATTTTTTACATTTATTTCACCTTTATTTTACCAGGTAGGCCAGTTGAGAACAAGTTCTCATTTACAACTGTGACCTGGCCAAGATAGAGCAAAGCAGTGCGACACAAACAACACAGAGTTACACATGGGATAAACAAACGTACAGTCAATAACACAATAGAAAAGTCTATATACAGTTTGTGAAAATAAAGTAAGATTAGGGAGGTAAGGGAATAAATAGGCCATAGTGGCGAAAATATTACGATTTAACAATTAAACACTGGAGTGATAGATGTGCAGAAGATGAATGTGGAACCTGAAAATCTACCCCTAAACTTTGTTTGAACATGTCAAAATACATTTCTATTTACTCCTCAGATACCCTAAAATGTAATCAAACTATAATATTTCTTACGGAAAGAAGTATGTTCAATAGGAAACAGGTACGTAATGTCTTCATGACGCGCAAATACGAATTTCCAAGACTGTGTCGTTCTACTAAAACTGATATTTCTTATTCGTTTTTGAAGTTACAAGCCTGAAACAAGCCTTGAACAAAGACTGCTGACACCCTTTTGGGTCCCAATGCACTACTGTGTCTCTAACTGACAATGAATGGGCAATATAAACCAAATAATAAACTGATAATTGTGCACAACTTCAAATGAAACAAGCAGAGAGCAGGTTTTGAACCCTGAACCTTCTTGGCCAAAGTCCAGTGCGCTATCGACTGTGCACCAAAAGCATGCTCAAGTCGCAGAGCCGATAGAGTGCGTCCTCGCGGTAGCTTGCTACTCAATGTAATAAAGTAATGACTTTTCAAATAAGTTACCTTACACGTTATGTTGGCTGACAATGTGTTAGCTAACGCTGTCTTTACGAACCACATAGCATATCATGACAGCAGTATGTACCGGTATGTTAGCTCTCTACCTAACGTTAGCAGTTATTCATCAAACTTTACAGTATATTACTATAGGCTATCCAACTACCCAACGTTTATTGACTTGATTATTCCCGTCATTCTTACCTCAGCGAAATGATATAGTCATTGTGCGTTCTCAATGGACATTCGGGTGCTTTCGTAAATTCGCTCTGGCTATCTACACCAATTTCAGAGCACTGTCACCTGAGTACCAGAGCGCAGAATAATGAATTTATGAGTGCTAAACACCCGTTGAATATGGCCGGTGTCAGTAAACATCTGCAAAAAAGCATAATTAAATTGTTTCCAGCACCACCAACGCTCTGGTTAACATGAAAACTGCCTAACCAGCTCTGCTAGGGTGAGTAAAATGGTCAGAGTGTTCTCTCATTTGTCTGGAAGTAGCTAGCAAACTAGCCAACGTTAGCTTGGGTGCTTGACTGCTGTTGTAAGGCCAGAACGCTCCAATCAACCCTACAACGTGAGAAAGAAACTGTCTGAATTTACAAACTGAAAATCTGACAATGCTCTGAATTTATGAGTGTCACGTTGTACAGCGCCATATTTTCCATTCCATCCTCACAGAAACCCAGAGGGTTTTTCATTTTCATGGAATAGAAACAGCATAATATTATATATTCAAATGAATTAAGCAAGTACCAGTCAAAAGTTTGGACACACCTACTCATCCCAGGATTTTCCTTTATTTGTATTATTTTCTACATTGTAGAATAATAGTGAATACATCACAACTATGAAATAACACATATGGAATCAGTTAACTTATTATTTATAACTTATCTACAAGTACAGCCTACTATTTCCTCCCCATCGGGGAATTGAACCCCGGTAAACCGTGTTCCCTCCACTTCTCTGGTAATGCCAATATGGAAGACTATCAAATGCTTCTCAAAGATGCCCTCTGGTGGTCAAACAAGCACTAACTTGCAGTAACAGAAAAAATGGCTGACAATTAAATGACGTGCCACAGAATGCTGCGAGAGCACGCAAGGTGTACCGCAGTATTTCGCAACTTTTAAAGGAGGAACCAATGTACAGTACAAAATCCATGTGTATGTGTGTGTATAATGCGTATGTTATTGTGTGTGTATGCATATGTCTGTTCTTATGTCTGTGCTTCTTTACAGTCACCGCTGTTCCATAAGGTGTATTTTTATCCATTTTTAAATCTAATTTTACTGCTTGCATGAGTTACTTGATGTAGAATAGAGTTCCATGTTGTTTTGGACTTGGGGAAGGGGAAGAGACCTCTTGTGGCATGTCTTGTGGGGTATGCATGGGTGCCTAAGCTGTGTGCCAGTAGTTCAAAATGACAACTCGGTGTATTCAGCATGTCAATACCTCTCATAAATACAAGCATTGATAGAGGCAATCTCTCCTCTACTTTGAGCCAGGAGAGATTGACATGCATATTATTAATATTAGCTCTCTGTGTACATCCAAGGGCCAGCCATGCTGCCCTGTTGTGAACCAATTGTAATTTTCCTTAGTCCTTTTTTGTGGCACCTGACAAAACGACTGAACAGTAGTCCAGGTGCGACAACACTAGGGCCTGTAGAACCTGCCTTGTTGACAGTGCTGTCAAGAAGGTAAAACAGTGCCTTATCATGGAGATACTTCTCCCCATCWTAGSTAATTGTTGTATCAATATGTTTTGACCATGACAGTTTACAATCTAGGGTAACTCCAAGCAGTTTAGTCACCTCAACTTGCTCAATTTCCATATTATTTATTACAACATTTTGTTGAGGTTTAGGGTTTAGTGAATGATATGTCCCAAATACAATGCTTTTAGTTTTATAAATATTTAGGACCAACTTATTCCTTGTCACCCACTCTGAAACTAACTGCAATTCTTTGTTAAGTGTTGCAGTCATTTCAGTCGCTGTAGTAGCTGACATGTATAGTGTTGAGTCATCCGCATACATAGACACTCTGGCTTTCCTCAAAGCTAGTGGCAATTCGTTAGTAAAGATTGAAAAAAGTCATGGGCCTAAACAGCTGCCTTGGGGAATTCCTGATTCTACCTGGATTATGTTGGAGAGGCTTCCATTAAAGAACACCCTCTGTGTTCTGTTAGACAGGTAACTATTAATCAAGTTTTGCCAGCAGCAGACTATGATTGATAATGTCAAAAGCCGCACTGAAGTCTAAAAAAACAGCCCCCACAATCATTGTATTATCAATTTCGCTCAGCCAATCATCAGTCATTTGTGTAAGTGTTGTGCTTGTTGAATGTCCTTCTATATAAGCATGCTGAAAGTTTTTCAATTTGTTTACTGTAAAATAGCATTATATCTGGTCAAACACAAWTTTTTTRCAAAAGTTTACTAAGGGTCGGTAACAGGCTGATTGGTTGGCTATTTAAGCCAGAAAAGGGGGCTTTACTATTCTTAGGTAGAGGAATGACTTTTGCTTCCCTCCAAGCCTGGGGGCACACACTTTCTAGTAGGCTTAAATTGAAAATATGGCAGATAGAAGTGGCAATATCATCCYCTATTATCCTCAGTAATTTTCCATCCAAGTTGTCAGACAACAATTATTTTTTCACTTCTTCCACACTAACGGAATTTAAAATTACAATGTTAGTCTTTCATAATTTGCGTCAGATATACTAAAGTGTGTAGTGTCAGCATTTGTTGCTGGCATGTCATGCCTAAATTCGCTAATCTTGCCAATGAAAAAATCATTGAAGTAGTTGGCAATATCAGTTGGTGTTGTGAAGTGAGAATAGGTTCTATTCTCTGATTCAATAAATGATGGAGCTGATGGAGCCTTTTTCATTTATGGCGCTCCAAAGCTTTTTACTATCATTCTTTATTTGATTATATCTTTGTTTCATAGTGTAGTTTCTTCTACTTTTTATTCAGTTTAGTCACATGATTTCTCAATTTGCAATAAGTTTGCAGCCAGACTTATTTGTCATTCCTTTTGCCTCATCCCTCTCAACCATACATTTTTCATTTATGGCGCTCCAAAGCTTTTTACTATCATTCTTTATTTGATTATATCTTTGTTTCATAGTGTAGTTTCTTCTACTTTTTATTCAGTTTAGTCACATGATTTCTCAATTTGCAATAAGTTTGCAGCCAGACTTATTTGTCATTCCTTTTGCCTCATCRCTCTCAACCATACATTTTTTCAATTCCTCATCAATCCATGGGGATTTAACAGTTTTTACAGTCATTTTCTTAATGGGTGCATGCTTATTAGTAACTGGAATAAGCAATTTCATAAATGTGTCAAGTGCAGCGTCTGTTTATTCCCCATTACACACCACGGACCWACAAATACTCTTTACATCAACAAAATAGAAATCACTACAAAACGCAATGTATGACCTCTGTTGTGTTTTTGGCATCATTAAATTGAAGACTGTTATTTTATCAAATCAATTCTCTGTAATTATTACTACGTGACTAAACTAATAATGTAAATGTAATTAACTAGGAATTTGGGGCACCAAGGAAAATCTTCAGATTACAAAGTTATAATTTTCCTAATATAGCTCTTCAGATATTTTATTATCTGATCAATTAGTCTTCTAATTAATTAATTATTCTTCACGAACCCAGCCTTTATTATGAATCATCCATACGCTAATTGTCTTAATAATTTATTTACTAACTAACTAAATAATTACAGAAATGCATAATCAAACAAAGTAGATATAGTTACAAGGAAATGATAGGGGAGGTTCCCTAGTGGGCTAAGTTGATATGATGGCTTGGCGGACAAAGGAAAGTGGGTGTGGACTGAGAAGAGCGGGAAAGACAAAAATGAGTCACTACATGGTTGATAATTATATTAATTGAAATGCTAATCCTTTGCACATGAATGCTCACTCATTTGGGAATAATTACAAGCAATATATATTTACCCTCACTGTGTCGTCATGATGTCTGTTGGAATCGTCCGTCTTTCTGTTGGAAAGTTCATCCAAGCGTCTCTCTGCTTCCCTGGAGTCTTTCGTGGTTAGAATGCATACTTCAGAGTACCATTCAGAAATGTTCTTATAGAATAGATGTTTCGGAGGTTGTCGGTCTTCGTATGTCAGGTTGACATAATTTCTAGCTGCAGACTAGTAATTAGTATCGAAGATTTGCTCTTATTCTGTCGGTATCGATAGTCTCAGAGTTTAACCATTTCCACCCGTGTAGCCAATGCTCCACGTGGTATGGTTAGGAATTCAACAGCCATTACAACCTTAGCTTATACTGAGGTTTTTGTTGTCTCTACTCAACCTTCGCKCCCTCAGCTGACCGAGGTATGCATGGTCTGAAGAGGATTTCTTCAGGTGGGGGTTTTATTCGTAACAGTAGAAAAGGGCTGTCCCATGAGACAGATTTACATTTACATTTAAGTCATTTAGCAGACGCTCTTATCCAGAGCGACTTACAAGTTGGATCATGTCTATGCTTATGGGGGCGGGCCAATTACTTAGTTAAACTTTAAAGGGAATACAATTCTCTCACATTAACGATTTAACATAGCATTACATAACTTCACAAATAGTTTCATCTTTACTCATTCATTTTATACAATAATTAGACGCAAACCTGATAACGGAGGCACCTATATAAACAGAGTTATGGTAATGTGGCTGTATTGTCTTTCATGAGGTCAAAAACATGAAACAAAATGGACCGGGTCATAGCTGACTTCACCACCGACCGTTTACACATTCTCCAAAACATGCATATTGTTCAGTTCTCAAGTTCTGTGATGTAGAAGAAGTAAATTTGTTCTACTGTGAAACTCTCTCTCTCTATGTGTCTCTTTCTGCATGGCCAGAGGGAGAGAGTCTCCTCCAGGAATTTACGACCTGAGATAACAGAATCTGGGTGTAGGAGAGGAGAGAGGGGGAAGGCACCAAACCATAACCAAAGAGGGCCACGTCATGACACCTCTTATACACTATATTAGGCCCAGCCATTGGATCTTTGGTTTTCCTAGATATGGCTACTATATTGTGATCACTACATCCAATGGATCTGGATACTGCTTTCAAGCTAATTTCTGCAGCATTAGTAAAGATGTGATCAATAAATGTTGATGATTTCATTCCTGCGCTGTTTGTAACTACCATGGTAGGTTGGCTGATAACCTGAACCAGGTTGCAGGCACTGGTTACAGTTTGAAGCTTTTTCTTGGGTGGGCAGTTTGTTGAAAGCCAATTGGCTCATTCCGATTCCTACAGAATGTCACCGGAGGGGATGGCTGCCGTTTTACGGGCTCAAAACCAATCGTGATATTCTGAACGAGGACATGGATAACATACAGTTGGCTGAGTTTTACATGCATCGGCAAGACAGAACAGCAAGGTCCGGTAAGACGAGGGGTGGTGGTCTGTGTTTATCTGTCAACAACAGCTGGTGTGCGATCTCTAATATTAAGGAAGTCTCTAGGTTTTGCTCGCCTGAGGGAGAGTACCTCATGGTAAGCTGTAGACCACAGTAGATAGAGTTTTCATCTATATTTTTCATAGCTGTCTGTTTACCACCACAAACCGATGCAGGCATTAAGACTGCACTCAACGAGCTGTAGAAGGCCATAAGCAAACAAGAGAATTCTCACCCAGAAGCGGCGATCCTAGTGTCCGGGAACTTTAATACAGGAAAACATAAATCAGTTTTACCTAAATTCTACCAGCATGTCACATGTGCAACCAGAGGAAAAACAACTCTTGACCACCTTTACTTAACACATAGAGATGCGTACAAAGCTCTCCCTCCCCTTAATTTGGCAAATCTTACCATAATTCTATCCTCATGATTCCTGCTTACAAGCAAAAACTAATGCAGGAAGTATCAGTGATTCGCTCAATACGGAATTGGTCTGATGACGCAGATGCTAAGCTACAGGACTGTTTTGGTAGCACAGACTGGAAAATGTTCTGGGATTCATCCGATGGCGTTGAGGAGAATAACACATCAGTCGCCGGCTTCATCAATAAGTGCATTGTCGATATCGTCCCCACAGTGATAGTACGTACATATCCTAACGAGAAGTCATGGATTACAGGCAACATCAGCACTGAGCTAAAGGCTAGAGCTGCTGCTTTCAAGAAGCTGGAACCTAATCCAGACGCTTATAAGAAATCCCGCTATGGCCTCGACGAACCATCAAAACGGCAATGCATCGTTACAGGTCTAAGATTGAATACTACTACAATGGCTCTGAAGCTCAAGGCTTGCAAACTATTACAAAGGGAAAACCAGCCGGGAGCTGCCTAGTGATGCAAGCATACAAAATGAGCTAAATACCTTCTATGCTCGCTTCAAAGCAAGCAACACTGAACCATGCATGAGAGTACCAGCTGTTCCGCATGACTGGGTAATCACGCTCTCCGTAGCCGATGTGAGTAAGACCTTTAAACAGGTTGACATTCACAAGGCCACAGGGCTAGACGGATTACCAGGACGTGTACTCAGAGCATGCACTGACCAACTGGCAAGTGTCTTTTTCAACATATCCTTGACCGAGTCTGTAATACCTACATGTTTTAAGTAGACCACCATAGTCCCTGTTGCCCAAGAACGCCATGGTAACCTTCCTAAATGACGACCGCCCCATAGCACTCACGTCTGTAGCCATGAAGTGCTTTGAAATTGCTGTTCATGGCTTACATCAACACCAGTTCATGACTCACATCATCCCAGAAACCCTAAAGCCACTACAATTCGCATACCGCCCCAACAGATCCACAGATGACGCAATCTCCATTGCACTCCACACTGCCCTTTACCACCTGGACAAAAGGAACACCTGTGTGGCCACGCACGACTCCAACACCATCATTACATTTGCCGACGATACAATGGTGGTAGGCCTTATCACAGACAACGATGAGAACCTACAAGGAGGAGGTCAGAGACCTGGCAGTGTGGTGCCAGGACAACAACCTCTCCCTTAACGTGAGCAAGACAAAAAGTGCTGATCGTGGACTACAGGAAAAGGGGGGCAGAATATGCTCCCATTCACATTGACGGGACTGTAGTGGAGCGGGTGGAAAAGCTTCAAGGTCCTTGGCATCCACATCACTAACAAATGAACATGGTCCAAACACACCAAGGCAGTCGTGAAGAGGGCACGACAATTCCCTATCCCTCCACAGAAGACTGAAAAGATTTGGCATGTGTCCTCAGATCCTCAAAAAATGTATACAGCTGCACCATCGAGAGCATCCTGACTGGTTGCATCACCTCTTGGTATGACAACTGCTCGGCATCCATCCGCAAGGCGCTACAGAGGGTAGTGCATACGGCCCAGTACATCACTGGGGCCAAGATTCCTGCCATCCAGGTCCTCTATACCGGACGATGTCAGAGGAAGGCCCTATACATTTGCATTGACCCCCTTTTTTACACTGCTGCTACTCACTGTTTATTATTTATGCATAGTCACTTTAGCCCTACCTACATGTACATATTACCTCAATTACCTTGACTAACCTGTACCACCGCACACTGGTACCGGTACCCCCTATATATAGCTTCGTATTTGTTATTTCTTTGTTACATTTTTTTGTTATTTTCGTTTTATTTTTGTATTTTAGTAAAAACAAATGCTAATATTTTCTTTGGTTAAGGGTTTGTAAGTAAGGTTGTATTCAGCATGTGACATATAACATTTGATTTGAGTACCAATCTTTTGGCAGTCTATTTAAGCAGACCAGGTCTGCTCACTCATCCTGCTGCCGTATGCTGCTACTGCTACTATGCGATGGCTTCCTTTTCTGCATTGACATTGTGCAATTAGATGTTTCTCGCTATGCTACTGTGTTCTGATATAATATTTTCTTTGTGATTGCTCGCTGCGTCGATGAATATGATGATGTTGCAATGTTTGGGTGCTGGGGGGATGCCATTGATTGCGAGGATCAACAGTGTTGCTGCTCTACTGTTGTCAGTCAATAGCCGGCTACAAACTAGCTAGCTAAGTAGAATTAACCTCGAGAGTAGCCCATCATATAGCCTTCTCGTTGTTCCCAATAACAGCTTTTGGGCAGATTTGGCGCAACAGTGAACACACCCCATCATGGGGAATCATCCCCCGTCATACAAGGAGAAAGTAACCTATGCTACGCTAGCATACAGGCTATGCATTGATATACAGTAAGTGTMTGTCATGGTGATTTGATAGTATTTCAGTTTCTATGCAGACTTTTATTGTTTATTGCAGCACCAATATCGYTAGTTATCACTGCGCAGCTCATGAGAACGCTGAATTAATGCATACTATCATTGATAGCCAATATTTTAAGGGTCATACCAGTCACATTAGTTAGAGTGAGGTGCAGCAGCAGTCACACCTCAAATGTAGTACAAATCATTATGTCTATGGTTATTATTCTTAGAACCTATTCCCTTACACAGTTTAATGATAGAACGKATTACATTTACCTTGCAGACTAGTTTGGATTAGTGCGCTTGTATAGCTACACTTTGCTGGTTTCTGCTCTGAGCAATCAGAGTATATGTGTTCAATAGTCAAATCAAATCAAATCGAATTTTATTTGTCCCACACACGTGTTTAGCAGATGTTATTGTGGGTGTTGCGAAATGCTTTTGTTTCTAGCTCTAACAGTGCAGTAATATCTAACAGTAATATCTAACATTTTCACAACAATACACACAAATCTAAAGTAAAGGAACGGAATTAAGAATATCTAAATATTGGGCGAGCAATGTCAGAGCGGCATAGACTTAGATACAGTAGAATAGGATAGAATACAGTATATACATATGAGATGAGTAATGCAAGACATATAAACATTACTAAGCTGCAACTCGCAATGCTGTGGTGAATGCTCGCACATTCAGGTGTTAGCTGATTGCTTAGCTTTATTTTCTACACTCAGTATGCATAATGGCATGGCTGCCAATGTTGCATCGTGGGAGCAGGTGCTGGTTAGGCTCCGTATACATCACCTAGGTGAATGTTGTGCTTATTCATGCATTGGCTGTTATGTTCTGCATCACCTGCACATAGTCGTTATGGCATGGGTGCTCTCATTGTTATTGCAAGAGCACACAGTGAGGTTGTGGTGGCTTAGAGGGCAACACTAGCTATCCCTTTCACAGCATCTGCTGGAGCATTGCAGTACGATGGCACATCATTTTAGGATAGCAGCAAGCAAGTTTATATGCATTATCATGCATGCTTGTAGATAGTGCGTATGCAGGCATCTCATATCCTGTTGCAGCTCACTATTGGAGCTAGGAACACAAGCACTTCTCGACACCCGCAATAACATCTGCTGAATTTGTGTATGTGACCAATTTAAATTTGATTTGAGCGTGACTCGTGTTTACCAACTTGTGGTGGCCTGTGTGTGTGTGTTGAATGAGATGGTTCAGCAGTCGCGCAGCGTGATATCTTGTGCTACTCAAATGGCGTGAGTCTGTRGTCGGCTAAACAATACTGGGTCTTCTCATCACTAAGCATATATTCACAGGAGTACAGCCTCATTTTCAACCCTAACCTGTATTTGTAGCATACACATATTTAGCAGATGTTATTGCGGATGTAACAATATGCTTGTGTTCCTAGCTCCAACAAACAGTAATATCTAAAAGAATACACACAAATACACACAAAGTAAAAGAATGGAATGAAGAAATATTAGGACAAACAATGTCGGATTCCGCAGTGTGTGTGTGTGTGTGTACTGTATATAGTGGCAAGAAAAAGTATGTGAACCATTTTGGAATTACCTGGACTTTATGACTGCATAAATTGGTCATAAAATTTGATCTGATCTTCATCTATGTGACAACAATAGACAAACACAGTCTGCTTAAACTAATGACACACAAACAATTATATGTTTTCATGTCTCTATTGAACACACCATGTAAACATTCACAGTGCAAAGCTGTCATCAAGCTACTTTGAAGAATCAAAAATTTAGAATATATTTTGATTTGTTTAACACTTTTTTGGTTACTACTTGATTCCATATGTGTTATTTCAGAGTTTTGATGTCTTCACTATTATTCTACAATGTAGAAAATAGTAAAAATAAAGAAAAACCCTTGAATGAGTAGGTGTGTCCAAACTTTTGACTGGTACCCTATAAAACAAAGGAAAGTGTGGAGATAAAATGCTGTATCTCTCCTTTAAGACCACTTTACTGGTTTGCCTGGGAATGCCTAAGGTTAGCGATAATTACAATTGTCTCAACTTGGAGCATGTGGCTTTCCTCCTGCCGCCTTTGCCTTCTATGGAAGGGGAGTGGCTACACCATTTGTGTCCAGTACTCACGTTGCGCATATACAGTACTTTAATTACAAGTATCACATCCGGCCGTGATTGGGATTCTCATTGGGCGGTGCACAATTGGCCCAGCGTCGTCTGGGTTTGGCTGGGGTAGGCCGTTATTGTAAATAAGAATTTGTTCTTAACTGACTTGCCTGGTTAAATAAAGGTTAAATAAAATAAATACAAATAAAACATTTGGGAGAGCTTTGCGCAAGAGCAACAAACTCTTTGTGTCCTGGGTCCCTCCCTGCAAGGGGAGACCCCTATCTTATCAACGGTTATCACATTGGATTGTGGAAGCTATTACAGTTTATTGGCCTATAATAGCAAGGGATTACAGCCTCTGTAGAGCCTGAGGTCTGCATACTTTTTACTAAACATTACATCATAAATAGRATGCGACGATGAGTACCTACTATCGGAGAGCATCTGCGATARGTGAGTTGGCCATATCCCGCTAGTGATATGTCAAAACAAATAATTGAAAGAGAACTGAAGGTTACTTGCTCAACCCAAGTGTTCAGATATTATGAGTGAGACATCTCACCACATTCTCTAATTCGCAAGACTGTGAGGATGTTTGTTATGCTTGATAATGATCAGAGGGCAGGCGAGTGGCTGTTCAGTATAAGGGGAGGGGCTCCCTCATTCTCCACTTGCCCTGTCTGTCTCCGAAAGACGTGCATGATTAGTTATTTGAGCTGCTTAGAGATTCTGGTGAATCCCACTAGTGAGAAGTCTCACTTTTATTATCAGAGAACAGGGGTTACACAATAACCTTAATTTGTCTGGAGGCTTGTCATCTGATTGGATTGTCTGAGAGACTCTTCTCTCTATCATGATCAATAAATTCACTGTTTTCACAGACTCTGTGGGATTGTTATGGCATGGTTATAATATTTTCCAAGAGGCTACAGGAACCACATGGTCTTACAAGAAACAAGATATCCAGCATACATTGGAGCATACACAGACCCCAGAGAGTTTAACCCCATCTCAACCTGTTTTTGAGTAATGAAGCAGGCAAAAGGCAGGTGGTCTCCCTACAAAGGACAAATATTGGCAAAGCAGCAGGACTGTCTTTGTTCACAGTGTGGAAGCTCACTTAGTACTCGCTCTCTCTCTCTCTGTGTGGGAGAGGCATGCAGACGCATGAAGACAGACAGACAGAGTGAGGGAGAGAGAGCTCTGTGTGAACTGTTGATTGAATCAAGGTGATTGGGATGTTTATGTATAGTGCCCTCTTGAGGAAGGCTTGGGTTATTACCAGTAGTCCAAAGACCACCCAATACTCAGAGCCACAAGCAGCATCCGAATTCCCATACTAGCGTACTACATACTTAAACTGCATAGTATGTACTCATCGTCACGTACTATTTATTACGTAATGTTTAGTAAAAAGTATGCAGTATGCCACGGCCGTAGCGTACTACTTTGCTACGGATTCGGATATATAACTGGCTTGCTAGGWTAAATATGAAGTTGCCGCTCAACAACAGCAAGCTCAGTTAACTTCAAATCCTACTAAAGCAGGTTTGAATGCACTGTGGGTGTGAAATTCCACAAAGGTTTACAATGCATTCATACTACATGAGAAGCCAAAATGATTATGACATTGAAATGTGACATACTATTTTTCTCATACTCAAATGGCGGACAATTTAGGATGCTAGTATTGGTGTTTGGACTGCCACTAAACAGAGTTTGGCATACTAATCTATGTGTTTTCAACACATTTCTTTGACAATAACATTATTTGGGGGATTTATTTGTTGTTGTTGCCAGATATAAAACTGTGATCTTTCAATAGAAGTTTAAAAGTTGGAGTTTGCCAAACGCTACCACTAGGCTACCCATGCCAGTAAGAACAAACAGATGATAGCTTTACTTTATAATAATTCAAATATACTTTATTGGAGGTTGTAAATGAGTTACCTATGAAGTCCATTATTGTTGACCATATAGCACAGTTCAGAAAGTGTTCCTCCATGCGAGCCCCATAATTTCACCATGTCAATGATGGGTTTGACCTCTAACCTCCGAACTCGGGTCTCCATTGTGATCATCTTTCAGTCAAATGTGTACGAGACACAGAATACATTTTTTCAGAGGAATACTGAAAGTCAAATGACAGTTGATTTCATACTGTGTTTTCCACACATCCAGTCAGTCTTCAAAGTCTACATGATATCTTCAGGTTTATTTATCCAGACAAACACATAGAATAGAATATAACAAAGTCCATATGATATAATATAAGAGTCCTTATGATATAATATAAGAGTCCATATGATATAATATGAGTCCTTATGATATTGTCAGTAAAGGTCTATTAATATAACAGACAGAAAGTATGATGATCAGTAGTATAATTATTTTGGCAGTGATACTCAACATCAATAACATGATCAAAACAATAACGGTAATAATATCAATGATTTATGATTATAATTTTTCTTAGAAAGTACGGCGGAATATTCCGAAAACATCTAAAGAGAAACACATACTGTATATATTTGTATACATTCACTTTATTGCAAGAAGGTTTTCCTAAAGCAAGCATATGATTTTTTACTTTTTTATTTGCATAGTTCAAGCATTTTGTGTATTTTCGCCAAAATAGCAACAGTTGATGTTATTATTAAGATATYCGTAGTTGAAATGGGAAATATGTACATAGACCAATGTGCTAAATCTTTCCACATCATTATTAGCCATAAATGCTACATTTTTTATCAAATATTGGACACCCCGTATTTGGCTGTTTTGTGTTTCTCAACACATATGAGGCCAATTGTTCCAAAAATACCAATATTTTCAAAATCATCTTTAAACCAGGGCCTTCAAGACACATCTTAAAAGCAAATTAAAAAAATATTTGAGCAATAATCATTTTCCCCCAATATTGTGAAAAACGCAAAACATTCCTGATTACATGCTAAAAATGTAACCTGTCGGCTGAAACCTTATTTTAGTCATCAAATACCCATGAGTCTAAAAAAATATGTACTGCATCTTTTGACCTTAGTTGTCCCTTTCTCAAACAAGCAAAAAATATAACTATTTTCTTCAGACTTTTTTTTATTTTTATAATCTGCTTTGTGTACACAAATGTTTAACTTGCCTTCAAACACGGTGGCTTGAGTCTGAAGAAAGATATCTTCTTATACAGACACAGCATTGCCTCTGAGCCAATATGACAAAGGGGGAGAAACGAATGGAATGGGGGGAAAAAAGACAGAGAAGGAGAGATGAGTGGATTGTGAGGGAGGAATGAAGACAGAAATAAAAAAGGACTGCGCTTTCAGAGGCCACAGGTTAAATCTGGAGACACTAAACAGTGATCGACTGACAAACAAATGTTCCTTATTAAGAGACAGCCAAAATGCAAAGGATGGGTCAGCAACTTATATTAGAGGACAGGAGGAGGACGAGTATGTTGCACATAACTGCACCACGATACATCCTCCACTTAGAATGTGGAGTGACTTGTCATATATGTGTATAATATATGAGTTCCTCCGACCCTGACCAGYACAGCAATATGTCTATATATTTCTGTGTCTATCTATCTGTCTCACCCAAAGTGGTTGATCACGTTAGAAGTGACGCTTCATAGAAAAATAATTAGATGTATTTTGACAGGTAAAAACGTATTGATCAGAATAAACGACCTCTATATGCTAAAAAGGTTCGGTCTTCAACATAGCACTGTATAATATTAGCGATATGATACATGTAGGATGCATTTAGCTTTCTGATATGTACACACTGTAAGTTGGCTGTGATGCAAGTTGCTGGCCCATCTTAACACAAACAAGTGTTTCAACTAGCAGACTTATTCTAAGGTCACTTCTTTTACTGACGTCTTTCCACATACTATATACTGTACTGTATATATATATATAAATGTAGATATAGAGAGATTTTATCTACACATGTATCTATTGACATACTGTACCACTGAAGTAAGGTCTTATAGCAGTGAGAGAACTAAGAGGAGTCCAATGGCTTTAATGCCAATGGTGTGTGGGCTGTACTCACATCAAGACACACAGTTACCAGAGAACTAACAGTGGTTTCAGAGTGAGGCAGGATAGGTCTTCCTGCAGGCAGTCACACACATACGCATATAGGTCCCAGCCAGCCCTGGGTGTAGGACGGGAAAGGGGACAGAGGGGGTGTAGCCTAGCCTGGAGAAAGGGTTGGGAGGCAGGCGTCACAGTGGGTTAGGTGTTCAATAGTTGTGTTCCTCACCTGGGATGAGAGGTGTTGGAAGGAATCGAAGGGAGACTCATGCAAACACTGCTGTACACCAGTGTCCTGCGACCACTGGATTGAGTGGAGGGGGGAGGGGGGGGGGTGCTTTCATACAGTACAGCTCTCCCACTAATGGCCTCTGAAGACGACGCCAGGAAGTCGAAGGTCAAGGCCTGTTTAACTGAGTTTGAAACAATGACCTGGGGGCCAATCAGAGACAAAACTACATTGCTCTGAAGAGGCCATTTCCTGTTGTGTCAGGGTTTCCCCAAACTCGATCCTGAATCAGCAGTGTAGTGCTAGGGCAAAAACCAAAACGTCCACCCAGGGGGGCCCCAGGATCGAGTTTGGGAAACCCTGTGTTATGTTACTGTTCCCGCTCATATCTCTCTTTATGGCTCTTGAACTACCATCTGTCCGCCTCCTCCTCTGTGACCATTTCCTGTTACACTGTAACATCAGCCTCTGATTGGTTCTACTGCTCTCTGCACCAATAAGAAGCTCTCACTCCCCAGTCCCTCTTCCTGAAGTCCAGCTCCGGCAGTCCTAATCCCTCTTCATCTTAACAGAGATCCGTGCATCACGTACGATAAGTCCCCTCCTGAACCGTTCAGTCACAGAACTCTACTGTCCTGGGCTTCTAGTCTCTGTGGTCCTTCTAATCTCTCTATAGCATACACCTTTCCTGAGCTGAGTAACGGAGAAAACTGTCGAAACAGTCCCACTGTCAGTGTAGCATGGAGGAGAGCATGTTTGAGTGCTGTATACACCCTCTGGTTTCTGGCTAGCTTAGTAGTATCAAATGCTGTGTCAAACGCATCATCGCCAAAATAGTGAAAAAATTACAGCATTGTGTTTTATTTGCATTTGTTTAGTTTGCGTTACCTGCCCTTATAGAGAAGCTATTTTCTGCCAGGCCTAGACTAAGAAGAATTGTGTAAGTGTGGTGAATGATAGAGAGAGAGTGGAGGGTGCCGTTATAGGCCCCCTCCTGTTGGGAGGTGTGGGCCTCCATCATAGTCTGTTTGCCTTGAAAAAGTCCTCAGGTGGTCAACTTCCCAAACTTCCTGTGACAGCTTCATGTTTCCGGTTGTGTTGTTGTGGAGGTCATTTGGGTTTATACACCGGCGGGCAGGTGGTCTGGGAGATTAACCAGTTTGTAAATATAACCAGTTTCTTTGGGCATTTTCTTTATATTCCAGTGGATCCTCAGAAGGACGCTCCGTCAAACTTGACGGCAGCCAGAGCTTGAGCTAGAGATGAAAGAGAGAGAGATGAAAGAGAGAAAACATACTTTAATCCCAGTAAAACTCACTTTTACAAAACACTCAAACAAAGACACAATGAAAATTGAAAGCAGAGAAAGGAAATGTTTCCAGACTCAGATGAGTTCCCTTTCTGCTATTTGTTTGTGTGACTCTCTAAATGCTTATTTGACCACAGGACAACTCCAGGCCAGTTTGTACCAATCACTGCTGAGGATCCTGTCGTTGAGTACAGGATGTGCCCCTGTTATGTTTAAGAGTGGTTATTGAGGGGACTCAATAGATGTTACGACAAGGCTGAGAAAGCTGCAGTGCAATGTCGACTTGAGTAATTGTCCACTGAACATACTCTGCATGGTTGCAATTTGGGTACAACAAGTCCACAATGGTGCTTTTCACAAGATACAACTTTACTTGTTAGATATTACTGCTCTGACGGAACTAGAAGCACAAGCATTTCGCTACACTCACATTAACATCTGGTAACCATATGTACGTGACCAATATAATTTGATTTGATTAACTAACATCAGCTTGAAAACAACAAGAATGGTAATAGAAAGTCATTGAAGTGTGACCGCCGCTTTATTTAATACATTTAGAATAAAACTTTGTTTGTTGTGAGTATGCAGACAACAGACCCTGAACACCGTCAGTCAAGCAGAAAGACATTAGGTTGGAACTGAAGATACTACCCAAGGACRTCAAGCTCTTATAAAGTATTGCATTGTTGTGCCATTTGTGCAAGTCTGCATTCAATTTGTGCACCTGGGTTTTGGGAAGGGCCATGTGTGACCCTACCAATGTTTAAAAGTAAGGCGGATATCTCAAGATGTTTTTGCCAATATCTCAAGTTGTTTTTGTCAAACACAATGCAGGGAAGTAAATCAGGATCGTTTGTGAGGTGTACGTTTTTGTCCAGGAATGACAGGACCGTGTTCTTAGTAAGGATTATGGTCATAACCAAGCACATAAGCAAATAAAAAATGACAAAAACGATCTGAGATTTGATCCCCGCTTGTCCAAATGGTGCTGACAGGAAGCGTGATCCTCCTATTAGTTTAACGCGATAGCTATTAGCTACAAAGTCTGAAACAGCAGTTTATCATTATTGGTATTTATTGCTGAGTATGTGTTGGACGTGGTAACCTGGCTTCATTCAAAGAATATGGCTCTAAATTGACTGGTCCATGGCAGAGGCCCCATCCTGAATTGCCCCTGCTTAGCAGTACTAATTTAACCCTGTGTACAAGTACAGGGTAGATAACTTCACATCTGAGTCAGCTGTCTTCACTCTCTCTAACAGCAACACTTCAGTCTCACTTCCTCTCCGTGTCCTACATCAGCACAAACTGAGAGACAGATAATCCCGACTTCAGGGGGAGGCCTCCACAAATCCTCAAGGGATATTTTACTGGTTAATCGTTTCTGTCCCTTGAAATGTGTACAGTACGTGGACAAGGACTGGTAGTAATATACGATTGTCGTACGGTTATTTCGGTATAGAAAACATAAATATTGTGTTAGCACAGTTCATTGAGAGCATTCGGAACTATTTTCCAGTTAATAAAACAATTGAGTAAAGCAGATAGCAATACAATTTCCACTTGCTGCCATTGGTCAAGACATCACATGAGTGAAAAACTAAGAGGCCTGCCCAAACCAGGAGAGGTGAAGGAGGGGGGGTGAGGTAGGAGGAGGGGACCAGAGAGGGGGAGAGGAGGGAGGGAGGGGGGTGGGTTGCAGGTGTGGTGGGTGGGCGGGGACTCACCTTCACAGACTCACACCTTCATGATGTGAACGGAGTCGGAGAAGTCGGTGGAGGACGGGGGAGGGGCCAGGTTGGTCGGGGAGGCGGGGGGGCTGGGGGCGCACTGGGCTGGAATGGAATGGGGGTGTGASGTGAGAACGAGCAAAACAAATAGCAAAACATGAAGGTGTAAAGCAATAATAAAGGGTTGAGGCAGCTACAACAGGGAGGACTGTGCACTCACTCCACCCCACAAGCATAACAGGATATGGTTATGCTTGTGGGGATACATCTGTAGGGATATGGTGCTAAGCCTGTATAGCTTTGTACTGAGGAAGCAAGAGAATGTTGCTAGGATAAACTTGTTACACCTGGATCTGGAGTTTGGCTACACACATTCAGAACACTTTAGAAAATTAAACAGTTTGAACAGCTGTTATCTAGATTACATTTACAAAGTAAATACTTGTAACGACAGAAAGCATGAAGGTCAGTAACAAATTGTAGGTAAACTTGCAGAATATATGTGGATCGGATATTATGACTCTAAAGATAATATGGTTGAACATAATGCAAAGTGCTTTTCTGGACGCAAGATAAAACAAAGTCTGCTATCTGGCACCAGCAGCGTAACAGATACCTGGTTCGTACTGAACTCTGTGCAGCTGGACAATAACAGTATCTGTCCAGTCAAGGGTGACGCATGCTCAAAGGTATGGTTTTATGACCATGTAATGACCGCGACTGACAGCAGGCAGCACACAGTATGATTGAATACTTAACAGTCCTATAAGACTTGATAAAAAAAACAGATTTGTTTTCCTTCAGCTCATCACTTTACATTGACAAGTTTATGTTCAATTTCCCATTATCATAATCTGTGATGACTATGCATAAGTGATATGTGGTTGGTTGTGGGTAGGGTAGAGACAGAGATAGTGATATGTAGTAAGCAGTGAGAAATTGTGCTGTAGTTTTCAGCAAACGGAAACTCTGTCGATCTCACTACTCATGGATTGCACCTCCATCACTCAGTCGCGTCATGCCATTGTTATGAAAGTTCTTAAGATTCCTCCACCATATTGGTGCCCAAAGGGCTACTGGGGCGGTTGCTCCAGTTGGGCGGGCAGGTAGCCTAGTGGTTAGAGCGTTGGGCCAGTAACCGAAGGTTGCTGGATCGAAACCCTGAGCTGACCAGGTAAAAATCAGTCGTTCTGCCCCTGAGCAAGGCAGTTATCCCACTGTTTCCCGGGCACCGAAGACATGGATGTTGATTATGGCAGCCTCCCGTACCTCTCTGATTCAGAGGGGTTGGGTTAAATGCGGAAGACCATTTCAGTTGAATGCATTCAGTTGTACAACTGACTAGGTATTCCCCTTTCCCTAAGTGGGTCGCAACTCTACGTCTGAATTAAGCAGGACCTACGTCTGCTCTATGCAGGACCTAAAAATTCTACCTGTTGGACCACCTTGGCGTAAGTTCTTCTGTGAGCTACTCCTGGACATAGATTCTACGCCTAGTAGGGAGCAGGTGTAGGGTATTAGACTAGATATTCTTAGATCTTCTTTAACGATATGAACAGAAAATGATAGCAATCTATATTTTCAAAAGAATGTGACTCTCGTGTTCATATTTCAGAACCTCCGCAGGCTTTTCGAGTTTCCTATGCGCGAGTCAATAGCAAAATAATACACTTGATTTATGCTACATTATAATGCTAAATGTATCTGAGCAGTTATTATCAATCTACACGAAACAAAAATATAAATGCAGCATGTAAAGTGTTGGTCCCATGTTTCATGAGCTGAAATAAAAGATACCAAACATTTTACATTATCCACAAAAAGCTTATTTTGCATACATTTTGTGCACACATTTGTTTACTTCCCTGTTAGTGAGCATTTTATCCTTTGTCAAGATAATCCATATCAAGAAGCTGATGAAATAGCATGATCATTACACAGGTGCACCTTTTGCTGGGGACAATAAAAGGCCACTCTAAAATGTATTTCTGTCTGTAATAAAGCCCTTTTGTGGGGAAAAACGAATCCTGATTGGCTGGGCCTGGCTCCCCAGTGGGTTGATCTGGCTCTCAAGTGGGTGGGCCATAACCACTCCAAGGTCCACCCATGGCTGTGCCCCTGCCCAGTCATGTGAAATCCATACATTAGGGCATAAATCATGTATTACAATTGACTGATTTCCATATATTAACTGTAACTCAGTAAAATCTTTGAGATTGTTGTATGTCGTGTTTATATTTTTGTTCAGTATAATAGATAAGCTGCCACCTCCACTAAMTTGCCCAGCCAGAGATCAAACAACCAACTATATAGACGGAGATTGTTTGAAACAAAATCACATTGATTGATTATCAGACAAGTCAAGGGCTTTTAGTCGGGATATAGCCTTGGCAAATTAATCCACCTGTTATACTGGGCTACCGTAGGCTACATAACATGCTAGCAAAATGTTCTGARAACACTGTTTGACGAGCAAACTAGACTAAAGATTATCATCATGAAAACATTCACCTCAATTCCGCAAACATTTTCCCAGCCTAATTGTAACCAAATATCAAAATGGAGATTCCGTGAAAACAAAAATATTATATTTATTGATTTATCAATACGAGTCTTGTCTCAATGCAGCGTGATAACACTGTCCCAATCATAACGTTGTTGAAATTATAGTTGACCACACACGGCTATTGCTTTAAAGTATTTAAAACAGTTGGATGACTTAATTTCAGTAAGCAATAATAGTGTAACGACCCTGGGTTTATAAACGCGGATATCGACTCTGCCGCATTAACATGCTTTTGGGGCAAAGTCGATTGCGCGCTGGATTTCGGGCTTGAAGGTCGAGGGTTCGATGCCTGCTCCCTGCCTGTTTCATTACAATATGATACATGCCTTCAATGGCGTTAGCATACTTTACTCCAATATTTTTGTAATTCAGTGATATTCATTCCCACAGCCATTATTAATTCATCCAGCCAGTTGTGGTTAAGAAAACGCGCATGCATAGTGGTGGGCTTTGCGAAGTGATGGGACATGCCTCGCAAAGTTTAGAACGGCCACAAGGACGGTAACAGCCTAGTAACTGGCGCTGCCTAGCAACCATCATTATGAAGCATCTAATGAACGCGCATTGCTCATGCCGGATTTAGCTACGACTAGTTTATTTTTTTGGTGGGGGGGGGGGGGGTTGCAACAAGTGTAAATCCTGTTACCAAAGTCGGACATATCTACGCCGAACTAGTATTTAAGACCAACTTTTTTATGCACAACTGGTGCAAACCGCTCCTGGTGTCCAGTCACCGAAGAGGGGCTAAGGAATGCTTCATCTAAAGTACACTATAGTGGCCTGGAAATATGATGACATTGCTAAAGTAGGCAAATAATTAGTAGGAAACAACTTTTTCATCATTATGATGTCGTTAAATGTACTTTAAAGGAATGGAAATGTTGCCATTAGCTAACTAAATTCATCAAATGCTGCAATGCTAATGTTAGCTAGCTACAATCCGATGCTGTCCCCCCAGTCTTAGCTAGCTGGATAAAGTGCTACTGCATCTAAAGGCAATCTGGCAACATGACAAAAGGTTGTCATACTCATTATTTGCCAACTTTTGATACGTCATCGTGTTTCCAAGCACCTGTAATGCACTTTAGATAAAAATCTTCATCAGCATCAATTGAGAATGCATTGAGAAGAATACTCAGTTGGGCGTGAGTCCTAAAACGAATGTCCAAAACAATATTGTGGTCAAACGTGCATCCCATGGACAGAAGTGGACTAGTGAAACTATCTTCCCTGCTGGCACCATACTTTCCACAACAATGCCATTCTTATTTGGATTTCTCAATGGAAGATTAACATCATGGTCACATGGCGACATTACATATTCTAAATCTTGGTTCATCTGAGTTGATCATATCTCTGTTAATCTATTGTTCTGGGGACAGGGACAGGTAACATGTGGCATTGTCTTGGGATGCCCTGTGAAATGACAAGGTTTATGAACCCTTTTTGTAGGAGCGGATACAGATCCTTGAATAGCAATGAGTGTAACTGTGACCAGTTTTTTTTCTTCATTAATGCACTGTGTCACAACCTCTAGCAAAATGTTTTGTAATGGAAAATGTACCGCAAAGATAACGTGAGTTTCYTATTAGACAAATTCAGGTAGGTCCCTCCCCGTTTCATCCCATTTGCTTCATTTGGATTCTAGTGAGTACACCCCAGGTGTACACTACTGCACATGGTGAGGAACTGAGGGTGTGGTTGGCTTGGGTTAGGTAGTGGTTGAGTAGTGGACAGTGGATAGTGGAGTATATTGCAGTACAGCAGACAATGAGGGAGTGAAGGAGTGTGGTTGGCTGGGTTTAAGCAGCGGATATTTTGCAGACATTTGACAGTGAGATGTAACTAGGGGTTATATTGGGATTTTATTCTTCATGAAACTGGGCCTTAGAAACTTTTCCCCCAAAAATTACTGTATATATTTTATCAAAATATTTTTCTTTCGAACAAYGCAGTTCCACTATGTTCACCTCCAATTTAACCCCTAAAAAGCTGTCATTGATGTTGAGTGTTGAGTGTGTTGCAAACAGGAGAGGGATTGATCATTTCAGTGATTGGTAGAGGAAATGTGTGTCATAGAGGGGAGGAGGGAAGGGGTTTTGGAGGAAGGGGGAGGTGTTTCAGCAACACATCGCCTGTCATCTCTGGGGGTCTCCTCAGTGGCAGGGGGGCGACAGGGCCACGGTCGGGGTGGGCAACGGTAACTGTGAAGGCAGTAACCGTGGTGACAGGGTGGTCGGGGTGGTGGCAGTGAAGCGGCAGGCAGCTGAGGCGTCCTCACCGGAGAGCAGGCGGGAGCGTCGCGAGGCCTCGGCGGCCAGAGCACAGGAGATCTCGATCCTCTTCTCCTGCTCCTGGATTTTTTGCTCTGGGTTGCCATGGTGATGACGACCGCCCCCCTCAGTAGGACCGTCCAATAGGGGAACCACATTCTGGAGACTGGAGGGAGAGGTGGCAGGGGAGAGAGGGGAGGGAGAAAGTGTGACAAAGAGAGCAAGAGAAAGGAGATTAAATTATAACTTTTAATACAGAACATGTGGCATTTCATAACACTTATGTGAAAAAGAAGATGGAGCGGAGAGGAAGTTTAGCCAAAATATGAGTAAATACACTACTGTACGTATGTGTGAGTCAGAGGTGTGTTGGACAGTAGTTTGTGGTGTCTGTACTTACTTTGATTTGGCAATGAGAGTCTTGATCCTCTCTACTTTCTTCTGTTTCTCCTTCTGCTCCTCTGGGCTGAGAGGAGTGTTGGGCTCCACATGCAGGTAGCGCTCCGGGATCAGAACCTTGTCTGGAGCACAAAGCTGAGGACACCACACATATCAGAGGTTTTGTAACCMTTTACTTTATGGGCCATTTATACTGAACTAAATATAAAATGCAACATGTAAAGTGTTGGTCCCATTTTTCATGAGCTGAAATAAAAGATCCCAGAAATGTTCCATACGCACAAAAAGCATATTTCTCTAAAATGTTGTGCACAAATTTGTTTACATCCCTGTTAGTGAGCATTTCTCCTTGGCCAAGATAATCCATCCACCTGACAAGTGTGGCATATCAAGAAGCTCATTAAACAGCATGATCATTACACAGATGTACCTTGCGCTGGGGACAATAAAAGGACACTCTAAAATTAGCTGTTTTGTCACACAACACAATGCCACAAATGTATCAAGTTTTMAGGAAGCTTTCAACTCTTGCTCGAGAGTTTAATGTTCATATAAAACCTAGCAGTTACCACGTCATTTTGAAATATAAAACAATTACCATCTGAGACAGAACTACAGAATGAAGTGTTACTGAAATCGATTCAGGCTGTTAACAAGTGTTTCATTAACTTTGCATTAAGCACTAACCCAGAAAACATGTCCAGATTAACACAATGCGGGCTAAAATATTGGCCTCAAGCAGGCTGCCCACATTGGGCCCATGTGCCTTTCCTCATCGAATCCACATTGGCTCCCAAGGCATTGCCCCAGTGTGTCCCAGTGTGGGCAGCCCATATCTTGTGAGGGCAGCCTTCACTTTGCTTGAAATAAGCTAATCTTTTCCCAGCAAACAAATGAGGGTTAAAACACTGGACCCATGTAGACTGCCCACATTGTGCCGATGCACCTTTGCTCATCGGCTCCATATTGGCACCAAGGTAGTTTGCTCCAAGGGCAGCRCTCACTTTGCCTGAAATAAGCCCACCCCTAAGAAGCAGGATGTGCAGGTCATGGACTGGCGTGGATACACGTGGTCTGCGGTTGTGAGGCCAGTTGGATGGACTGCCAATGACTTTGGCGGTGGCTTATGGTAGAGAAATTAACATTCAATTATCTGGCAACAGCTCTGTTGGACGTTCTTGCAGTCAGCATGCCAATTGCAAGATCCCTCAAAACTTGAGACATTTGTGGCATTGTGTTGTGTGACAAAACTGCACATTTTAGAGTGGCCTTATATCGTCCCCAGCACAAGGTGCACCTGTGTAATGATCATGCTGTTTAAACAGCTTCTTGATATGCCACAACTGTCACGTGGATAGATTAGCTTGGCAAAGGAGAAATGCTCACTCACAGAGACATAAACACATTTGTGCACCAACYTTTTTGAGAAATACTCTTTTTGTGCGTATGGAACATTTCTGAAATCTTTAATTTCAGCTCATGAAAAATGGGACCAATACTTTACATGTTGCATTTATATTTTTGTTKAGTTCACACAGCCAAGACAATGCAGGAGTGGCTTCGGGACAAGTCTCTAAATGTCCTTGAGTGGCCCAGCCAGGGTCCAGACTTGAACCCGATTGAACATCACTGAAGAGATCTGAAAATAGCTGTGCAGAGACGCTCCCCATCCAACCTGACAGAGCTTGAGAGAATCTGCAGAGAAGAATGGGAGAACTCCCCAAATACAGGTGCACCAAGCTTGTAGCGCCATACCCAAGAAGACTTATGGCTGTTATCGCTACCAAAAGTGCCTCGACAAAGTAATGAGTAAAAGGTCTGAATACTTATGTAAATGTCATATTTCAGTCTAAAAACGTATTTCTGCTTTGTCATTATGTGGTATTGTGTGTAGATTGATGAGAAAAAAATACTATTTTAATCAATTTTAGAAAAAGGCTAACAAAATGTGGAAAAAGTCAAGGGGTCTGAAAACTTTCCGAATGCACTGTATATACAGTACCAGTCAAAAGTTTGGATACACACCTACTCATTCAAAGGTTTTTCTTAATTTTTTTACTATTTTCTACAATGTAGAATAATGGTGAAGACATCAAAACTATGAAATAACACACATGGAATCATGTAGTAACCAAAAAAGTGTTAAACAAATCAAATAGATTTTAGATCCTTCAAAGTAGCCATCATTTGCCTTGATGACAGCTTTGCACACTGTTGGCATTCTCTCAACCAGCTTCACCTGGAATGCTTTTCCAAAAGTCTTGAAGGAGTTGCATCACAGCAAACCTGGGTTTGATTCAAGGCTTGATTGATTTCCTCCGACACATTGGTGCGGGTGGCTTCTGGGTTAAGTGGGAAGGTGTTAAGAAGCGCGGTTAGGCGGGTCATGTTTCGGAGGACATGTGACTCAACCTTTGCCTCTCCAAAGCCCGTTGGGGAGTTGCAGCGATGAGACAAGATCGTAATTGGATATCACGAAAATGGGGATAAAAAAATATATGTTTTACATTATACAACAGAACACTTAAACTGGAATGGCACTCTCAGTAATGGTTGCACAAAAATAAAGTGTCACTGTCACGGATCCCTCCCTCCGGTACTCTTGCTCATTCCGTGCACCAGTTTCGGAGGTCTACGTCACCGGCCTCTAGGCACTGAAGTGTGTCATTACGCACACCTGGTTCATATTCCTCACTGATTGTATTTGTATAAATGTGACCTTTGTTTTATCATTGGGCTATCGATTATTGTTTCCATGTCCGTTGTGCCTGTGAGTACCTGTGCTGTGTTGTTTTGGCTTTTGTGCCGTGCAAATTGTGCATATATGATTACAGGTCTCGTCCTGTGGTGTATCATTGTGCTCCTTTGTTTTCGGTTCTCTTCCCGTGTATGTATTCGAGGTACTCCGCACACTTTTGTTCGGGTTTCAACCCTGTGTTTTGTATACATGTTTGTTTGGTCTTTGTCCCCATGCCTTTATATGGCACAATGTAATTTGGGGCAATAAAACCCATATTACCCATTCCTGCGCCTGTCTCCCAATCCTTCACACAACGTTAGTCACCTTGGAACTATAAGGTTCTAGCTGAAAAAAGGTGATTCTGAGACAATTGGCTTTAAAATTACGAACTCTGATTGGTTTGAATGGTGTCAGCAATTTTTATCTTGTATAATTTTTTAACTAAACAACGTGAATTGGGGTATTTGCAAACCATGTCCCTGAATATTCAAATTATCCCCCACTTCTACATTATTAAGTAGTGGGCTGGCCCGTGCTGGGCTTGGTGTGGGCTAGCCTGTGCTGGGCTTGGTGTGGGCTAGCCTGTGCTAGGTTTGGTGTGGGCTAGCCAATTCTGGGCTAGACCGTGTTGGGCTGGTGCGGGCTTGGTGAGTACTTTGTGTGGGCTAACCCCTGCCCACCTTCCCCACCAAAATACACACATGGGGCCAATGGGGTCATATTTGCTGGGATATCATTTCACGACTGGATCATAGTCACATAAGGATTTTTTCACACTGTTTTGGTTTCCAGAGTGTGTCTCACCTCTTTGCTGATGTCCAGGTCGTAGTGGTCAGGTTCCATCTGTAACCGTCTGAGGCGAGCAATCTCCTCCCGGGGTGATTCCTGCAAACCCCCGCCCCGTACTGCAGCCTCCAGGTCCTTGATGTCCACCTCATGGGCTGTTAGCCTCCGCAATTGCACAAATTAACTTTTAACAAGGCCACACTCTTACAATTTTCATATGTGAGTTCCACACTTCTTTAAAGGGTCGCCCCAGAGTGAGTTGTTTTATGCATGTGATGTCAGAATGCACTCACTGTTCCAAAATGGGATTGCTACGCAACAGGACAGGTAACCTGCGCTGCCCTCAAACCAAGACACGCTGCCTTTGTTATCTATAGGCTATGTTTCAACTTGCAATTTCAAATTATTTTCGAACAAGTTGTATTTTCTAATAACAATTTGAATGTGAGGTTGTTCCGCCTCCTCATTAATTCACATAGAATTATCCCATTTCAGAGTTGCAAACAATTTATGTTTGAGGCTTTACTGAGCCGGTCAAATATTCTCTCTTCGAGGAGAGCCCTCGAACTTCACCAGCAGTTTTGCTGGCGCTCGCATTGCCTGCCTTGTTTGTTTTCCTTACACACAATAACCTTGGACATTCCTATCAAAGTAAGTGCCTTATTTTCCATATATATCGTGTTGTCGCATCTACTGTAGCATAGTATGTATGTGTGTATGGAGATAATGTATTTACAATTTTATTCACATGTTTCCAAGTACTGATGACAAATAATGCATCCAATTATTGCATAGATTGTAATGGACACCTATGATGTATGTAAAATACTTTTTGAAGGTGGTACTGATTTGTAATTACTAATGCTAAGCTATTTGCCAGCTAGGTGTGGCACATGTTTTTGACATTTAACAATGCCTTCTGGGTGTTCACGTAAATGTCTGTCAGGACCAAAAGATTGTATAATGAGGGAAGCGAATGGTTCACTCATCTTTTGGGTAAACTTACGGAACTGAATGAAGGGAAGAGAATGATCATAGACGACACACCCCCTTCAACAAGCATACTGCAAACAGACCAAAACCTCATCTTGTCTTCTCTTATATTCTTTGGTTGACCGTGAAAAACAAACATGGCGGTGCACACAAACTACCCATCATCGATTACTTTTCGATTTCTAGAAAGCATTTTACTCAACTATTTCAATCAATGTTGAGCTCCCCTGTGATGTGATTCATTGTGAATAGTAATTGCTGTTAGCTAATTCACATTGTTGTTTCTGTCAGCCGAGAGTGATCTATAAATATGACCGCTTGTTGTAACGTCAATATTTCCTCCAGTTAGCGCTAGGACTAATGTACTTACATTTTCTGGTTTGGATGATGTGTTATGATGTTGCCTTTGTGAATGTGCTAACATTGCATCCACAAAATCAAATCGTCACATTCAGGACATAACTTTGTAAGGACTTGTGTTTGTGCAAAATGTTTCTGGTGAAAATACTGTGTGGCTAGCTCAAATGCTGCCTGGTGCGTCAATCGAACTGGATGTTCTAAATAGCATTCTTATCAAAACGGTTTGAGCATACACTCCAGGGACCACTTGTAGAATGATCTCACCCATTTGTTGGTACGCGGAAAAGGTGAATTGAATGCATTCCAGGTGTCTACCTCATGAAGCTGGTGAGAGGGATACCAAGAGCGGTGCAAAGCTGTTATCAAGGAAGAAGCGCGCCACTTTGAAGAATCTCAAATATAAAATAAATTTGGATTTTTGAAAATGGTAAAAATATAAGAAAAACCCTGGAATGAGTAGTGTGCTCCAAACTTTTGACCAGTACTGTGTTGTTATTATTTTACAAGAGAAAATTCAAGTTCCTAATATGTCAACTGTACAGACTTTATCATTGGCATTACAAATAAAAACATATTACATAAGCTCCCGAGGGCGCAGCGGTTAGGCACAAATGCTATCGCAGTGCTGAGGGTTTGACGGCTGCGTGGTCCCATGGTGTATATACTTGCATACTATTGTTTGTACAGATGAACATGGTACCTTCAGGCGTTTGGAAATTGCTCCCAAGGATGAACCAGACTTGTAGAGGTCAACAATATTTTTTCTGAGGTCTTGGCTGATTTCTTTTGATTTTCCCATGATGTCAAGCAAAGATGCACTGAGTTTGAAGGTAGGCCTTGGAATACATCCACAGGTACACCTCCAATTTGACTCAAATMATGTCAATTAGCCTGTCAGAAGCTTCTAAGGCCATTCAATTATTTTCTGTAARTTTCCAAGCTYTTTAAAGGCACAGTCAACTAAGTGTATGTAAACTTCTGACCCCCTGGAATTGTGATACAGTGAATTATAAGTGAAATAATCTGTCTGTAAACAACACAAAAATTACTTGTGTCATGAACAAAGTAGATGTCCTAACTGACTTGCCAAAACYATAACAAGACATTTGTGGAGTGGTTGAAAAACAAGTTTTAATGACTCCAACCTAAGTGTATGTAAACTTCCGAATTCAATAGTTATCTGTTATCTGGACAACTACAAATACCTAAGTGTCTGGATAGACTGTAAACTCTCCTTCCAGACTCATATTAAGCATCTCCAATCCAAAAATAAGTCCATTCAGGTCCAAAATAAATCTTCCTATTTCACAACAGAGCCTCRTCCACTCATGCTGCCAAACATACCCTCTTAAAACTGACTATCCTGCCYATCCTTGAGTTCGGCGATGTCCTTTACAAAATAACGTCCAACACTCTACTGAGAAAATTGGACGCAGTCTATCACAGTGCCATCCGTTTTGTCACCAAAGCCCCARATACTACCCACCATTGTGACCTYTATGCTCTCTTTGGCTGGTCCTCGCTTCATATTCGTCGCCAAACCCACTGGCTCCAGGTCATCTATAAGTCTTTGCTATATAAAGATGTGCCTTATCTCAGCTCACTGGTCAACATAGCAACACCCACCCGTAACACGTGTTCCAGCAGGTATATCTCACTGATCATCCCCAAAGCCAACACCTGCTTTGGCCACCTTTCCTTCCAGTTCTCTGCTGCCAATGACTGGAACGAATTGCAAAAATCCCTGAAGCTGGAGACTTATATCTCCCTCAATAACATCAAGCATCGGCTGTCAGAGCAGTTTACCGATTGCTACCGCTGTACAGAGGCCATCTGTAAATAGCCCATTCAACCAACTACCTACCTCGTCCCCATATATATATTTTTTTCTGATCTTTTGCACACCAGTTTTTCTACTTGCACATCCTCATCTGCACATCTATCACTCCAGTGGTAAGTGATAAATTGTAATTACTTCACCACTATGGCCTATTTATTGCCTTACCTCCTTACTTCATTTGCACACACTTTATACAGATGTTCTATTGTGTTATTGACTGTARGTGTGTTTATCCCATGTGTAACTAACTCTGTGTTGTTTTTTTTGTCGCACTGCTTTACTTTATCTTGACCAGGTCGCTTTTGTAAATGAAATAAAAAATGTAAAAACTCTGCGGTCCAACTTATCCCAAACCATCAATTGGGTTGAGGTCGGGTGCTTGTGGAGGCRAGTTAATCTGATGCAGCACRCCATCACTKTCCTTCTTMGTCAAATAGCCCTTACACAGCCTGGAGGTGTGTTGGGTCATTGTCCTGTTGAAAAACAAATGATAGTCCCACAAGCGCAAACCAGATGGGATGGSGTATCACTGCAGAACGCTGTGGTAGCCATGCTGGTTAAGTGTGCCTTGAATTCTAAAAAAATTACAGACAGTGTCACCAGCAAAGCACCCCCACACCATCACACCTCTTCCTCCATGCTTCAGGGTGGGGACTACACATACAAAGATCATCTGTTCACCTACTCTGCATCTCACAAAGACACAGCAGTTGGAACCAAAAATCGCAAACTTGGACTCATCAGATCAAAGGACAGATTTCCACCGGTCTAATGGCCATTGTTCGTGTTTCTTGGCCCAAGCAAGTCTSTTATTATTATTGGTGTCTTTTAGTAGTGGTTTCTTTGCAGCAATTCAACTATGAAGACCTGATTCACGCAGTGTCCACTCAACAGTTGATGTTCAGATGTGTCTGTTACTTGAATTCTGTGAAGCATTTATTGGGCTGCAATTTCTGAGTCTGGTAACGCCAATGAACTTATCCTCTGCAGCATAGGTAACTCTGGGTCTTCCTTTCCTGTGGCCAGTCCTCATGAGAGCCAGTTTCATTATAACGCTTGATGGTGTTTGTGACTGAACTTGAAGAAAGTTTAAAAGTTCTTGAAATGTTCCGGTTTGACTGAGCTTCGTGTCTTAAAGTAATGATGGATTGTCATTTCTCTTTGCTTATTTGAGCTGTTCTTMCCATAATATGGACTTGGTCTTTTACCAAATTGGCATATTTTCTGTATACCACCCCTACCTTGTCACAACACAACTGATTGGCTCAAATGCATTAAGAAGGAAAGAAATTGCACAAATTAACTTTTAACAAGGCACACCTCTTACAATTTTCATATGTGAGTTCCACACTTCTTTAAAGGTCGCCCCAGAGTGAGTTGTTTTATGCATGTGATGTCAGAATGCACTCACTGTTCCAAAATGGGATTGCTACGCAACAGGACAGGTAACCTGCGCTGCCCTCAAACCAAGACACGCTGCCTGCTAATTATCTATAGGCTATGTTTCAACTTGTCAATTTCAAATTATTTTCGAACAAGTTGTATTTTCTAATAACAATTTGAATTGAGGTGTGTTCCGCCTCCTCATTAATTCACATAGAATTATCCCATTTCAGAGTTGCAAACAATTTATGTTTGAGGCTTTACTGAGCCGGTCAAATTTCTCTRTTCGAGGAGAGCCCTCGAACTTCACCAGCAGTTTTGCTGGCGCTCGCATTGCCTGCCTTGTTGTTTTCCTTACACACAATAACCTTGGACATCCTATCAAAGTAAGTGCCTTATTTTCCATATATCGTGTTGTCGCATCTACTGTAGCATAGTATGTATGTGTGTATGGAGCATAATGTATTTACAATTTTATTCACATGTTTCCAAGTACTGATGACAAATAATGCATTCCAATTATTGCATAGATTGTAATGGACACCTATGATGTATGTAAAATACTTTTTTGAAGGTGGTACTGATTGTAATTAGCTAATGCTAAGCTATTTGCCAGCTAGGTGTGGCACCATGTTTGTTGACATTAAACAATGCCTTCTGGGTGTCACGTAAATGTCTGTCAGACCAAAGATGTTATAATGAGGGGAAGGAATGGTTCACTCATCTTTTGGGTAAACTTACGGAACTGAATGAAGGGAAGWGAATGATCATAGACGACACACCCCCTTCAACAAGCATACTGCAAACAGACCAAACTCATCTTGTCTTCTCTWATTATCTTTGGTTGACGTGAAAAACAAACATGGCGGTGCACACAAACTACCCATCATCGGATTACTTTTCGATTTCTAGAAAGCATTTTACTCAACTATTTCAATCAATGTTGAGCTCACCTGTGATGTGATTCATTGTGAATAGTAATTGCTGTTAGCTAATTCARATTGTTGTTTCTGTCAGCCGAGAGTTATCTAAATATGACCGCTTGTGTAACGTTAATATTTCCTCAGTTAGCGCTAGGACTAATGTAGCTTACATTTTCTGGTTTGGATGATTGTGTTATGCTGTAGATACTTCTGTGAATGTCTGAACATTGCATCCAAAAATCAACTCGTCACATTCAGGACATAACTTTGTAAGGACTGTGTTTGTGCAAAATGTTTCTGTGAAAATACTGTGTGGCTAGCTCAAATGCTGRCTGTTGCGTCAATCGAAACTGGATGTTCTAAATAAGCATTCTTATCAAAKCGGTTTGAGCATACACTCCAGGGACCACTGTAGAATGATCTCACCCATTTGTTGGTACGRGTGAAAAGGTGAATTGAAATGCATTCKAGGTGTCTACCTCATGAAGCTSGTTGAGAGGATACCAAGAGTGTGCAAAGCTGTTATCAAGGAAAAGAGRGGCCACTTTGAAGAATCTCAAATATAAAATAKATTTGGATTTTGAAAATGGTAAAAATAAAGAAAAACCCTGGAATGAGTAGGTGTGTCCAAACTTTTGACCAGTACTGTGTGTTATTATTTTTACAAGAGAAAATTCAAGTTCCTAATATGTCAACTGTACAGACTTTATCATTGGCATTATACAAAATAAAAAAATATTACATAGTGAAAGTGTTAAACAAATCAAATAGATTTTAGATCCTTCAAAGTAGCCATCATTTGCCTTGATGACAGCTTTGCACACTGTTGGCATTCTCTCAACCAGCTTCACCTGGAATGCTTTTCCAAAAGTCTTGAAGGAGTTGCATCACAGCAAACCTGGGTTTGATTCAAGGCTTGATTGATTTCCTCCGACACATTGGTGCGGGTGGCTTCTGGGTTAAGTGGGAAGGTGTTAAGAAGCGCGGTTAGGCGGGTCATGTTTCGGAGGACATGTGACTCAACCTTTGCCTCTCCAAAGCCCGTTGGGGAGTTGCAGCGATGAGACAAGATCGTAATTGGATATCACGAAAATGGGGATAAAAAAATATATGTTTTACATTATACAACAGAACACTTAAACTGGAATGGCACTCTCAGTAATGGTTGCACAAAAATAAAGTGTCACTGTCACGGATCCCTCCCTCCGGTACTCTTGCTCATTCCGTGCACCAGTTTCGGAGGTCTACGTCACCGGCCTCTAGGCACTGAAGTGTGTCATTACGCACACCTGGTTCATATTCCTCACTGATTGTATTTGTATAAATGTGACCTTTGTTTTATCATTGGGCTATCGATTATTGTTTCCATGTCCGTTGTGCCTGTGAGTACCTGTGCTGTGTTGTTTTGGCTTTTGTGCCGTGCAAATTGTGCATATATGATTACAGGTCTCGTCCTGTGGTGTATCATTGTGCTCCTTTGTTTTCGGTTCTCTTCCCGTGTATGTATTCGAGGTACTCCGCYCACTTTTGTTCGGGTTTCAACCCTGTGTTTTGTATACATGTTTGTTTGGTCTTTGTCCCCATGCCTTTATATGGCACAATGTAATTTGGGGCAATAAAACCCATATTACCCATTCCTGCGCCTGTCTCCCAATCCTTCACACAACGTTAGTCACCTTGGAACTATAAGGTTCTAGCTGAAAAAAGGTGATTCTGAGACAATTGGCTTTAAAATTACGAACTCTGATTGGTTTGAATGGTGTCAGCAATTTTTATCTTGTATAATTTTTTAACTAAACAACGTGAATTGGGGTATTTGCAAACCATGTCCCTGAATATTCAAATTATCCCCCACTTCTACATTATTAAGTAGTGGGCTGGCCCGTGCTGGGCTTGGTGTGGGCTAGCCTGTGCTGGGCTTGGTGTGGGCTAGCCTGTGCTAGGTTTGGTGTGGGCTAGCCAATTCTGGGCTAGACCGTGTTGGGCTGGTGCGGGCTTGGTGAGTACTTTGTGTGGGCTAACCCCTGCCCACCTTCCCCACCAAAATACACACATGGGGCCAATGGGGTCATATTTGCTGGGATATCATTTCACGACTGGATCATAGTCACATAAGGATTTTTTCACACTGTTTTGGTTTCCAGAGTGTGTCTCACCTCTTTGCTGATGTCCAGGTCGTAGTGGTCAGGTTCCATCTGTAACCGTCTGAGGCGAGCAATCTCCTCCCGGGGTGATTCCTGCAAACCCCCGCCCCGTACTGCAGCCTCCAGGTCCTTGATGTCCACCTCATGGGCTGTTAGCCTCCGCTTCACCTGGACACGCACAGAGATAAACATTTAGGAAAGAGACTGGGAGGCCGTACCAAAGGCTCAGCCAATCATCATGGCCAGGAGAGACAGCCAAGGGGCCAGAACTAGAGGTCTTCATGGGTCCACCCAAACCCGAATACTTTTCCTCTGGTCCGGATCGGATCCTGTTTGATTTTCARCGGMTTTRGGGTCTATGCAACTACAGRTGATAGACCCGTGTGGAACTGAATGTACCTGACCACAGCTCAGCATGGCCTATTGCATATTTATTTTACACTAATAAGGTGAATMTATTGTCATTTAGAAGGCCTAGCCAACATATAAAAACCTATTCATAAATAAGAAGAGCAAATTGG
The DNA here is from genome assembly GCF_002910315.2 of Salvelinus sp. IW2-2015. Taxonomy (NCBI): domain Eukaryota; kingdom Metazoa; phylum Chordata; class Actinopteri; order Salmoniformes; family Salmonidae; genus Salvelinus; species Salvelinus sp. IW2-2015. The sequence goes on from NC_036838.1 coordinate 25,447,766, forward strand.
CTGAAAAACATAATTTTTTTGTCACTCAGGTCTAGGTCTGGTTGTCTTCGGGTCCATTCAGGTCCAGGTTTGATGGTTCTCGGGTCCGTTCGGGTCCAGATCCCCCTTAAAAAAAATACCGYGTCCGTTCAGGTCCGGGTCTGAATTGTCCTCAGGTCTGTCCGTGGCCGGGTCCAACTTTTTAGACCCGAGAATACCTCTAGCCAGAACAATATATTGGATCCTACTCAAGTTACATTTCAACGTGCAGTACATATTCTTGGTGGCTGGCTATCAATGTATACAGTGTGTATATGTAAATAGTTATGAGAGCCTACCACTCTGTAGTTGTTGCCTGCCTGGCTACCCAGGTTCAGGCTYCGTCTCTTGTCCCTGACAGAGCTGCTCTGGTTCCTACGGATACGCTCGTTCTGCTCCTCAATGCTCATCTTGGACTTCACCTCAGCAGGGAACACTGCACTCTTCGGGCGCTCCTATGACGCAGGAATGACATGGAAATTATGATGGAGGGAATGACAATGGAATATAACATCAAATGTCAAGATCTTTAAAGGATCAATTTGATTGCACCCTTCAATACACCAGACGTAGGCCCACAACATAAAGGCACCATCAATCGGTAAAATATCATAATATAGTTACAATACATCATGTCTATTGATCATATCACATCATCCACATAGCATGTAAGCTTCCTGAGTTCCATAATGCCCTCTCCGGCATGCTGCCTACCCTGGAGATTCCATTGGGCACCTTTCCGTTGCGTCGGGTGATTCCATGGTCATAGGAGTGGCCCTGGTCCTCCATGGGAGACTTAGTTCTGGGAGGAACAATCCCCACTGGTCAGGGGACAGACAAACAGCATGTCAGAGGAGGACARGGTGCATCCCAAATGGCACCCTATTTCCTATATAGTCGCTGGTCAAAAGTAGMGCGCTATGTAGGGAATAGGATGACATTTGGGACACATCCACACAGAGGATGAGTCATGGGGGCTACAATCCAATCTATTATTCTGTAAACAATTGGCTTTTATAAGTTACAGCTAGTCATGAGGACCGTATTAGTAATCTAATTGTATTTTTGTGCTAGCAGTAATATACACTRGATTATGATGTCATTTAATCTTCTATTAGATTTGGTTTGACATTTGAAGTGGATTTCATTCCGAGTCTGTGGGGAGCCTTCTCTTTTTTAGGTTTAGCATTATCTAACAGTTGGGGATTAGATCAGAAATGCATTTGCGAAAGAAGTCATATGTAATATTAATTAAAACATTTCACAGTAGCTCCAGTACAGGTTTAGTGAACTGAAATAGAACTCCCCTTGTTGGCGCCATAGAGATTGTATAACTCTGCTAGTTTAAATGCAAGGTAGTATTACACGTTTACCCACAAAGGCCACAAGCAGTAGACTACAATGTGTGAATCATTGCTGCCTATGCAGACTGACAAACCAGAACTTCATTACTCAGGCTCCATTGCTTCCTGTACCTTTATTCATGTTGGCCTGTCGATCCTGATCCAGCTCCTGAGCTTCGTTGCTATTGGTCCGTTCTCCCGGCGACACATCCTGTCGGTAACCATACTTTTGCTGCAACACAGAACACGAGGAGGAGCTAATGAATCATCACCCAATCAAAAGTAAGAGCTTTACACACCAGGAGAGTGTTGGCACTGTTCAGGCAATAGCATCATACCCAGCTACGCAGGTAGCCATTTGCCATATGGTTACACAAACACAGAATGCATTACATAATATGCATTAGTGTGGACAGTAATGATGGGGTTATTGACAGATATAGTGGCAGATTCCAGAGCTCAATGGTTGGAAATAGATCCGGCATAAGCGGAAGCGTACGGTCTACACACTACAGCACAGACACAGCACTAGCACAGGGACTAGCACAGTCACATTACTACCACATCACTACACCAACTGACACACAGACAACATGGTAAAGAAACCACAACCTTAGCGTTCCTATGGGAACCTGCAACTCGCCCTTAGCTTAGCCGTAGCATTCAGAAGCACCCAGTACACTAGAATGATTTGTTAGATTATATTTAAAACACTGCATTGTGTTTTCATTTTTGTTTGATATTGTTGCTTTAGAACTTGTTTGATTAATTACTGGTCTACTGACGAATATATTGTTGGCCACACAGGAACCAATTGTGCTGTTAAATGCATGAAGAGTTTGCAGTATCAACCATAGAAAGTGATTGATTGACAGCTGTTGTCCAATGTGTAAGAGCATACTAAGGTGAGACCAGTGTCACTGAGGAGAATAATCATTTCTAGTGCTGGTGCTTTTGGAGAAAGGATACAGGCCGAGATGGAGAGCGAGASAAAGAAGGAAGAGATGGTGGAATAAGAGCCATGAGTAGTGAAGCACTAGAACAGACGGAGAGGTGTGAGAGTGTATGGTGGAGGGATTGGGTGATGAGGAATGAAAAAGCTTTAGGAGTTCGGGAGCGTTTTGGGGAAGACAGTGATGGCTTCAAGGACAGGTAACAACTGCGCTTGAGGTAGAAGTTGCCTTAACCACAGATCTAGGATCAGTTTATTATACCGCTTATCCTTACTTTACCCAGTAGGGGTATGAAAATAAATCTGTCCCTGAATCAGTGGTTATGGACATATACCTGCTTGGGGGCGTGGCCATGGGGCGTGGCCAGGGGGCATGGCAGGGATGGTAACTCCCTCCCACCCTCCCGTCACCAAATACCTTTCTGCCGTGGGACTCTTCGTCGTCAAGGTAACCTTCCTCCAGGCCCAGGCTGCGTGGCCAAGCGGAGCTGTCAAATGGCAGAGGGGGGATGGAGGGGGGCGATTCCAGGGGGCAGTAGGATTTGGGAAGTGGTGGCCGTGGCGGGCCAATGTCCTACAGCCACGAGAAGGAGGGAAGGAGAAGGAGAGGAAGAGAGGGAAGGAAGGAAGGAAGGATGGAGGAGGAAGGGAGGAGGAGGAAGAGAGAGCGCTGTGCATCAGGAGGAGTGACAAAAGCCAGGCAGAGTGCAGAGCAGAGAGGATCATGGGACGATTTGAGGAATGGAGCCCCGACCCCAAGAACTTCAGGGGTGAAGGGTCACAGGTGTCCAATGAGATGCCTGGACTGAGAGCTAGCGTGAATGCACACACTGATGCATTCTAATCATATTAGTAGTACTGATACAGACCACTGATTGCTGCTGAATTGGAAAAACAAAGATAGAAAGTAGCACCAGCATTTTACAGACACTGTAAACAGTTACAGTCATTACGCAACACAGATGACACGTAGGATTATATGATTCACAAAATCAACTGCTGTTGTCTGCTCTTTCCGCACCATAACTCACACGTCAGCGGCATTATGAACTCKATTCCCCGACAGAGAGAAAGAGAGAGTTGGCTGAGAGCCAGAGGAAGGCAGAGCACTACAGGCTTCAGGGTTTTATACTAAAACAGGAGGATCCGTCCCCAGTGCCTCAGTATCGTCTGAACTACATCCCTCACTTTTAATCAATCAGCTGATATGGACCTGGGAAACCCGCCGAGGGGATTTCTTGGCCTATCATATTCCTTGTTATCAATTAATGAATCTATTGATTGATTAAGCACCATAGAGGAAAGAAGACCAGCAGACACTTTGACCCTGAAGGACTGGAGTTGGGAGGGGGAGGCCCAGCGGAGCTATACGAAGCTAAACTTTTGTAAGCTGCTACTACATTATGCTGTAGATCAGGACTATATCACACGGCCATCCAACCACAGATACGATGGATGAAAACGCAACGCCCTGATTGGTCAGAGGTGCGGAACCGAACGGACGGTCTGCCMGGCACTTTGTGTATCCCACAGACCTACACCACTGAGTGCCATGTTCTACATAGTGAGTGACGCCGTGAAGAAACAGGAGAACATTTCCACATTGCCACATTTCCGCTCCACCTCCCAATTKTGTTTGTATAAATAATGTGTGTCTGTGTAGTTGGCCGGGGATTACGCAGAACACTTGAAATAACCTGTCATCCTAACTTCCTCTAACTGAATCACAGCAAAGTGGATCAGGAGAGATGTGAAGGCTCTCTGTTGCCTGGTGGACACACATGCAGGCAGTCTGGCTGTCCTAACCAGGTCATGCTCTTTAGATTTGAGATGAAAGGAAAATGTGTACGTGCGCCCTGGTCAATAACAGCGCTGCACGAACTTCAGAGCAAGTTTTTTTTCCCCGGCAGTGAAAGAAGTCATTGATGTTYAAATGGCACTTTATAGAATGATTTAACTATGTGTTATGSAGGTTGCAAACTCCTGACTTTCCTMTTTCCTGGGAATATCCTTCAGTGAGGATTCCCTGAGCCTGCTGGACACGYAAATTTAACTTTATTAACTGACTAGGACCATTAGTCACCTTCAGCCTCAACRTTTCCCCAGAAAGCATAACACATTCTGTTTCAAACCCCCAGCTTTGCTTTTTACTATTGGCAATACACAGTAATATAAGCTGCATCATCATAACATAGTACAACATCACATTATAACTGTTGTTGTGTCAAGTCTGTCTGGTGTGGGCTACAACTGCTGCAGTTGTGGCACTGTACAGTCCGCCAGGTCTAGAYATGGGTCTTCCTGTACACTCTGACCTAAGGCCTGTTGTTTGGATGAGTGTGTGGTGGTATCGGGGTGTGGGGTGTAGGGTAAGCACCGTCGCTAACATCTAGCTGGTTGTTGGGGAAGGTGAGCGGGCGAGTGCGGGTACATGAGCGAGATCGTCCTTGGGATTGTTCCCGGGACTGAGTGGCTAAGCAGAGTACCCGGTACTGTGTTTCAGTACTGAGAACTCTGGACCTGGGGTGAGGTGGTAGGGAGTGTTTATGTGGATCTGGAGTATGGCTACAGGCTAGTTGGCTAACCAGACAGGAGTTTTGGCGGGAAGARGAGTACTGGGTCTCAGGGACAGTCAGGTGGGTGCGCTGAGGTGGATGTCTGAGGAAGGCAGGGTAGCTAGCTCGGTAGGAAGGTGGGTCTGGGAGAACATCTTTCCTGTAGCCAATGGCTTGCTGTTTCGGCTGAGGGGAAAGCTCATTGGCTAGCTGGGTGTGTTGGTGGCTGGGGTTACTGCCAGTAGGTGCTTGCTGATTGGTTAGTTTGGCAGGGTGGGTGGGTGAGTGGGTAAAGCTATGGCTGTCTACATGGAGGAGTGGAACTCCAGAGCTGGCTCGGTGGCTGTGTGGCTCTAGATGTGTACTGTCCATATTGGCAGGCTGATTGACTTGGCTGGTGCTGTGGGTGGGGTTGGGGTTGGGGCTGGTGTTTGGTTGGGTGTCTTCGGTGTCTCTAAGGTCATGCTGGTTGGCTTGGGAGGTGTATGGTTGTGCATGTTGCTGGGTGTCTGTACTCTCTACAGTGGCAAGCTGGTTGGCTTGGCTAGTGCAAGGGTGGGAGTTTGGCTCAGGACCAGGGTGGACATTTGGTTCAAGACCAGGGTGTCTATTTGGCTCAGAACTTGTTTGGGTGTTAAGTAGGGATTTAAGTTTGGGACGGGACTGGGTGGCTAAGTACAGGATTTGGTACTGTGTTTCAGGACTGAGAGACCTGGACTGGGTGTGAGATAAAGAGTGTATATGGGGGTATTTTGTGTTTGGGTCAGGACCGAGGTGGATGTTAGGCTGAGGACCGGGGTGGGTTTTTGGCTCAGACCCTAGTCTATTTGGATCAGCACCTAGTTGGGTGTTGGATTCAGGACCTAGTTGAACACTTTGATCTGGCTGGGTGTTAGGTTGAGGACTCAGGTGGGTGTTAGGTTGACGACACAGGTGGGGACCCAGGTTGGTGTTTGGGTAGTTGCGTGGGTGGTAGGAAGGGCTGGTGCTTACCTCCGGACCCAGCTGTTTGGTGGGGGAAGCCTGGGAGCCGGGCACTGGGGAGAAGGGGCTGAGTGGACTGGTGAGGCTTACTGAACTCAGGGGACTGGCAGGACTATTGGTGCTAAAGGAACCTGATGCCCCACTGGCCACTGTGGGAGAGAGGGAAAAGGGAGATGGGGGACATGAGAGAAGAGGAGAGGAAAGGACAAGAAAGAGAATTGCGTAATCAAAAAAAGAGAGGAGAGATTGATACAAAAAAAAGAGAGAAGGAAGTTAGATATGCATGTAGCATACTGTTCATCCAAATACTCATATTTAATAATTTATTCGAAAACCATCTTGTGTTGGAGTGGCAATTACTGTGTGTAATATGTGTGTAAGACTATAGTGTATGTTATGTTGTTGTGAGGTGATGCGTACCCCTGTGTTTGGCTGTGTCTGTGCCTCTGGAAAGGTTGCTCTTGTGGAGTCCCTCCCACACTTCCTGAACTCTCCAGAACTCCTTCTGAATGTGTCTATGGACCATCTCACTCTGACCAAGGAGAGTAAGGGGGTGGACACAAGACGAGGGAAGGAAAGGTGATACGAGAAGGATAGAGGAGAGGAAAATGTTAGAGAAGAACATTTTAAGTATACTACTGACTAATAGCTTGTTAATAACTTATTTTTGTCATTATAAAGTCTTCTGTTAGAAAACAAGTTAGTGAGTGATGCAGGAGTTACAGTCGGTGGCTCAGTTATAAGACCAGAGTAGTGTGAGAGAGTGACACCAGGTAGCCTTAGTGTCTTTTGAAAACAACAGGGTTGCATTGATTAGTGCACACTGTAGCAAAACATTTCGCAACAGAAAATGAAAACATGCATTTTTATTGGACAAGTTCAGGGTCTCTCTCCCAGTTTCGGCCCGTTTGCGTCCATTTCGTTCCTAGTGAATACGACRGTGTTAGTGAGTGGGTCACAGACACTGCACTCTTATAGGCAGTCTCTTCACAGTTCACCACCATGAGCCAGGTTACATTCCATGGAAAGGAGGGAGAGTCAGGTGTTTAATGGGGCAGGTTGACTACACAATGATAAATAGAACATGATGAACATTTTTATTGTGTTCATTTCTTATTGATGAGCGATTCATATGCRTTTTAAATTATTGATTAGAAGGAAGGTTTCCGCTCAGCTATTAGCAACCTAGGATAACACTGTGGTAACTGGAAAACAGCCAAAGAAAAGCCCTAGAAGCTAGAATGGAACCATACAGGTGGGTTTATGAGCAGGTGATTATAGGATCAGTTCCATTCTAGTCATTTCATTTCTAGGCTTCAAATTCAGTGTTCAATTGGTGACTGGCTAAAAACACGCCACAAGAAAAACGCTGAAGATTTAGGTGGATCACAGAGTAGATGACCAGTTTGGGGTCCTGATGGAGAGAGGGRGTCCGTGTACCTGCCCGCCTGCGTTGAGCTGCTCCCACAGGTCCCCATGGATAGCGTTGACCTCGTCCTCCAGAGCTTCAAACTCCATCCGTGTGGTGGTCAGAGCCTGGGGACAGCAGGGGATAGAGCAGACACTCAGGACCTGGAACTATGAAGGTTTTTCCTAGATCAAAAAGGGGCTTAGGTGGTGGGCACATGCGTTTMTTTCCTATGCGTGAAAAACCCTGACTGTATGTTGAATCCATTGACTATACAGTATCTATCACATTGGAGTAGGAGAGTTGTCATCTGATGGTGATCAGATGTTATAGATTACAAATYGATGATCATATTTTAGATTTAGAGAAATGGGTTATGCTCCATGTCTCTTTCACAGGATACCTTGAAAGGATCTCCTTGATTTACTCATCAAATTTAGATTACAGTACATATAATGGATCACTKTGGATTATCATAGATTGCTATAATCTCCTGTATGTGTCTTACGCTGGATGCCTGGGAGAGTTCTCCTCTGATGTTGATGAGCTGGTTCTGCAGRGTCTCCTTCTTCAGCTGTAGTTTGTCTGCAACCAGCGGCTGACCCCGGTACAGCTCCATCTCCTGATGTGTGGCCACCAGCGCTCCCTCTAGGCTGTCCTGGGAACAGCAGGTAACAGGGGACATGTCAGGCAATGGTTGGGGAGTAGGYTGACGTTGCCCTTAAATGCTGACCTTGGGTCAGTTTTGCATTCTCACTTGATAATGGTTAAGGTTAGGACAGGGGAAGAGGAACGCTAGGTCTTTACCAAGGGGTGGTCTTTTATGTTTACTTTCTTTAGCAACTTTGTATTTCGTGCAGTACCTTGTCCATTCTCAGCCTGTGAACAACTGCCTCCTGGTCCTTTAGAAACCTGTTCTGCTCACATAGACGACCCAAGAGTTTCTAGCAGAGGAGAGAGAGAGAGAGAGAACGAGAGAGAGAGAGAGAGACAGACATTGGAGGAAGTGTGTTTGCAGGGGAGAGGATMGTTTCTGAAGGTGGATTGTTTAAGAGAGGAGGAGAGAGGATGGTTAGATGGAGGGATGTGGCCTTACGCTGGTCTCAATCTCGTTGAGTTTCAGTGTGGGGTGAAGCTCCCTGTATGGGTCATGGAACGGAGGCACCTGGAAAACAGAGGCAGGACTCATTCTTAATACTTACATTATATCAACCAGAACCCTTATTCAAACAAATTCTTCATAGATCAAGGGTTTGAAAAACAACTCGCAGCCAGAGTGAGCAATTGGAATGGCCCAGATCCATGTGGCTGCACACAACACTTTATCAATAGCGTAGAACCAAACAGAATAAGTGTAAGACACTGTACCATACGATGTGCATAGTACATACTGTACATATGACATCACTACTGCACAGGACAATTTATATTGAATCACTATTAATACTGATATACTAGACACATAAGATCATAATAATAACAAATCAATAACTTTAAAAAAGCATAAATAAAACTGTGATGTTTACAGCATCGAGCAGTAAGAGCCGACAGGGTGAGCTGGAATGCTAAACCCCTCTGTCAAAAGATCAAAGGTCATATCCAGGTTGTCCATGTCCTTATGGAGCACTGTGATTGGATAGTATGTGAAGAAGGATATGACATCGCAGTGAAGACAGAGGGGCACGCAGAAGAGGGCCGGTTGTTGTGACGCAACAAGACACAATAAGGCTACAGCACAAGARAGGATATGGCATAGAACACAGATGGAAAAACAAAGGAACTTAACAAAGACACATACAACACTGCACGGTGAAGCAAAATGGATAACTAAAATCGCCATCGAATTGGTTGGACAAAGAAACCGAAAGCTAGAAGAGAGCCTAGCGTCTAACATCCACATGCTAGAGTAGGGTACTGGAGAGAGGAGGGAGAGGCAGGCTTAGGCTTGGCTGTATAGACCTTAGGAGAGACTGTGGAGTCAGGGGGGAATCCTTCACCTTGATTCTGTCTAGACAACAGCTGAGCCTCCTAGCCTAAATCACTGGTGACTAGAAAAGCCCTGAAGGGGGCAGTAGCTGACCTCTATGGAAAGAGCACAAGCACAAGCTTAGTTACACTCTGAAAGCAGAAAGCCTGTGGCTACAAGGCAAGTGCATTTACTGGTCTTATTGCATAGATACATGTGTCTTATTATTCGTCTTTGAGGAGGGGGATAGTGTGAGGGTGTGGGAGTCTTTGTGGAGCAGTGTTTTACAAATAGTGGGCTGGAACTGCTTTCCTTTGGGTTATGGCATATGACTGGGTCATGGTTAGAAACATTATTCTTTACATTATTCTTTACTTATATGAAAAGTTCAAAGGCTTTAGGTGGAAAATCATTTGYAAAACCATTGTTTTGGGGGGCTGTGGGTCTAGCTGAAGCCTGTCTCTCTGGGACACTCTCTCCTCTCTTACTTGTGAGAAGAGCTTTGCTCTAGGGGAGGATCGCTCCACCATTCTGGTTACCATGCCGATAACGTGATCTCTCCCGGTCACCTGGGGCAAAACACACTGCCCATCATTCTCCTGGTTGCCACAGTAATGACAGGAGCCTGACGTCTAGCAGTAATAATCCCTGACTAGTTTATTTTTATTTTTATTACTTACATTTGAGAATGAAATTGGATACATCGAAGAGACACATATCTGTTTGTGTGCAATGTCCAACAAATAGTTCCAATACTGTGCTACAGTGATCTGAAATAGTGTGTATACTGTAGCACTATGAACTGGTCATTGTTATAAGGTGTAAGCAGTCAGTGACATTGAGACGGGGGAAAGAAGGTAAGACAGTGGGAGTGAATGTGGACTGTGTTCGTGAGAAACAGGTGTTTAGCAGGTGGCAGAGTTGACAACATGGACAATCTTCCACGTGACAATACATCTAAACAATGTGGCAAACATTGTCAACACAAATGCTGTCAACCACACTATGCGATGGGGTTTAATATAACCAACAGTTTATGGACGATCAGAATGTCACTCTTCTCAATTTCTCACGACTTCTTCTCTGTACTCAGTAAGTTTACAAAGCTTTCCCACTGGGCACAAACTGACTGAATCAACGAAATGTGGGACGTAGAATGTATTAAACGGTCCGATTTTGTTTGGCGTGTGAGTGTTCCTGTGCAGGGGTAGAGGTGTGTCCAGAGATGCCTACGGTACGTACCTGTTGATCGAGGTACTCCAGGTTTCTCTGGAGCTGCAGGTCTAAAATGTCCTCCTAATAGAGCAGCATAAGCAGCAACAGTGAAAAGGACAAGGACAGACCCAGTACCAGAGACACCAGTGAAACCAGTAGCAGCAGCATCAGTGGCACCAGCAGACGCAGAGACAGACAGAGAGAGTGTAAGAGGGAGAGAGAGAGAGAGAGAGAGAGAGACAGACAGAAATAAAGAAAGAGAGAGACCAAGAATGAAAGAAAAAGAGACAGCGAGATAGTGGAGACAGGGAGGACAGACATAAGAACTCAAACCAGATACAACAGGAAAGCACAGCTATAGCATACCTTTAGATGCTGGTTACATTTTAAGCAGAGGTAGCTGCCGAGGACCTTATCCCCGCCAAGTGAGTGTGTAGGTGTGTGAAAGTGTGTGTGAGTACTCTAGCCAAGTGTCTCCCAAACTTGACATTGGACTCATTGGTCTGTATCTCTTGACAGTGTAACATTCTGTGGGAGGACATACCATTTTGCTGTGTAGAGAGGGGGAGGCAGGGTAGTTGTAGTGGTACATTCCTTGGCTTAGCGACCTCCTGTCTCCAGGGTAATCATACTGAAATAAGATAAATAACCAGGATGTTCTGGGATCACTATGATTTTGGCCTAGCAACACAAACAAATCTTCATCCTTAACAGCCTGACTCCTGACTGAAAACACACACCACATGGGAGTGCTGAGACACACACGCACACACCACACACACACACCACAACACACACACACACACACACACACACACACACACACACACACACACACACACACACACAACACACCACACACACACACACACACACACACACACACACACACACACACACCACATACACACATACTGTACACCAACACCCTCTCCCCCACACACACACAAATACACACACACACCCTCTCCCCTCTCTCACCTTGGGCAGAGCTCAGTGATCTCCTCAGTCCATACACAGAGGGGTCAGCATAGATCACATCCTCCCGTAGCCTGCCTGGTCCTCTGTCAAACCGGGCCGAGGGTGAGCAGATAGGCGAGGCAAAGCTATGGGGGCTGGGAGAGTAGGGACCACCCGTGGACGAGGAGGGGGACCTGGGAACGGACCTAGACCTAGGTTGGATGGACAGACGCCTCATGGCGGTCTGGGCTGCATCCATCTGGTCGTAATAGGCAGGGCTGGGTTTGGGGCCGTATGGGTCTCGGGGGGGCGGGGGTCCGTAGAGAGGCCCGTCACGCAGTGAGCGTCTCTTCTCATCGTTGGTCCAGCGAGGGGGGCCCATGCGGTCGTAGCCCACGGCTGACACGGAGCAGATGCTGTCAGGACGTACGCCTGGAGGGTAGAAGGGGTACTCCTCCACGTAGCCAGGACCGCCCCCCACGCTACTGTAGACGCTGTAGTAGTCAGCTGGTACGCCACGGTTCACTGTGTAGTAATGAGATGGACTGGGGGAAGAGAGCGAGAGAGAGACGGTTGAAGGGAAAACATGTAGTTGTAGACACAAAAATATAAACAAGTGTTTGCTCCTCTCACCTTCGCTCTACCACTCCCTTAATCTCACTTTCTCTTATTCGTCCTCTCTCTCTCCCCCTCTCTCTCAATTCAATTCAATTCAATTCGCTTTATTGGCATGACGTAACAATGTACATATTGCCAAACGCTTATTTTGGATATTTACAATATAAAAAAATATATATTAAAAAAAATGAGAATCAAAATTGTCAACAGGACAACAGTAACAACAATAACCAAGGTCAAAATAACCATACATTCAACAATAACAATAAGCATACAGTAGAGTACATGTGCAGGTTGATTGGTCTGTCAGACACAGTCCCTCAACTTATGGCATGCAGCAATGTAGTACGCTACCAACCCACAGCTCTCTGCGTCCTCCCCCAACAGGACGAATAGCCTATCCTCATCAGAGAGGTCTTTGAAACCTTGAATAAGGGTTTCAAATTTGGGAAAATGACACTCTCTAATTGTTTTATATTTTTGACATTTTGTCAGGAAATGCAGCTCCGTCTCAGGTTCTGCTGTTGTGCAGTGGTTGCACAGCCTTTCCTCTACAGGGAGCCAGGTTTTCCTGTGTCTACCCTTCTCAATGGCAAGGCTGTGCTCACTGAGCCTGTACTTTGTCAAGGTTTTTCTAAGGTTTTGATCAGTAACCATGGTCAAAAAGTTAGCCACGGTGTACTGTCGATTTACGGCCAGATAGCACTGCATTTTGCTTTGTGTTTCCCAATAAGCAATGTAGTTTTGTTTTGACTGTGTTGTAATTTGGTTTATTCTGATTGATTGGATGTTCTGGTCCTGAGGCTTCAGTGTGTTAGTAGAACAGGTTTGTGAACTCAGCCCCAGGACCAGCTGGATGAGGGGACTKTTTTCTTTGCTCAGCTCTTGGAATTGCAGGGCTTGGTAATGATATGAGAGGGGGTCACTGTATTTGAGATGTTTCTAAAACTTAATTGGGCCCAGGTCTGGCAGTACTGCTCTAGCAGGTCCAGGCTCTGCTGTAGGCCATGTGCTGTGGGTGACAGCAGGCATAGGTCATCTGAGAAGAGTAGGCATTTAACTTCTGAATTGTGGAGACTAACACCAGGGGCTGAGGATTTTTCTAGAATAGTGGCCAATTCGTTAATGTAAATATTGAAGAGTGCAGGGCTCAGATTGCAACCCTGGCGAAGGCCCCGCCCCTGGTTAAAGATTTCTGTTATTTTCTTACCAATTTTAATGCTGCACGTATTGCCAGTATACATTGATTTAATTATGTCATATGTTTTACCCCCTACACCACTTTCAATAACTTTGTAGAACAGTCCTGTATGCCAAATAGAATCAAATGCTTTTTGGAAGTCGATAAAGCAAGCGTATATTTTGGTATTATTTTGGTGGAAATGTTTATCTATCAGGGTGTGTAGGGTGTAAATATGATCAGTTGTGCGATGTTTTGGCATAAATCCAATTTGGCTTTAACTCAAGACATTGTGCTTATTAAGGAAGTTTAGAACTCTTACATTGATAATACTACAGAAAACCTTCCCCAGGTTACTGTTTCTCTCTCTCTCTCCCTCTCCCTCTCCCTCTCCCTCTCCCTCTCCCTCTACCTCTACCTCTCTCTCTACCTCTCTCTCTCTCTCTACCTCTGTCGGTCTCACCTGTTCAAGTCCTCCTGTACAGCTATGACTCTGCGCTGGTTGACCCACTGCTGTAGCTGGGTCATGGAGCTCTTCCTCTGGGCCTGTCTCTCAGGGTTTGTCCGTGGCACGAAACCCCGTCTCAGCACCACATTCTCAGGCTGCTCCCTCACCTCCCTCCCCTCTCTCATCCCCTCTCTCATCCCTCCCTCTGGAGGTACCAGGGGTGGCCGCCCGTTACCCTGGGGTGGTCCGTTTCCATGGTTTGGGGGGCCGTAGGGGCCCCACCCATTGGGCTGGTGACGGGGTGCACCCCCAGGTCCAAGCACTCCTCTCTCCCCCCTCTCCCCTCTCTCTCCCCCCATCCTCCCCTCCTTTTCTGAGTGGCTGGTGGAGGGAGGGGGCGTTTCCATGGCGTCGACCCCGTTGACCTTGTGATGTGCGGGTTCTCGTGATCCGCGCTCTGGGTCTAGGAGGTCAGTCGTCTGGCCGTTGTCCTCGATGTGTGTGTGTGTCTGGGTGTGTGGTTCAGGTCCTTTGGTTACCAAGGTGTTACCATGGAGTTCCGCTGTGGGCGTGGTGGCCTCGGAGTTGGTGGTCCTGTGGGGAAGGGACAGAGTTAGAAAGTGTGTGTACGCGCGTGCTTGCGTGCGCGTGTGTGTGCGTACATGCATGTGTGTGTGTGTGTGCTTGTGTGGACCTCTGCGCAGGCTGTATCTGGACGTGTGCAGCCTCGTTCATAGCGTCGATCCACTCCTCCTGTTCCTCGGCAGTCTCAGCGCTGAAGTAGTAGGTGCGTGTTCCTGCGTGTTCAGCCTGCAGGCAGAACACAACGTTGCCCTTAATCTCACCTTCCTCCTCTTCCTCGTACCAAACCTGGAACAGACAGAGAGAAGACACAGCGTTGGACAGAGCCTTCCTCACGTGAAACATCACCATCAGCAGCAGCATCATCACACACTTTCATGCATTTTAAGCAAAATCACACACACAGGTCTCAAACGCATGCATATAAAAATGCATGCATTTTAATGTTGCCTTGAATAATTGTCAATGGCCAACAAACCTTTCATACACAGTATTACTAGTATGTTGGAGAATGATTAAACAGCTGTATTTAGTTTCAGTTATCAGCATATACTGCACAAACTGTTTCATTGACTGATATATTGGTGAGTAGTTAGAGCATGCAAACCACAGCCAGTTTAGAGCAGTCAGAAAATAGCTCAGGTTAGTGGTGAATATCCAGCCTTGAGAATGGCACCGCAGCAGTGAAGGATGGTCATATCAATGAAGCCATTTAGAACTCAGTCAATGGCTTTGATCAAATCCGTAATGCATTGTGGGTAGATTGTGACTGACTGACTGATCTACAAGTAACAATAAGTTGTTGTTCATGATGCGAGGCGATTTGTAGATCGTTCAATCGCGCCTTGCCTACAATGCTGGCTGCAATGTCYAAACAAGACCGTTAGCACGCAGTTTAAAAACAGTCACTCCGTCTACAGACGCTTGACAGTAAAACCAACAAGGTGAATCCAGTGTGTCACTCTGTAACAGTTAGTCACCAACGCCATGCAGTGAGCAGAGGAACCATGCAGTTGGGAGGAGGTGAAGAGAAAGGGTGAATAAAGGGTGAATACTACCTACATGAAACAAGATCATCTGAGGAACTCTACACAGGCACAATGGAGGACAGCTATGCTCAGGGGTCCTCACAGGTCGGGGTGAGAGGGAGGAGAGGAGAGATCGGTAAGGGTCAGAAGGTTATAAAGGTCAACGTTCAGAGGTCAGAGCACATTGATTGGTGGGGTACCCAGAGGGTAAAGGTAGGCAAGGGGATGGGTGAGGATCCTAGAGCGAGGTAAGGGTGCAGTGAGACCTACAGTCTTATATGTCTGTGAAACTCAAGGACCCACAAATATCCTGCAAGCACTGGTATCCTGAAAGAAATACTGGTTAATAATGAGAAAATACATTCATGTCCTTTCTCTTCCCTGGTGCCACTGTGCTTGGTCAGCCAGCTCACAGGTCATTCTAATCTACACAGCAAAATGTAAACGTAACGGGGTTAACACCGTAATTTCCCTKATCTGCCACATGAGGGCAGTAGAGGCATATCAGCTTTTTGAGAAGTGTGTAAAAACTTCATTGTGCACAATCATGTTGCGTCACTAGTCAACGGAGAGGAATGAGACAACGATGATCTGTTACTGAGCCAAGAMGGCACAGGTGTGCGGAAACAAGTGTGATGTGCACTTAAAGGGGTGCAAGGAAGTTGAGCCATCAAACGGTCTATTTCGATGCACTTTGTCCAAAACGTGGCGGCTAGTAGTACACATTCTGCCAGCTACATATAGACATTGGACAGGTGTTCACTGGTCCTACATGACCCCAGTCGTCTTCGACACAGTACAGATTAGACAATATAACACACAGGAACATATTAATAGATAAAGCACTATGTCGAAGGTCCATTGTCCCTGACTACAGTGGAGGTTTAAACCATGCAACCCAAAGCCCCCAAAGACAGCAATKCAAGACAACAAGGAATAACCCTAATCAGGAAGTCCTGAGAGAAACRCATCCTCTCCCCTGCTCTATCTTTCCCCAAGTCCCACCTGACAAACTCCTCAACTAGAAATCCCTAAGTATTCGGCACGCATGTGAGAAATACCGCGTCTTGGTACACGGTATTGGCTGGCAGCAGTCCAACATAGGGAGACAGGGAGTGCCTAACGAGGCACCGTAAGTAGGGAGTAGTGTGAGAACACACACGGTGGTACACAGCATACATCCTTACCAGTAGAAGGTAAAGCAAACCTAAAGCGTTGATTTGCTCAATCGTTGACTTAAAGGTAATTAGTCTTCCTAGTGAAAGACCTCCGGACACCTTGTGCCTCTATAGACGGTTAGTCAGTGGGGAGAACACAGTCAACAACGGTCAACAACGGTCAACACKGAGAACTACTCTCTGAGCAAAAGGAGATACAGTATGAGACAGAAGTATTGAGCAGTGGCRGCAGCCAACTAGTGTTCGACAGAGCACAGGAGGCCTATAGAGACATTATGCAGGACAGTGGCTAGCAAACTAGCTTCCATGCTTGCACCAAATACCAATCACGACAACAACATTCTCATTTGTATTCTAACTAGAATGTAGCCTAACTGTCTTGGAGCAGAGAGCCAACATGTCGTACATTAATATTCTGATTCTAAAACCAAGTTGGCCAAGTTGTCTCTGAGGCCAGTGTGTGTCTGAGCTATAACAACCTTTTCAGCTCTCGGTCCTTCTGTCAGCACATTAGCAGTCTGCCTGTGATCAGAGCAACTCCACACCAGCCGGAAGGAAAGACTGGGGATGGGGAGTGCTGAGACACACACGGCACACACACACATCACACACGCCCAGTACTACACACACACAGCGCACACACACACACACACACACACACACACACACACACACACACACACGTCGCACACACAACACAATCTTTAAAAGAGCTATTAAAAACACAGACCAAAGGACAACAACGCAATTCTAGTCCCAGGACATAGAACACTACTGGCTGTTATAGCTTGACAGCCTGACTGATTGTTTCAGAGCTGGTTTCTCTGCTATTTTATCTATAAAATCTTGTCTGAATTGTTATTGTACATCATTAAAGTCAAAACAACAACAGGAAGAAAACAAAAGAGGTTTTAATCTCAAATGGACGACCTGGCTAGATAAAGTCAGCTCTCTAGTCCTTTAATTCATCACGTCAACTGCCTCACCAGGACAAAACAATAAGTCCAGGTGTATGGGATCTCAAACTGTTGCMCAAATCACACAGTGGCAAAACCGGTCCTGCACACACTCACACAGGTGAGACAATGAGCCGTGCGTGTGTGTGTGTGTGTTTGTGTGTGTGCATGTTCACCAGGATCCACTACACACCTGGGGCAGATCTCACCCCAGAGTCAGTGTTGAGGAGAATAACACTCCCTCTTGTGTTGTGTTGTGACTCATTCACTATAAGGGCCATGGCACGGCAGCTCATACTAGCTAGCAACAGCCATTACTTAGATTGAAGTCGACAGGGCGCCACTTGGCAGTTGTTGATTTGCATGATTTATATATTGTACAGTTTGGTCTAGGAACTGCAGCAAAATACCCTTTATTATAGAAACAGTAGCTAGTCAATTAGATAGTATATCAGGTATGATATTCAAAATAATCATATTCAATATTTGTACAAAYATTCCAACCGAATCAACGTTTATTCATCATATGCACAGGACCCAGAGGGATGTAAACTGTGCAATGAACTGCTTAATTGCAACCTCTCAACACTGCAATTAAATATCAAAGAGGTAAAAAAAAATTACAACAGTAATACTAGTCAAAAAAATGTCTAATGCAGGGATGGGCGACTTGTAGCTCGTGGGCCTCATGCTGCAGAGGTCCCCCTTTTGTAGGCCAGAGGATACATTTTAAAAATAATAATAATAAAACATTCATATATATACACACAATACCATTCAAAAGTTTGGGGTCACTTAGAAATGTCCTTGTTTTTGAAAGAAAAGCACATATTTTGTCCATTAAAATAACATCAAATTGATCAGAAATACAGAGTAGACATTGTTAATGTTGGAAATGAATACTGTAGCTGGAAACGGCAGATTTTTTATGGAATATCTACAAAGGCGTCGAGAGGCCCATTATCAGCAACCATCACTCCTGTGTTCTAATGGCACATTGTAATAGCTAATCCAAGTTTATCACTTTTAAAGGCTAATTGATCAATAGAAAACCTTTTGGCAATTATGTTAGCACAGCTGAAAACTGTTGTGCTAATTAAAGAAGCAATACAACTGGCCTTCTATCGACAAGTTGAGTATCTGGAGCATCAGCAATTGTGGGTTCGATTAGAGGCTCAAAATGGCCAGAAACAAAGACCTTTCTTCTGAAACTCGTCAGTCTATTCTTGTTCTGAGAAATTAAGGTTATTCCATGCGAGAAATTGCCAAGAAACGGAAGATCTCGTACAATGCTGTGTACTACTCCCTTCACAGAACAGCGCAAACTGGCTCTAACCAGAATAGAAAGAGAAGTGGGAGGCCGCGGTGCACAACTGAGCAAGAGGACAAGTACATTAGTGTCTAGTTTGAGAAACAGACGCCTCACAAGTCCTCAACTGGCAGCTTCATTAAATAGTACCCGCAAAACACCAGTCTCAACGTTAACAGTGAAGAGGCGATTCTGGGATGCTGGCCTTCTGACTATTGTTGGTGGGCTCGAGGGCCCACTAACAAAATGTTCCATAGGGCCCCTGAAAGGCTAGGGCCGGCTCTGACAGCATTTGTGGTAATGGATGTGGGTACACAGACCTGCGAGCCACTGCGGCCCCTCATGAGTTCAGATTGTTGTGTGGCCCCCATCCACATCAAAGTTGCCCATCCCTAGTCTACTGATATAAATCAGTACCCAGCTGTGAGTCACGCTTGTCAAAGACCACCGCAAGACCAGTGTCTCTCCCAGGCCTAGTGATTCACTGAAGCCAATTACATAGCCATGATGACCAATGCCTGTATCCAAGCCATCCTCCCTTATCGTTCTTTTCTCCTTCTTCTCATCCTCTCTTCTCAGTGTGTGTGCATACTTGTGTGTGTGCCTGTGATGTGAGTGTTTCTGTCAGGTTGTTGTTTCTGAAGTTCTATATTTATCCTAGGGCGGTTAATTATAACCTGGACCTAGACAACAGTGCCTCATCGGTGCCTGGTGAGAAGAGATAGGCAACCCAGACATCGTTTGGTGTGTGTGTYTGTGTGTGTGCTTGCGCGCGTGRATGTGTTTATGTGTGTCCTTATCATTTCTAGGTAGCAAACTTGATGCCATCGACGTCTTTGCGTGCCGGGGTGGAGAGTGCACGTTGGCGAGTGCTAGGGGACCTCCCACTGAAGAGAGGATACTGATGCAAGCCATGGCAATACCATAGTAACAGTAGCGTCAGAACCAGTAGGGTATACCTTATATACCGAGTATACAAAACATGAATAACACCTGCTCATTCAATGACAGGCTGACCAGGTGAATACAGGTGAATGCTATGATCCCTTATTGATGTCACTTGTTAAATCCACTTCAATCAGCGTAGATGAAGGAGAGGAGACAGGTTAAATAATGATTTGTATGCCATGACACAATTGAGACATGGATTGTGTGTTATTCAGGGTGAATGGGCAAGACAAAATATTTAAATGCCTTTGAACGGGTTATGGTAGTAGGTGCCAGGCGCACCGGTTTGTGTCCAGAATTGCACCGCTGTTGGGTTTTTGACGCTCAACTGTTTCCTGTGTGTATCAAGAATGGTCCACCACCCAAAGGACATCCAGCCAACTTGACACAACTGTGGAAAGCATTGGAGTCAACATCAGCCATGCCCAGACTAATTGAGGCTGTTCTGAGGGCAAAGGGACATACATTATTACAGTATTATGGGTTGAATATTAAGATAATGCTGTAAATGTATTAAAAATAATGCCCTCTTACCCTTCTTAATAGCCTCATCTCTCTCTTCCCTCTGTCTCTCTAATTTTTATATTTTTTACGTTTTGTCAGGAAATGCAGCTCTGTCTTGGGTTATGCTGTGGTGCAGTGGTTGCACAGCCTTTCCTCTACAGGGAGACGGGTTTTCCTGTGTCTACCTTTCTCAATGGCAAGGCTGTGCTCATCGAGCCTATATTTTGTCAAGGTCTTCAAAGGTTTTGATCAGTAACCATGGTCAAATAGTTTGCCTTGGGGTKCTGTCGATTTAGGGCCAGATAGCACTGCATTTTGCTGTGTCCTTGTGCTTGTGTTTCCCAATAGGTATTGCAGTTTTGTTTTGACTGTGTAATAATTTGATTTATTTTCATTGATTGGATGTTCTGGTCCTGAGGCTTCCGTGTGTTAGTAGAACAGGTTTGTGAACTCAGCCCCAGGACCAGCTGAATGAGGGAGCTCTTTTCTTTMCRCAGCTCTTGGCATTGCAGAGCTTAGTAATGATATGAGAGGGGGTCACTGTATTTTAGATGTTTACCAAACTTAATTGCTCTTTTTTGAGTTTTTATTATTAGTGGATATTGGACTAACTTTGCCCTGCATGCTGTAGTTTTCCTCTGGACATGTAGGAGAATCTTACAGAACTGCATGCAGGGGTTCAATGGTGTGAAATCTTATTTTGCAAGTGGACCTCACACCTCGCTGCCGTAAAATGCAATTGATTCAATGACACATTCAATTCGTTTTAGCCAAATTTGAATAGGTATTTCAATTTGAGTTTGTTTTCAATGGCATAGAATGCCCTGTGTGCTTTCTCTCTCAGTTCATTCACTGTGTCCAGTTAAGACCCTTTTTTTAAAGTAATTGTAGTGTGTGCAGTACTCTTTATATGTTGTACTAATTGAGAACTCTGGTCAATTTCCCTGAGATCTGGATCTTCTCTGGAAAATCATAATTTTGGGGGGGGTTTACTGCCAGGGCCCAGGTCTGGCAGTACTGCTCCAGCAGGTCCAGGCTCTGCTGTAGGCCACATGCTGTGGATGACAGGAAGGCACAGGTCATCTGCGAAAAGCAGGCATTTAACCACTGAATTGTGGAGGCTAACACCACACGCTGAGGATRTTTCTAGAATAGTGGCCATATCGTTGATGTAAATATTGAAGGCCGCTGGGCTCATATTGCAAACCTAGCGAAAGCCCCGCCCCACMTTTAATAACTTTMTAGAACAGTCCTGTATGCCAAATAGAATCAAATGCTTTTTGGAAGTTGATAAAGCACGCATAAATGTCTGGTTTTGGTGTACATGTTTATCAATCAGGGTGTGTAYGGTGTAAATATGATCGGTCGTACAATGTTTTGGGGTATAAATCCAATTTGGCTTTTACTTACGAGATCTCTCGCTTTCTACTTTTTCTCTCTCTTTTATTCTAGCTGTTATAAGGGATGCAGGTCATTGGTAACATAAATCTGGATTGAAGATGTGTGATTATCTGCTGTCCCTGGGCTCCGCATGGAGGGGGATCGGGAGTGAGGAGAGCTGAGCGATGAATAGAGAAAGGAGAGGGGTGTATAAGGATTACAGTGTAATAGACACTGGTCATGGGTGTAACTGGTGTTCATGGAATACTGCTCGCTCCCTCGCTCCATTGAACACTGTGCAGGAGGCAACGGGAATGACGAACAGGGAACGGACAGATGTGCCAGACGAGTGCAGATGTTCTCAACCGTTAAAACGGCAAACATGCCCCCTCTCTCCTTTCCTCCCTCTCCTCATTATTTCCATCCCATTTCTTTGAACCTTTCTCTTCTATTATCCTGTCCCCCCCTTCCTCCCCCCCCATCTCCCTCTCTTACAGATACGCTTCCTGTTATGCTCTGGGCCTCCTCCGCTCCCCCCCCCTCCCTGCCTCTCGTCGTCTACCCCTCCTTCTTCCCCCTCGTCCATCCGACCCTTGCCTCTCTCTACCTCTGTTCCTCTCTCTCTCTCTCTCTCTCTCTCTCTCTCTCTCTCTCTCTCTCTGTATTTACATTATGTTGTTTGTTCTGGTTGCCTTTTTCTCATGGCAACGGACCACATATCTTGCTGCTGTGATTGCACACTGTGGTATTTTCTCTCTCTCTCTCTCTCTCTCTCTCTCTCTCTCTCTCTCTCTCTCTCTCTCTCTCTCTCTCTCTCTCTCTCTGTGTATTTACCTTATGTTGTTTGTTCTGGTTGCCTTTTTCTCATGGCAACGGACCACATATCTTGCTAATGTGATTGCACACTGTGGTATTTTGCCTAACAGATATGGGAGTTTATCAATGTTTGATTTGTTATCAAATTCTTTGTCGGTTTGTGTGGTCTGTGGGAAATATGCATCTCTAAGGTGTTCATACATTTGTCAGATGGTTAAGAAGTGCAGCTCAGTTTCCACCTCATTTTGTGGGCAGTGTGCCTCAGAACCAGCTGGCTGAGGGGAATCTTCCCTAGGTTAATCTCTCTATAGATGAAGGCTTTGTGATGGAATGTGTAAGCATAAATTGTACAACCACCTAAAAGGAAGTTAACAGCTATTTTCTGGATTTTGATAATTAGCAAGTATAGTATAACGTATATTTTTACAGAACTCTGCATGCACAGTCTCAAATGGGTTTGTCCCATTTTGCAAATTCTTGATTAGTGAGTGGACCCCAGACCTCACAACCATAGAGGGCAATGGGTTCTATAACGGACTGAAGTATTTTTAGCAAGATTCTAATTGGGATGTCAAGTTTTATGTTCCTTTTGAAAGAGTAGAAGGCCCTTCTTGACTTGTCTCCCAAATCATGCACAGCCTTGTGGAAGTAATTWWAAAAAAATCTTTAACTAGGCAAGTAAGTTAAGAACAAATTATTATTTACAATGACTGCCTAGGAACAGTGGGTTAACTGCCTTGTTCAGGGCCAGAACAACAGATTGTGTCAACTCTAGGATTTSATTGAGCAACCTTTCGGTTACTGGCCCAACGCTCTAACCACTAGGCTACCTGCCGCCCCAGGTGAGGTGTTGATGTTTCTTTGTGTGCTCTAGGGCAWCAGTGTCGAGATAAAATGTGTATTTGTTGTCCTGTCTACTGGACCTTTTCTGGAACACCATTATTTTTGTCTAAATCATTTTCACTGTCAGGGCCCAAGTCTGACCTAATCTGTGCCTAATATCTAGATGCTGCTGTAGGCCCTCCTTGGTTTGGGGACAGAAGCATCAGATCATCTGCAAACAGTAGACATTTGATTTCTGAGTCCAGTAGGGTGAGGCCGGGTGCTGCTGAATGCTCTAATGCCCTTGCCAATTCATTGATATAAATGTTGAAGAGGGTGGGGCTCAAGCTGCATCCCTCTTCAACCCCATGGCCCTGAGGAAAGAAATCCGTGTGTTTGTTGTCATATGTCGTCGTCCCCCCCCCCCCCCCCCAACACTGCTTTCCATCAATTTGTGTTGGGGGAGAAATTCCATCAAGCAAACCTCATGTCAAATTTTGTCAAAAGTCATATCTTTTAATTCAACAAAGCATGAACATAATGGCGCCGAAGACATGCCTGACATTTTACATTTTTTTTTTCATTTTACATTCTTCCCAAACAAGTGCCTATTTGTATTTGTTTGTTGTGTTTGCTTATTGTTATTTGGTTGTGTAACTTATTTTTTTTTAAACTTATTGTGTACATAATGTTTGCTGCTACCTCTCTTATAACCGAAATAACTTCTGACATCAGAAACAGCGATTATTCACGCGGACTGAAAAACTTTTTCCTTTAACGAGTCCGACGAAGGAGGATATCTGCTTTAACTTCCCACTGAAACAGGCCAGATCCACTCCTTTTTGCGTGAAAAAAAATTGCAGGAAAAGGGGCCACAGATCAGGCAGCCTTTTGAGAAATCTTGTAGGCGAGCGAGTAAACCCCACTGCCATCCGTTCCTTCTTTGCTAACGTGCAATCATTGGAAAATAAAATTGATGACCTACGATTTAAAATTATCCTACAACGGGACATCTTATGTTTCACCGAGACTGGCTGACGACGATACAGACAAGATAGAGCAGCGGGATTTTCCATGTTCCGGCAGAACAGAGATGCTACTCTTCTGGTAAGACAAGGGGTGGGGTGTGTGCTATTGTTGTCATAACAGCGTGCGCAATGTCTAATATTAAAAGAAGTTCGGAGTATTCTCCCTGAGGTAGAGTACCTTATGATAAGCTGTGACCACACTATCTACCAGAGAGTTCTCATCTATTTATCGTAGCCATCTATTTACCACCACAGAATGAAGCTTGGCACTAAGACCGCTCTCAACCAACTTCTATAAGGCCATAAGCAAAAAGAAAAATGCTCACCAGCAGAAGTTGGCGCTCCTAGTGCCCGGGGACTTTATGCAGGGCGGAACCAATGTCACGCAAGTGCAACTCAGACGCAAAAAAAACATACCTAAACCACCCTTACTCAACACACAGAGTACATAACAAAGCTCTCCCCCGCCCTCCTTTTGGAAAATCTGACCAGAAATCTTTCCTCCTGATTCCTGTTTACAAGCAAAAACAAAAGCAGGAAGTACTAGTGACTCGCTCAATACGGAGTGGGTCAAATGACGTGGATGCTACACTACAGGACTGTTTGCTAGCACAGACTGGAAAATATCTGGGATTCATCCAATGGCATTGAGTACACACCTCAGTCATCAGCTTCATCAATAAGTGCTCGACAACGTTCCCCACAGTGACTGTACGTACATATCCCAACAAAGCCATGGATTACAAGCACATCGCATCGAGCTAAAGGCTAGAAATGACACTTTCAAAGAGCGCAGAGACTAATCCAGGAACGCTTCTAAGATATCCGCTATGCCCTTAGACAAACCATTAACAAGCAAAGGTTCAATACAGGACTAAGATTGAATCATTACTACACCGGCTCTGACGTCGTTGGATGTGGCAGGGCTTGAAAACTGTTTACGGACACAAAGGGAAACCGATGCGAGCTGCCCAGTGAGGCAAGCCTACAGACGAGCTAAATGCCTTTATTGCTCACTTCGAGGCAGCAACACTGCAGCATGCGCACGAGAGCAGCGGCTGTTCTCGTGATTGCATGGTTATAAATATTTTTAGTAATATTTTGCGCCCTGCAATTCAGCGGTTGTTTAGGAAAATGATCCCGTAAAAGGGAAGTTTAAACAGGTCAACATTCACAAAGCCGCTGGGCCAGATGGATTACCAGGACGTGTACTCAAAGCATGCGCGGACCAACTGTCAAGTGTCACTAACATTTTCAACCTCTCCCTGACAGAGTCTGTAATACCAACATGTTTCAAGCAGACCACCATAGTCCCTGTGCCAAGGAAGTGAAGGTAACCTGTCTAAATGATTACCGCACCGTGGCACTCACGTCGGTAGCCATGAAGTGCTTTGAATGGCTGGTCATGGCTCACATCAACAGCATCCTCCCGGACACCCTAGACCCACTCCATTTCGCATACCGCCCAGACAGATCCACAGATGACTCAATCTCAATCGCACTCCACAATGCCTTTTCTCACTTGGACAYAAGGAACACTTATGTGAGAATGCTGTTCATTGACTACAGCTCAGCGTTCAACACCATAGTGCCCAAGAAGCTCATCACTAAGCTAAGGACTCTGGTACTAAACACCTCCCTCTGCAACTGGATCCTGAACTTCCTGATGGGCTGCCCCCAGGTGGTAAGAGTAGGCAACAACACGTCTGCCACGCTGATCCTTAACACTGGGGCCCCTCAGGGGTGTGTACTTATTCCCCTCCTGTATTCCCTGTTCACCCACGACTGCATGGCCAAACACGACTCCAACACCATCATTAAGTTTGCTGACGACACAACAGTGGTAGGCCTGATCACCGACAACGGTGAAATGGCCTATAGGGAGGAGGTCAGAGAACTGGCAGTGTGGTGCCAGGACAGCAACCTCTCCCTCAATGTGAGCAAGACAAAGGAGCTGATCGTGGACTACAGGAAAAGGCGGGCCGAACAGGCCCCCATTGACATCGACGGGGCTGTAGGGGAGCGGGTCGAGAGTTTCAAGTTCCTTGGTGTCCACATCACCAATGAACTATCACGTTCCAAACATTCCAAGACAGTCGTGAAGAGGGCACGATAAAACATTTTCCCCCTACGGAGACTGAAGAGATTTGGCATGGATCCTCAGATCCTCAAAAGTTTCTACAGCTGCACCACRGAGAGCATCCTGACCGGTTGCATCACCGCCTGGTACGGCAACTGCTCGGCATCTGACCGTAAGGTGCTACAGAGGGTAGTGCGAATGGCCCAGTACATCACTGGGGCCAAGCTCCCTGTCATCCAGGAACTATACAATAGGAAAGCCCATAAAGTTGTCAGAGACTCCAGTCATCCAAGTAATAGACTGTTTTCTCTGCTACCGCACGGCAAGCGGTAGCGGAGAGTCAAGTCCAGGACCAAAAGGCTCCTCAACAGCTTCTACCATAAGCCATAAGACTGCTGAACAATTAATAAAATTGCCACTGGACAATTAACATTGACAACCCCTCCTCTCTTTTGTACACTGCTGCTACTCGCTGTRTATTACCTATGCATAGTCACTTCACCCCCACCTACATGTACAAACTAACCTGTACCCCAGCACACTGACTTGGTACCGGTGCCCCCTGTATATAGCCMTGTTATTGTTATTCTTATTGTGTTACTTTTTATTATTACTTTTTATTTTAGTCTACTTGGTCAATATTTTCTTAACTCTTCTTGAACTGCACTGTTGTAAGTAAGCATTTCACGGTAAAGTCTACACGTGTTGTATTCCGCGSGTGTGACAAATAAAGTTTGATTTGATTTGATGAGAATACTTTGTTTTTGTTTTGGTTGGTTTGGTTGCCAATAAATGTGTGTATGGTGTATACGTGGTCTGTCGTACGGTATTTTGGTAGAACGCAATTTTTGGGGGTTTGCTCAGGACATTGTTTTCACTGAGTGTTGGAGTCTGCTGTTGCTGATAGTCTCTCTCTCTCTCTCTCCTGTGTGTCTGTCTGGGTGTCACAGAGCAAGCAGCATAGCCGTGGGAAGTAGTTTGGGGATGGGGGTGCTGTGACGCACTGAAGACTACTATATTGGTCCGCTGATACAGGACTAGGAAAGGCCCAGTGCACTACTTTTTTTTAAATTTATTTTTACTAAWTGTGTTTGCCAGCATTTGTAACTTCAGTCTGATAATTGCTTGATATATGTTTTCTAGTTTCTTGAAATACTTTGCAAATGTAACTTAAAGCTGAAATGTCATATTCATTATTTTTCCATTTTAGTAAATGCTCTTATCCAGAGCAATAATTTTCATATGTTTTTTTACTGGTGCCAAGTGGGAATCAAACCCACAACCCTAGCATTGCAAGTGCCATGCTCTACTAACTGAGCCACAGCATCATATCATATCATCACACACCACTTGACYCCTCCATGTACTCAATTACTGTATTGTCCATTGTTCTTCTTCCATGTTATTTTATTAAGAAAAATATTTGATTTTATGTGGATGTTTAGGGTCTTTGCTCATTTGCACATTTTGATGTAAATGCTWGAGGACAGGGTTTTGTTCTTTCTAGATTCCATTAGAATGACAATCACAGAGAAAGGGACATGGCAACAACTCTTACAATTCCAACTATTGAATCCWGCGAGATGCTGTTCTTAATTATACGATTATCTTTTTTGCCAAAGGAGAGATGCTGAAAAATACATTTTGCCCGCACAACAAACCTTTAATTCATTCCGTTAATAGTAGTAAATGCCAAGTGCACTACTTTTGTGATTTTTGTATTTTTATTATTGTTACATGTTTCTCAGGGGGTAGTGCAGCACCCTCAGCACCCCTACTTGCCGTGGCTATGGCAAGTCACAGACAGTCATCCCACCACTCCAACACATGAGCTGGGATGATTTGTAATAGTGTAACTTGTAACTTCCCTGCACCGTACCAAAGTGTATGGAAGTGTGTGTGTGTGTGTGTGTGTGTGTGTGTGTGTGTGTGTGTGTGTGTGTGTGTGTGTGTGTGTGTGTGTGTGTGTGTGTGTGTGTGRYTGTMRSTGTGTGTGTGTGRYTGTTCCTGTGTGTGTGCGTGTATGTGTGTGCGTGTGTGTGTGCACATGCGTATGTCCCTATGTGTGTGTGTGTGTCTTGGAGAGCATCCATGGTAGACAGACAAGCAGACAGACAGACAAACAGACACAGATAGAACACACGTGTTGCTCCCAGGCTGAGTACAAGGTAACGCAATAAACAACCCTACAACCCTGACCCTGGGAAACCACACCAAGCTGGGAAGAGGGCAGATGATGAAGGGAGGCGGAGACYGAGAGYGAGAAATAGAGAGAGAGTGAGAGGGTYGCATGGGGAGAGGGAGAGAGAGAGGAAGAATGGTGATAAGAGGAGTGTGGGACTCGAAGGGAGGAAAGACACGCAAAAAAGACAACCATCCAAACTTACTTTACAAACACATACAATCAGAGGTTGGGCAGGCTGGTGGGAAAGGGAGTATGGGACTGCAACAAGGGAGGTAGAAAAAGAGAGAGCCAGGCCAAGCATATCACTTACAGAAAAACCACAGGATTTCACGTGGAAAATCACAATATTTCAAATGAGTAGAAATTTCACGCGATCACGTTTTCACGTGTAGTTTCATGTTATCACATGTTGCTTTACATGTTGTCCCGTTATCACATTACCTTCACATGAGATCACATGTGATCACATGAAAACGTGTTTTTGGAACACTTCATATGTGATCACGTGAAATTCATGTGTTTTRTTACGTAAGGGACTACAACACATGATCCTACATATCTATATCGAAGTCCCGCTACAATGCACAGCTCTCTAGATTAATACAACATGGGCTCGCTCTACAACATATATTCCTGGCGTCTATGTCCCGCTGTAATACAAAACACTCTGGGTGTCTACACCCCTGCCTGCTGCAACACTGGACYCTCAATATGAATGCCCTGCATATCTCTAAATGAGTGAATGTTCACCATATTCATACCCTGCATACATACACTACCGTTCAAAAGTTTGGGGTTCAGAAATGTCCCTGTTTTTGAAAGAAAAGCACATTTCTTGTCCATTAAAATAGCATCAAATTTATCAAAAATAAGGTGTAGACATTGTTAATGTTGTAAATGGCTATTGTAGCTGGAAACGGCAGATTTGTGTGTCTCTAAACAGAATAGAAAAAATAAGTGGGAGGCCGTGGTGCACAACTGAGCAGTCTCAACGTCAACAGTGAAGAGGCGGCTCCGGGATGCTGGCCTTCTAGGCAGAGTTCCTCTGTCCAGTGTCTGTGTTCTTTTGCACATCTTAATCTTTTCTAGTTATTGGCCAGTCTGAGATACTGTATGGCTTTTCCTTGCAACTCTGCCTAGAAAGCCAGCATCCCAGAGTCATCTCTTCACTGTTGACGTTGAGACTGGTGTTTTGCGGGTACTATTTAATGAAGCTGCCAGTTGAGGACTTGTGAAGTGTCTGTTTCTCAAACTAGACACTAATGTACTTGTCCTCTTGCTCAATTGTGCACCGGGGCCTCCCACTCCTCTTTCTATTCTGGTTAGAGCCAGTTTGCGCTGTTCAGTGAAGGGAGTAGTACACAGCTTTGTACGAGATCTTCAGTTTCTTAGCAATTTCTCACATGGAWTAGCCTTCATTTCTCAGAACAATAATAGCCTGACAAGCTACCATAATTGCAAAAGGTTTTCTAATGGTCAATTAGCCTTTTAAAATGATAAACTTGGATTAGCTAACGCAACGTGCCATTGGAACACAGGAGTGATGGTTGCTGATAATGGGCCTCTGTACGCCTATGTAGACATTCCATAAAAAAATCTGRCGTTTCCAGCTACAATAGTCCTTTACAACATTAAKAATGTCTACAGTGTATTTCTGATCAATTTGATGTTATTTTAATGGACAAAAAATGTGTTTTTCTTTCACAAACAAGGACATTTCTAAGTGACCCCAAACTTTTGAACTGGTAGTGTATGTCTGGCGTATCTAGAGTATGTCCTGGGCTGGGAATGACCCCTCTCTCACCTCAGAGAACACGGAATGTTTTCCTCATAAAAAGACTACATAAACCTATCTAAACCAGCTGATGACAACAGCACAGCACCATCCCACTGGATACCTTAACACTGACACAGTCTCACTGTGGAAGCACAATATCTGTTCTGGGCTTGTGTTGTGTGGTGTGTTGTGTGGTGGTGTGTGTGTGGGTGTGGTGTGTGTGTGGTGTTGTGTGTGGTGGTGTGTGTGTGTGTGTGTGGTGGTGTGTGGTGTGTGGTGTGTGTGTGTGTGTTGTGTGTTGTGGTGTGTGTGTGTGTGTGACTCTCACATTCTCACAGCAGAATTACACGTTTTTGCACTTCTTCCCAAACGTCAAGTAGGTTTTCTCCACACCCGGGTTGCACCTCCTGCTCAACATCGTTCCTTTTCTACAAATGTTACATTTAGAATTTGCTCTGAAACATCACATTTTGAGAAGTAAAGGATAATTCAGTGATTTTTGCCAAAATCGACTCCTCAGCGTCACATTCAACTCGTGGATACCATTTGCACCGCCTCGTGTCCAGTGTGAAGGAAGTTAGAGGTCGTTTTAAAAGCCAATGCTAACTAAGCATTAGTGCCTTAATGGAGTTCAAATCGGTAGTGCTATCATGCTAAGGTTTTGGATAGGTGTTAAAATGTTGAATTTAAGGCATCATTCTGAATGGTTAAGGTAAGGTTAAGGTTTGGGGATTGGGTTAAACGTAATAAAAATAAACAAGCGTCTACCACTGGATTGGACACCGCAACCTTCTGATCCGGAGTGATGGGATTACACCCACACTGGGATTACGAACACAGGGATTTAACACGCTCATGATCCGATGGAGGGATGGGATTACACACACTGGGATTACGAAACACAGGATTTAACAGGCGACCTCTGATCCGGAGTAGATGGGATTACGAACACAGGGATTTAACAGCGACCTTCTGATCCGGAGTGATGGGATTACAGCACACTGAGTGGATTCTACAAACACAGTGAGGAATAACTAATTTTGCGCACTGTAGCCTAAGTAAGTGTATTGGTGTTACTAGACGCTCCGTACCCACATGCTGTTACGTGATCCTGTCAGCATTATGTTTCCAGCCAGTAATATGTCACACACTGATTCCACTTTATTATTTAATCAGATCTTAAAGGCCAATATCTCTGCTGTGCTGCGAACAAACCCACTGTCTACTGCATTCATGCTGGGGCTCCCCCCAGAAAATTCATGTACAGCGAAAAACCGGCGCCCATTTCCTCACACCTAGAGATTCATTGTTTAAAATGGTTACGACCAATGTAAGTCAACAATACATTCTTATTTTCTAATTAATTCTGCAGATCCTGCCAGCTGTTCCAGGCCTTCTGGTTGTGTGTGCGTGGCACCCCAAGTTCATGAAAGAACCATGACAACAGCAAGCGCCGCCGGATGTGCGGAGTGCCACCAACTATCTCTAATGCCATAATCGGACTGACTCAGAGCACATACATTGGCAAGAGGAAGAACCGCCAGCAGTCATGGAGCGCAATGCCTCACCATTTCAACTTCCGTGCATACTATAAAGAAGCGTCCTCCTCCATCGCATGAACATATAAAATGCTACATTTCTGAGTCGACACCGTCCCATACACCGAGATTTCCGAAGTGCTCCGTTCCAGACATGGCTCAACCGCACAGGTGCCAGGTAATGGAGGTAGCCTGAAAAACAGTGTGTGAAAGGGAGCCCAACAAACAAAGCACATGGGGAGTAATGCGCTACGAGCCTCAGTATCATATACAGCTATTACATGGATGTTTCGGCACTGAACGAGTTCTGTGCCACAGAAATATCCAGCGCGAGAGGCTAGTGAGGATCGCCTCTATCGGAGACACAAGCGCATCCCCAATATAGGCTGGGCAATGAATGTAAATACAGAACGAGATGTCTTAAACTCCTGTAGGCTCATTCCAGAGTTATGTTAAGGATACCATTCAATTGCGTTCTCGCCCAACCATTAACACATATACTTATCTCTCTGGCCTCGTAATTAGCATGATTCCCCAGCCAAATCCTCTTCCTTGCTGCCCGGCAACTCAGTTTAGGAAGTATGTATAGGGCCCAGATGAGTGATGTGATTATTAGATCCACCTAATGAATTGTTACTACTGTAACAGAATCTATCATAGTTAATGTAACCCTGCAACCTTATATGATATATACTAGCGAGTGTGTGCGCTGCTGCGCGTGCCCATGCGTGTTGTGTGGTGGTAGTGCGTTCGTGATGTGACTGTGTGTGTAAAGCCAGTAGCGTTGTCGTTTGGTTAAGGCCTGCAGGAGGAGTACGGTGGGCAATAACTTGAATGAGATATGCAGACCAGTTGACTCAGATTCTGTCAGACTCTGTGCCAAAATCAAAAACAAAGATCGACTATAGCGTGTCCGAGATCCGCGGACCGAGGACGAACACCAAACATTAGCTCCACGGAGTCTCTTTCAACACGCTCACACATACAGCCAAATAATAACCGTATCAATAGAATACATACAAATGGATTTCCTATGCTATTAATTTACGATCTGCCCATTGTGAGAGTTTTCAGAAATTATGGCCATGAGAATTATATATGAGTGCCGCAGGTAAGTAGTGGCATTATAGTGTTCACAGTATTACTTACCCCGGCCAGTGGTGTGTGATTGCGCTGTAAAATATTCGCCTATATTACTTCTCCCAACGCGGGCCAAGCAGCATCTGTTGTCAAGAGAATGGGGAATGCTGGGTGGCGGTTATCTAGTGGAAAAATCGTGCTTACAAACAAATGTATAGAGAGTCACTCTGTCGATTTCCTCTACCCAAAAATGTCTACACTTATGCAAATTCCTTTAATGTGAGAGATCCAATCCAACTGAATTGTGTGGATGGAATATGTAGTAGACCCAATCATAACAACATCCGCTGAAAGATATAATATATTTTTTCCCAATTTATCCCCCTAAAATACTATTTACAGCGTATGAAGCTGGCTGGACACGAAAAACCAAAAAGAAAAAAAGGCCCAAACACGGTGAGCCTGCTATAACTTCACCCAGCCCCCCATGTCTACGGGACCAATAGGATGACGGCTAGACAGCTTATGTAATAGGCGCGAGATGTGTTTTCTGACAGCAGCTTAAGTGCCTGATCCAATATTATCCCCTAGGCCCCTTATATTTTCTATCAGTGTTTCTCATTTGCATTGCCAGCTATTTTCCTTTTTTTTTTTCGATAACTCCTAATGAAAACACAGTCTTTTTTAATTTAATCAAATGGGATTGGGATATAGCCCCCCCTCCCCCACCCTTCTGTTTTAACACGGCTGCACACCCATAGCGAGGCGCATGAATATTCTAGTAATCTAAGATAAATTATATACTGTGTATGTCAAACAATTAATACACGTTACACAACATATTACCCTTATTCGACTTAGATCACATGTACTTCCTCAAAACAAGACTACTATCATCATGAGATATACTCGTAAGCAATGATTTGCATAAAGAAATGTTAAACCCTTGAACTTAGGCCTACTCGCTGTAGCCACGCATTGATAACTAGACTCTCCGACCCCAGTTATGTTACTGAATTATGGAGCGACGTATCCCTGCCAGATGTTCAACTCTCTAAGTCATCTTATGTAATGTCTGTCAAGGCGCATCTGCGTACACATCAGAGTAGCTTGAAATATGAGCGCAGTTTGTGCTTGTAGTCTCTACTTCTTTCCATTTTCGAGAAAGCAGAGGCAAGGGTTTTATTGCTCGAACTGCAACTTGGCACTACCCATTTCAAATTAAATCTTATTTGCCCACATGGCGCCGATGTATAACGGCTGGGTTGCAAGAACGCTCTACCCATTGTCGAACATGTCGTGAAATGAGCCAACTGGTACTATAACATACACCAACACTTGAAAGTGCGTGAAAATCTCAAACGCTCGGTGTCGATATTTCGACCTTACACTAAACAAATTCGTGTTAATGAAACAATCTCTTGTGATCGTCCAAAGTAGTATAGTTTTCGCACTCAAATTGAGCACTTTAAACGACCCCGCCTGAAACGACTGAGGTACTGAATAACAACAGCACATTCAAAGAGATCTGTGTCTGCACCACTAGACACTACACATCTAGGAGCAAGAAAAATAATCGGCGCTTCTGCTCCCATCCTACGAGGTTTCTACCCCAGCTCTCTAGGCGTCTGACCTCTCAACAGTCTGTCTAAAGCTCTCATGCTTATGCGCCTGCTACCCCGCGTACATATGCTCTTTATCTACATAACCTCGTTGTATCTAACTTCCAGCTCGAAATGCGCAGGTCCTTACTTCAGCGCTTCTACAGCCTTAATATCAACTGCGCCATGCTCGTAACTTCCAACTGCTAAGGTCTCCTACGCCCTAGCTACCTATAATCACTATATCTCTATCGAGGCTACGGATCCCACATCCAGAATAAACCACTCCTACGTCCTCATGCGTTTGCCTCACTCTCCACGTCCTGTTACTCACAGCTATATTCACTCTCGTTCTAGCCCTCGTTCCCAAGGTCCTCTCACTCACCAGTTCTCTTGTCTTACTCCTTCCTACGCTATCTCCTACTCTGTAAAGCGCTTCTCCACCACCAAGTTTATTCTGCGCCGTCTATTCTCACCTACATCAATCTATTCTATTCTTGAACATATGCGCTCTCGGCCTTAGTCTCTTCCAATTGCCTCGAATTCCGTTACTATCGACCTCTCTCTCCCCGTCTCCCTTCCTTCCCCATACTGAACAAAAACATCTATCCACACCTCCTTCACTTCATCTTGTCTCCAGAACGCTCCTTCTTCAGCCACTCTCACTCTCTCTTTCCACCCTTTAGCTCCTCTTCTCCTCGCGTCAATGACACTCTTGCAGGGCAACGACAAAAACACCCCCAAATCCAGTATAAATTGATTTTCCCATATCAGCATTATCCCTGAATCTATTGGCTATTCTAGTATAAAAACGCTACTATGGAAGTTCTAAATATCAACCATACGAGTAAACCTTTTATAAAGCAAAATCATAAATAGCATTACAATCAACATACTAATAATACATGAAAGAATACTCATTGAAAGCAAACTATATGAACTGATAAAACGGAAAAATCGAATACTAAAATATCCACAACGATTAAATATCAAAACATCTCTACAGTAAATTTAACTCCCTCAAAGGGTCAATGTGGAAGAACAGGTAATAAATATATACGCCATACATAACAGCAAGTATCTACTATAAGCCTGCATTACAATAAACCACATCACCCTTCCCCCACTAATACAGCCCACTCGCGATACCCTATATTCCACATGTCACGTTTAAAGCATGAGAGACATGTGACAGATTGATTGGTTACTGGTCCAGCATTCTAACTGTCCCTCAATCTTCATGCACAGCCAAAGAATATAAAAAAAACACATAGAGAACAATTTCTAAAACCACCGTTTAATGACCACACCTCTCTATACCCGTAACCCGCTCCTGACTCAACGCTCCCCAACCCAGGACACAATACTCAGCTCTGATGCACTCCTTTTCATCCATCAGAGAGCTCTTTGAAACCTTGAATAAGGGTTTCAAATTTGGGAAAATGACACTCTCTAGCAATGTAGTTTTGTTTTGACTGTGTTGTAATTTGGTTTATTCTGATTGATTGGATGTTCTGGTCCTGAGGCTTCAGTGTGTTAGTAGAACAGGTTTGTGAACTCAGCCCCAGGACCAGCTGGATGAGGGGACTATTTTCTTTGCTCAGCTCTTGGCATTGCAGGGCGTGGTAATGATATGAGAGGGGGGTCACTGTATTTTAGATGTTTCCCAAACTTAATTGCTCTTTTTTGAGTTTTTATTATTAGTGGATATTGGCCTATATTCTCTCTCTCTCTCGCTCAAGCTTTAGTAAAATGACAAGGCCACTGAGATAATAAAATCAACAATAAAAGTCACAAATAAATAATAGTGATTAGAGAAAGGGGAATATACATATATCTTTTTTTTTAAATAAATACAGAAATATCTCATTTACATAAGTATTCACACCCCTGAGTCAATACTTTGTAGACGCACCTTTGGCAGTGATTACAGCTGTGAGTATTTCTGGGTAAGTCTCTAAGTGCTTTGCAAACCTGGATTGTACATTTTTCCCCCATAATTTTTTTCWAAATTCTTCAAGCTCTGTCAAGTTGATTGTTGATCATTGCTAGYCAGCCATTTTCAAGTCTTGCCATTGATTCTCAAGCCGATATAAGTCAAAACGGTGACTTGSCCACAAAGGAGCATTTAATGTCATCTTGGTAAGGAATTCCAGTGTAGAGTTTGCCTTGTGTTTTTGTTTCCCAGTATCTGCTGGAAAGCAGACTGAACCAAGMTTTCCTCTAGAATTGTGCCTTTGCGTATAGCTGTATTCCGTTTCTTTTTATCCTAAGAAACTCCCTAGTCCTTGCCGATGACAAGCATACCCATAATATGATGCAGCCACCTCCATGRTTGAAAATATGAARAGTGGTATTCAGTGATGTGTTGTATTGGATTTACCCCAAACATGTGTAGGGTACAGAGATGGGGTAGTCAGTCAAAAATCATGCTAACCACTATTATTGAATACTTAATGAGTCCATGCAACTTATTATGTGAATTGATCAGGACATTTTTACTTCCAAACTTATTTAGGCTTGCCATAACAAKYGGGTTGAATACTTATTGACATCAAGACATTTCAGCTTGACATTTTGTATTAATTTGTCAAAAATTCAACCAACAAAATTCCACTTTGACATTATGGGATATTCTGTGTAGATCAGTGACACAACAACGCAATTTAATCCATTTTAAAATCAGGCTGTAACACAAGAAAATGTGGAAATATTAAAGAGGTGGGAATACATTCTGAGGGKATTGTAAATATTACAAGAGATTGACTGAGAGATTGTGTGTCTCTCTCTCTCTCTCTCCCTCCCATAACACATAGACACGTAAGCACTTCCACGGCAGAATGCATAATCCGTGAGAATATTTGACATGGGAATATCTCACACTCAGGTGACACCCCTCTGAGTGAGGGTGGTATGGACCATGAGATTTACTCTCACCATGGGGTTGAATAACTAGTGCACTCCCTGGGGGTGTGCATGTATGGTCTCACACACAAACACACACACACACACACACACACTCACCACACAAACGAGAACGCAATGCAGCCTCACTGGTGGCAACAAGATTAAGCAAGTACTGTATATTATACAACCTTCACATAAGAAGCTCAAGAAAAACCATACACACACACACAAATACACATCTAGCTGTAACTCAGTCTTAAGACACTAGTTAACCAGTCATACACACCGTACACACACACCACACCCCGGCCAAGTGTTCTCGTTTAATAATTGACTTCAATTCAAGGGAGGGAAAAGGCTGCTTTGAAAAAGGCTGTGAGCTGAGAGGTGTCTGTTAGACATTATAGCCTTTTACAAGTCTAAACCATGCAGGGTTGAACCAAGTGTGGTAAGATAGGGATGAACCAAGATACTGTAGATAGTGTTGTAATGGCTGGGTGACCACGATCATAAATAAGGTATATTCCAGGTTCCAACTACACCTCTGTTTCTGTTACCTCAGCCTGTACTGAGTGAACCTGCAGGTACGGTCAAGTTGGAACAACAGACCCAGGCTGCTCTCTCGGTTTGGAGCTCACAGCAAAACAACAGTCATATCCAAAGTGTTAGAGCTTACACAATTTCCATGAAGCATTTAATGAAGCATTCATGCCTTCATGAAAAAGAAAGTGTGTCGGTAGTGAAAAGTAAAGTCAAAGCAGTCCACCTCTGAAACGTCATCTTATAATCAAAAGTGAAAATGTAGTTTAGAGTCTCCACTCCCCTCTCCCCTCTCCCCTCCGCACCCTACCTCTCTCTCATTGGTCTCTTTTTGAAATGACAGGTGTCATAAAGAAGGAGTTCGACAGGAATCCCAGCCCGAGGCTCCAGGAGCGTGCTCAAACTCGACTTCCATCCTGTCCCGTCTRCTCCCCTCCTCAGCCCAGAGGGGCCCCACCAGACAAGACGAGAGGGGCCAGCCCAGAAACAAAATCTCGCCTCCCTCCGCTAACAACAGCCAGAACAAAATCAGACCAGATCACCACCCTGTATTAGTACTGAGAACACGCAAACACCATGACATACCTGTACTGTCCGTCTGTCTCCCACACAACACTTAGACCTGCATACCTGGCCTCACACTCTCCTATACTTAAACATTGTGCCATACAGTATATTAATAACCCAACGTACTGTCTACAATCTTACCCCGAATACCTAGCTAATAATGAGAGTCACCTCCCTGAAACATTACAAGACGAACCACAACGAAACAATAAAGCACAAGAAGGTCTTCAACGTCAAAAAAAAAAAGCATGTTCAGTGTTATAACACCATAACCACGAACAGCATTTTGTAGACCTACGCATCACTTCCAGGTCCAGTCTACACTGTAAATAACTGGAAGACTAAAGGTCTCTGGAAACCTCTGGCTGCTCTGCTCCATCCTCATGACTCATACGGTRTCACGCTCACACCTCTTCCCTGTACAATCAACACCAGGCAGCAGGATAACAGCATGGAGGGGAGGAGACTAATAACCTTTTACTGGCCAGCACCACCACCACCACCACCATAACAACACAGCTGAATAGGCTACCTAGAATACTGTGTCAGTAAGTAAGAACATTGTGTTTCCCCTGTACTGTCTCTGAAAGGCTTTTGGACACATGTCATTGAAACATTTACTGGTGTTGAACTGTTTCTGTTGCGTAACAATCCCATTTAGGAACAGTGGGTGCATTCTGACATCACGTGCATAAAGCAACTCACGCTGGGGGCGACCGTTCGAGATATTTGGAAATCACTTGTGAAAAGGTACATGTCTTTATTTTGCCTGTTTCTTCTTCTACTGCTATTTGCCTTTGAAACCATGCCCATAGACATATGACAGTCTACAGAGGAGCCAGTGTTACGGGCTGCTGGTATACAGTACATAGTCTACTGCTTCGTAGAACTGTCAGGCAAATGCCATGTCACCGCTGCTGTCACAACAGGTCTCGCATCAACACCGACACACAGAGACGCTGGGTCAACAACCAATGGCACACAGCAACGCTATCAACAAAGAAACACTGCAATACACGTACTGTACAACCCACACATTGTCTTAACCACCGAACACAAATGAGACCAGGTAATCCAAATATTTCAAGAAGAGATTTACCTAATTGTGSAATATTGCAAAACGGTATTGCGTCACCTTTTCTGAAACAGACAGTTTGTTTGTAAATCCAAAGATGCGTTCTAGCTTGACAGCGATTGCGCTTTTATGGCGATACATCTGGAATCCTTTTCGTTTATGGTACTAGAGAGGATTTGTTGATTTGTGACATACGTCTACTGACAGGGACTATGTTGGGAAATGGCTTCAGCTGGTACTGCAGTGCCAAATTCTGAGATGGTGATTAACATGCATTGGCTGTGTTAAATAAATCATATGAATGAACGTGATATTATATATCACGCTGATATTGTGACGTGGCGCTAGGTAGGGGTTTATGTAAGACTGTTCTCTCCTGACCATCCCTCAGCTACTGCCTGGAAGACCGGGGAGGAACACACTGTGACAGGACACTCTCTCTCCTTCCCCTTCTCTTTCTCTCCTTRTCTCTTTCACTCTCTCTCTCTCTCTCTCATGCCGTTTGTGTTTGTCTCCCTCTCTTTCGCCATTCTATTTATTCATGAGCACTTCGGTGCAAAGTACAGTCTGAGCAAACACACACTCGCACTCTCTCTCTCTCTAATCACACACACATGCATGTGCATGTACACACGGGCGTGCACACACACCAACACACAGTAAATATAGGAGTTTGGTTTTGACATGCTGCCAGACATCTCTGCTTATTCCCCACTATCCCCCATTGTCCCCTAATGTCACTGCTTGTCACTGGGTTGTGTGAGTGGCGATCACATGTCCCCCCCAGCATCTAACCCCCCCGAAAACATCAATCCCGATTCCTGGATAGAGTATTTCAATGGCCCCAATTACATCAGCTATCTCTGTCCAGGGTGACCATCATATAGACTAAGTGTACAAAACGTTAGGAACATGTTCCTAATATTGAGTAACATCCATTTTTGCCCTCAGAACAGCCTTAATTCGTCAGGGCATGTACTCTAAATGGTGTCAAAAGCGTTCCACAGGGATGCTGGCCAATGTTGACTCCAATGCTTCCCACAGTTGTGTCAAGTTGGCTGGATGTCCTTTGGGTGGTGGACCATTCTTGATAAACACGGGGAAATGTTGAGKGTAAAAAAAKACAGCAACATTGCAGTTCTTGACACACTCAAACCGGTGCACCTGGCACCTACTACCATACCCCGTTCAAAGGCACTTAAATATGTTGTCTTGCCCATACACCCTCTGAATGGCACACGTACACAATCCATGTCTCAACTGTCTCAAGGCTAAAAAAATCCTTCTTCAACATGCTTTCTTCACTTTTARCTAKACTGACTGGAGTGGATTTAACAGGTGACATTAATCAGCTATGTCATGTGCCTAATGTTTTGTACACTCAGTACTCATTGTACTTGTTTAGCTACTGTATCCTCTCAAACCACCCAATATTCACTCTCCTAAAGGTCATTCTCCCTCTCGCCTCACTGACCACCTGCCCCAAATGTTATCCCCCACCTCTTGAAAACTCAAGAAGTCCCCAAAAAATATTGCTTCATCATCATAACATTGCTTCATCGTCATTGTCATCATAATCACCATCATTGTCATCATAATCACCATCATTGTCATCATAATCACCATCAGTGTCATCATAATCACCATCATTGTCATCATATTCACCATCATTGTCATCATATTCACCATCATTGTCATCATCATCATCATCGTCATCATCATCATACTTAGCCCTAGAGGGTACTGACCTTAAAGGCGTGCTTGCGGCTGATGTTATCCAACACCTGCACTTCTCCGATCCGAAAGCTGAGCAGAGGAAGACTTCCCAACACTCCTTCCTCCTTCTCGTCTGGATAGGAGGAAGAGGAAAAAAAGAGAGAGAAAGAATAAAGATTGGGATCAAAATCAACAAAAAAATCACATCTTTGAAAAAAACGCGCYAGAGATCTATTATAACAGAAAGGGTCCACACCTACAGTAAGTAAAGAGGGGTGAATAGTAAACGCACAGTCTGGTGTCGCAGTTTGCAAACTCCTCTAGTGGTAGCTGCAGCTGTAGCTGGCTTAGTGAGCACTACCATTGAACATCCCTGGAACAACACCCACGTCCCACTGTAGGGGAAATATCAATTTTGGTCCAGAAGTCCAGTGACAAGTGACACACTCTCACACACACTCTCTCTCTCTCTCTCACACACACACACTCGCGTAAAATCCAACGGCGGTCAGATATTTTTTTTTTAAAGGAGCGGAGCGCTGGGGAAGAAAGAGGAGTGCGAGAGCGGCACTTGTGCTGATTAAATAATGGAGCAGATGATGACAATTTCGAGGGCTGGCGATGAGGCTGACAGGGAGTCCACAGTAGTAGCTGCTGCCCTCATCTCTCTCTCCCTCGTTCCCTCTATCTCTCTCTCTCGCTCCCTCTTTCTCGCTCTGCCTGGCTCTCTTGCTCACTCTCTAGGCTGATCCTTCTCTCGTTCTCTCTCGCTCTCGGGCTGA
Source organism: Salvelinus sp. IW2-2015 (assembly GCF_002910315.2). NCBI lineage: Eukaryota > Metazoa > Chordata > Actinopteri > Salmoniformes > Salmonidae > Salvelinus > Salvelinus sp. IW2-2015. Next base: position 25,489,812 of record NC_036838.1, read on the forward strand.
TCCCTCTCTCGCTCTATCTCTCTAAGCAGAGCTGTACTGCGTAGATGTAAGAGCCTTCCTCTGTTGCAGAGCACACGTGTGTTTGAGAGAGAGCGAAATAGAGAAAGAGAGGGAGGAGGGAGAGACTGAGAGGAGGGATGGGGGAGGCGAGCTGTGTTTGTGCAATCATACAGTACTATTTGCTGTGTGTGTGTGTGGTGTGTGCTGTGTGTGTGTGTGTGTGTGTGTGTGTGTGTGTGGTGTGTGTGTGTGTGTGTGTGTGTGTGGTGTGTGTGTGTGTGTGTGTGTGTGTGTGTGTGTGTGTGTGTGTGTGTGTGTGTGTGTGTGTGTGTGTGGTGTGTGTGTGTGTGTTGTGTGTGTGTGTTGATAGCGATCAGCCCATGTGACTCAGTGTTGCTGGAATCCTGAATACTGGCCTTAAGCTAACTGTACCTGCCCTCTCTCCACCAATCAGAGAGCAGGGTTTCTGCAACACACAGACAGGTAAATAGCCACTCCTCTTTCTGTCAAACAAATTCAAACTTGACCTGTATCTTTGTTCTGTATTTGCAAAAATCTGTTCATTCTCAAACAGTTCTACCCACAACTGAAAATCTTATATAGGCTATCAAGTTGTATTAAATTACTGCATCATACAAACATAGTCGCACATTAATAACGGATGTAATAAGAAACAATGTGATTTATTGCAAACAGCCTTTCAAAGTCGTCTCAAAATAATTCTAAGGAGAAGACTGGTGAGAAGAAACAGAGTTGTGATTGTGAAACCTGTGGCCAGAGCATCCAGTGTTCACCAACAAACGCCGTGCCCATCCAGAGACACAGAGACGCTGGGAGAGGCAAAACACACAGCAAACACACCTCTGAAAACACACACTCCTGAAGACACTCATGCTAGCACAAACAGTTCGAAGAAGCAAGTTGCCTATAATGACTGTGAAATGTCACCTCATTCTGACTCATTTTAGGGCCGTCTGACTCTTTGTTGACACCACACACACGCCCTCACCTTTGTGTGTGTGTGCGTGTGCGTGTGGTGTGTGTGTGGTGTGTGTGTGTGTGTGTGGGTGTGTGTGTGTGTGTGTGTGTGTGTGTGTGTGTGTGTTGTGGGTGTGTGTGGGTGTGTGTGTGTGTGTGTTGTGGCGGTGGGTGGATGGCATTTAGGCAGTCAGGTATTTTGCTCTGTTGGGAATTGGATATTTGGGATGTTTTATGATACTTTGGAGATGGGGGTGGTATGTAGGCTAGAAGTTAGAGCTGCAGAACTGTAGCTGCAAAGTTGCTAGTTCGAATCCCTGGCTGAGCACTTACAAGAACTGGGGACTTGGATACACACTCCTAATCTCCATGTATAGAGCAACTACTCCACCCCCCCTGGGCAGGACAGCCTACATGCTTTGACAATGTCACCCCCAAGTCCCAACAACAAAAGACCTTAGCATCTTTTTGCCCCTCTCTCCTTGCTGGCATGGTGATCGTGGCAGTAAATCGCACAGTCAGACATGCTCCCTTCCTCCCTCTCTTTTTTCCACGACACAGCTGGGAGAAAAGGGAGGGAGACGAAAACATCCCATCAGACGTGTGTGAAATCCAGAGAGAGGAATCACTGTGACCAGAAGGAGAGAAAGGGGGAAGAAAAGGAAAGAAAAGGAAATGGAGAAATGATAGAAAAGCAAGCGGGGCCCTGGGGCCAGTTTGTGAATATTGCTCGACGTGAATTTGGCCGTCGCTTCACACTGAGCTATTGAATCACAGAGCAACCGGAACATTCCAATATGAAAGATTCTTAGAAGCTGCAAAGCTCCAATTCCRGTGGGGGCGTTTTCTGATTGTTCGGTTCTATTCTTATCATTTAATTTCTCTGCTTTGCTTTCAATACGTCCTTATTCAGGTTGGATTTGCATCTCTGCGTACGGGAGAGGGAATGGAGTGGAGTGTTTTATAAAAGGAGCAATTCCAGGTTAACTACAGGGGAAACTGGGAATTAAACCCCTAGTTGCATCCTGTAGCTCACAGAATACTGGTAGATTCACCGACAAAATCACTTTGAACCCAAAGAACCTGGAGTTCACTCTCTCTCTCAGGACTAGGAAGCTGTGTGTTTGAGTGGTTTCAATAGGGTAGAGTGGGGTAAGTTGAGCCATTTTTTACCTTCAGCATCCCTCCGTTAAGGGAAATATAATATTATTTTCTAACAAAGATACGTACATACACTGAGTATACAAAACATTAGGAACACCTGTTCTTTCCATGACAGACTGACCCGGTGAATCCAGGATAAAGCTATGACCCCTTATTGATGCTACCATCAATCAGTGTAGATGAAGTGGAGGAGACAGGTGAAAGAAGATTTTTCTTAGGCATTGAGAAAATTGAGACATGGATTGTGTACAAAATATTTAAGTGCCTTTGAACCGGGGTATGGTACTAGGTGCCAGACGCAACGATTTGAGTGTGTCAAGAACTGCAACGCTGCAGATCTTGACACAGGTGTGTGTCAAGAATGGTCCATCACCCTAAGGACATCCAGCCAACTTGACACAACCGTGGGAAGCATTGGAGTCAACATGGACCAGCATCCCTGTGGAAAGCTTTAGACACCTTGTAGTTCATACCCCAGCATATTGAGGCTGTTCTTGAGGGCAAAGGGGGAAACAACTCAATATTAGGAAGCTGTTCCTAWTGTTTTGTACACTTAGTGTATATCTCAGGATGTTGTGTATCCCTGGAAATAWTCKGAATTCATGTAAACATTACAGTTTTGAAAACATAGCTTGTCCAAAYAAAGTGGTCTCTTGGCACAGTTTACCGCGGGTGTGGGGTAAGTTGAGCCYCGGGACAGGGTAAGTTAAGCTGCTCACAKATTTTTGTKCTGAARGAAATAATACCACTACCTTTTTAAAACACATTTCAACACAATCACAATCGCTTTTTGTCTTTTAAGCATCTTTTAACACAGGCTTAACACCTAACAAACAATTTGTACTTTTCTTACCACTTTTAAAATAGGCCAGACCCTGTTGTTACTTCATATGCTAGCGATAATGCCTTGCATTACGACTGGGAAGAAAACACTTCAATTTGCTCAACTTGCCATTGGCGCAACAATGGGCTCAACTTACCCCAAGGCAAACACATTTGGACTATATTATCCCACACAGCTACAAGGATGCACTTTCATGCTAGGTTTAGGACCTCATATTYAAGCTTATAGAGACCCCAACTGGTGTACAAGTACAAAACAATCTTAAAATTATCAACTTCGGTTTAGATACAAGCATCATGAAACCTCTATCTCAATAAATTCATTTGACTTGGTGAAAATCTTCTTCTTTTTTACCTAACTTGCTTATCACTTTTTCTATGTGGTTTCTTCATTCATATACTCCATGAAATGATGACCTGTTCTTAAATATTTTGTCCAATTATACATTGTGTGCATGATTTCCGAGAAACAAGAGTAACTCACACACACACACACACACACACACACACACACCTGTCTCTTATACACATCTAGATGTGTATAAGAGACAGCTACAGTGGTAAATATTAAAATAAAAGCTTATTCCAAATTAAACAAGCACCCCCGCCTCTCAAGGTTTAAACCAGTGACAGTTAGTTCAGGGTCTTTCAATCGCGTTAATCTCTCTACTCTGCCAGTCTGCCTTTCTATCTGTCTGTCTTTCGCCAGCAAATTTGCAACATTGTATCGACTGGATCCAGCCCGCTAGTGAACTTGCAACATTATCAACTGGGTCCAGCCCGCTACTGAACTTGAAACAGCTCGATGAGCTCAGGACAGACACRGCTGTATTTGCGTTCCATATTTCAMCCCCTTTTCAGGTGTCCCATCTTTTCTTTTGACAAAAAAGTTAAATTTGTCAGCAAACTGCATCCAATAATTTAGGCTACAAGAGTGAATGTCACTGAATGTCATGACACTTTTTGGTGCTGGAGAAGGACTGTTGTCTATTCTGCTATCAGAGGGGTTGGGTTAAATGCTGAAGACACATTTCAATTCCATGCATTTGGTTGTGCGACTGACTTGGTATCCCCTTTCCCTTCATATATGGCAGACAGGACCTGAAGGTCAGGGACTTAGAGAGTAGAGAGAGAGAAAGAGAGGGGAAGGGGGGGGAGAGACAATTATCATCATCTTCTTTCTTCTTCATCTTGTAAGTCGTCATTCTCCCTGGCCGTGGGTTGTTTGGGTAGCAGAGGGCTGCAGGTGGACCAGCGGGAATGACAGACTGAACATCTGTCACATTAAGAGAAAGAGACAACCTCGACACTCTCAGAATTCCGTCTTCTAGAGTAGTGTGCAGTCGATGTGAGTCACCTTCAATGCTGCCCTGATGGAGAGACTGTGCTGTATAAGGAGTGTGTGCGTGTGTGTGTGTGTGTGTGTGTATATGTGTGCACGTGCATGTATGCACACGCATGTGCGTGTGTGCGTGTGTGTGTGCATGCGTTAAATATCAATCTCTATAGATTGTTGACATGGCCCAACGTACTCAAGTCTTTTGTAAAACATTTCTCACCACATACCACAATGACCCTCTCACACTTCTATATGTACACAGAGCCACACATAAACCCACACACTTACTGTAGCTCGTACATCAAACTCTAAGAAGATACCTCAAGCCGTGTGACATATTCAAATGCCACATTGTTTATTCTCCACTCCTGGCTGTGGCTCAGAGGATGACAGATGAAGACCACAAAGATTCGGGGACTTGGCATGGAGGAGAGTAGAGACACTGTGTGGTATTAAAGCACCTTGAACAAGTCAACAGTCCTACTGACATAGTGGTGACGTGCACCAGACCCACAGCCCTCCACTCTGCCAACAGAACACACTGACATTACATCATGTACTGTAGCTAAAAAAACACAAAAATGTGACACCAGCCTATGACATGACAACCAAGCCAAGGAGGGAACAAAGCTTTCCAGTTTCCAAAGCAGATACAAGCAAACAAATCCCCAGAGTAGGACTCTGAGAGAGAGACAGAGGTAGCAGGTGTAGTGAGGTGTCTTGGCCAGGTTTCCATTGAAAAACAGATTCTAGCCACAAAGGGGCTCTGTTTAAAAGGGCTTTATGTAGGGAATACAATGCCAGCTGAGACGCTACCCATGCCTCTGTGGAACTTCCTGGATCAAATAAAAGGTTACATAGAAAATGTATACATACTGTAAAATATGACTGTAAATATTTAGTTAAGTCAACCCCATGTATGTACAGTTGAAGTCGGAAGTTTAAATACACTTAGGTTGGAGTCATTAAAACTCGTTTTCCAACCACTGCACAAATMTCTTGTTATCGTTTTGGCAAGTCAGTTAGGACATCTARTTTGTGCATGACACAAGTAATTGTTGTGTTGTTTACAGACAGATTATTTCACTTATAATTCACTGTATCACAATTCCAGTGGGTCAGAAGTTTACATACACTAAGATGACTGTGCCTTTAAACAGCTTGGAAAATTCCAGAAAATTACGTCATGGCTTTAGAAGCTTCTGATAGGCTAATTTACATAATTTGAGTCAATTGGAGGTGTACCTGTGGATGGATTTCAATACCAACCTTCAAACTCAGTGCCTCTTTGCTTGACATCATGGGAAAATCAYAAGAAATCAGCCAASACCTCAGAAAYAAAWTTGTWGARCTCRACAAGTCTGSTTKATCCTTGGGAGCAATTTCCAAACGACTGAAGGTACCACGTTCATCGTACAATCAATAGTACGCAAGTATAAACACCATGGGACCACGCAGCCGTCATACCGCTCAGGAAGGAGACGCGTTCTGTCTCCTAGAGATGAACTTACTTTGGTGCAAAAAGTTCAAATCAATCCCAGAACAACAGCAAAGGACATTGTGAAGATGCTGGAGGAAACAGGTACKAAAGCATCTATATCCTCAGTAAAACGAGTCCTATATAGACATAACCTGAAAGGCCGCTCAGCAAGGAAGAAGCCACTGCTCCAAAACCGCCCTAAAAAAGCCAGACTACGGTTTGCAARTGCACATGGGGACAAAGATCATACTTTTTGGAGAAATGTCCTCTGGTCTGATGAAACAAAATAGAACTGTTTGGCCATAATGACCATCATTATGTTTGGAGGAAGATTGGGGAGCCTTGCAAGCCGAAGAACACCATCCCAACCGTGAAGCATGGGGGTGGCAGCATCATGATGTGGGGGTCCTTTGCTGCAGGAGGGATTGGTGCACTTCACAAAATAATAGGCATCATGAAGCAGGAAAATTATGTGGATATATTGAAGCAACATCTCAAGACATCAGTCAGGAAGTTAAAGCTTGGTCGCAAATGGGTCTTCCAAATGGACAATGACACCAAGCATACTTTCAAAGTTGTGGCAAAATGGCTTAAGGACAACAAAGTCAAGGTACTGTAGTGGCCATCACTAAGCCCTGAACTCAATCCTTTCGAAAATGTGTGGGCAGAACTGAAAAAGTGTGTGCGAGCCTACAAACCTGACTCTGTTACACCAGCTCTTTCAGGAGGAATGGGCCATAGCTTATTGTGGGAAGCTTGTGGAAGGCTACCCGAAACATTTGACCCAAGTTAAACAATTTAAAGGCAATACTACCAAATACTAATTGAGTGTATGTAAACTACTGACCCACTGGGATTGTGATGAAAGAAATAAAGCTGAAATAAATCATTCTCTCTACTATTATTCTGACATTTCACATTCTTAAAATAAAGTGGTGATCCTAACTGACCTAAGACAGGGAATTTTTACTAGGAATAAATGTCAGGAATTGTGAAAAACTGAGTTTAAATGTATTTGGCTATAGTGTATGTAAACTTCCGACTTCAACTGTATATGTGGATGCCTATCTGCTTTGCAGATATTGTTGGACAAGGTTGACCAATCTCGTCCACACAAAAAAAACMGTCTGTCTGAAAACAAGATGGAGTATATTGGGATGTAGCCAAAACATGGTTGAACAACCGGATCTGTCAGTTACTGTGAATTCTACCTGCTGACAAAACAACATAGCACACTACCACACAAACACAAAAGAAGACAAGAGAAGAGAAACAGTGTGTCAAGAACGAAGGAAAACCCTTTCTGACTAAAGCATACAATGAAATGCAGTAGAATAAAGCGGAATGATAAAGATGTCCTCCAATGAAGGGTGGCGATGGGTTATCAAAAAAAGAAAAGAGAACTTAAAGAAAGAAGGCAATACTATGACAGTAACCTACCTTTGTAGTAGAACAGGCATCGGTCAGTCAGGACAAACCATCGCTTGTTCCACTGTTTCACTCCACTGCTGGCCTACAGGGAGACAGAGAGAAACACATATTGAGATGGGTTTGACTGGCCTAAAGGGAGACACTGACAAGCGGACTAAAAACACACAGTGAAATGGAGAGTAGACACAACAGTTTAGACTGGACCAAATAACTTCAGGGGTGACACAAAAACTGGACTTAAACAGTGTGAGAAATACCGCGCTATGTAAAAGACAGGAAGACAAATTCAATGAGACCTAAACAGCGCGAGAGGGAAAGCGACACTGGACCAAAACAAAGTAAGTGTCTGAGACATACTGGATCAAAACAAATGGGAGAGACAAGGAAATATTGAACTGAAAAATGTAGAGAAGAATGGCAATACTGGAAGAAGAGTATATCTGGTCCTAGTTATGAGATATTTATGGGGTATTATGGGGCATTTGACTCATATTTATTTATAGAGCCCTTTTTACATCAGCAGTTGACCACAAAGTTCTTATACAGAAACCGAGCCTAAAACCCTTAAAACCACTAGGCATAAAGGAAAGTGCATCCTGCTGATGCAGAATAGTGTATAGAGCTGAATTACCTGTTTGTATAGCCAGCCCTGCTTAGCTACTACAGCTTTAGGGTTCCTCCTCATGGAGTTAGAACGCTTCCCAAACGTAGCAGCTTTCTTTGGAGTACGAGATGCCTGGAGAAGAAACGAGGGAAGGAGAGAGGGGGAGAGGGAAGATGAGAGAACAAAATGGACCTCTCTGCATCACTGAATCTGTCATAAAACCATGATGTGGTGTGTGGTGTAGTGAGGTGTAACGGTGTCGTGAGGTGTGCTTGCCTGCGTGCATGCTTGCGTGGGTGTGTGTGTGTGTACTGACCCGTGGTGTGAAGGGCTGGGACTGGGTCTGAGACTCTGGGGAGGATAGGTCTGATACCATGGTGGTGCTGTTGGAGTTGCAGTTAATGTCGCTGGGTGAACTCACAGGTCCTCCACCTCCTACATTCCCATTCATCTCCAAATCACAGCTCCTACACAGAGAGACAGAGACAGAGAGATAGATTCAGTGACTTATACACTCAACGTTAATAACACATTATCTTTGAGACCGCCTGGTTAAGGTTGGAGTGTCAAAAATGACCCTTGATGCTCAAATGCTTTTAGAGTGAAGAGGAGAGGGAATAAAGAGAGAGAGAGAGAGAGAGAGAGAGAGAGAGAGAGAGAGAGAGAGAGAGAGAGAGAGAGAGAGAGAGAGAGAGAGAGGAGGAAAAGAGGGAGAATGACTAAGACTTCTCTCCTTTCCTCTGCTCCTTCTCTGCTCCTGCCGAGCCCTGTGTTGTGTGTTCAGTGATCCAGTTATTGATGTCTCTATAAAGGCATGCTCTGTCTCTCCCTGCCTCGCCAAGTCCTGCTCTGCTCTGCCCACCCTGTTAGATATTGATCCACTGACGAGCAGGAGGGATGAATTGTACTATCTCCTCCCTTTTTCTCTCTCTTTCTATCTATCTCTTTTACTCACCTCCAATCCTGCCCTCTGTTCCTCTCTCGGTTTATTTTCCTTCCTCCAGCTTCCTCCTCTGTCTCTCTCTCTCTATAGCCCCATCTCTCTTTCTATCTCTATTGCGCATGATCTTGACCTCTTTCTTCCTCAATCACATTCTCTTACTCCCTCCATCTTTCTCTTTTCCTATATCTCACTTTCTCCCCATCCCCTCATTTTCTCTGGTCCAGTAGGCTTTGGAAGTACAGTAATTGGGAGCAGAGCATGATTATTTGCATAAGCAAGGTTAGCAAAGCTAACGTGTGATTCCTTTTTAATAGCATCTGTACATAAATATGCCCATGCACATGATGCAGACACAAACAAACCGGAAGCTCTGATGCACAGAAAAAGTCACAAAAACAACAACATATACAGGAATCATATACTCCAGCTGCTCTCTCTTAATCTGACTAAGTATTCCCTTATAGTTGGAGAGCATTTGGTCATCTTGATGATGGCACAGGGCTGCTCATTTATCCCAAGTGGAGATATCCTTGTTTCTCCCTCATTCACCTGTCCATCTCCTCATTTGAATTCCATGCGGTCACTGTCACTTGTCCACTCAAGCTTAATGTTGTTGTCATCTATCGCCCACCAGCTGCCCTTGGAGAGTTTCTCAATGAGCTTGATACCTTGATCAGCTAATTTGCTGATGATGGCTCATCACTTTTTGTACTTCAACCTCCCGACTTCTGCCTTCAATTAAGTGGTAGGCTCACAGAACAAGCTCACAGAACGGGACCGCCGAGTGCTGAAGCGCGTAAAAATCATTTGCCCTCGGATGCAACAATCACTACTGAGTTCAAAACTGCCTCTGGAAGCAACGTCAGCACAATAACTGTTCGTCGGGAGATTCATTAAATGGGTTTCCATGGCCGAACAGCTGCACACAAGCCTAAGATCACCATGCGCAATGCCAAGCGTCGGCTGGAGTGGTGTAAAACTCGCCTCCATTGGACTCTGGAGCAGTGGAAACATGTTCTCTGGAGTGATGAATCAAGCTTCCCCATCTGGCAGTCCGACAGATGAATGTGGGTTTGGCGGATGCCCCAATGCATAGTGCCAACTGTAAGGTTTGGTGGAGGAGGAATAATGATCTGGSGCTGTTTTTCATGGTTCAGGCCCCTTAGTTCCAGTGAAGGGAAATCTTAACGCTACAGCATACAATGACATTCAAGATGATTCTGTGCTTCCATCTTTGTGGCAACAGTTTGAGGAAGGCCCTTTCCTGTTTCAGCATGACAATGTCCCCGTGCACAAAGCGGGGTCCATACAGAAATGGTTTGTCAAGATCGGTGTGGAAGAACTTGACAAGCCTGCACAGAGCCCTGATATCAATCCCATCGAACACCTTTGGGATGAATTGGAACCCTGACTGCAAGCCAGGCCTAATTGCCCAACATCAGTGCCCGACCTCACTAATGCTCTTGTGGATAAATGGAAGCAAGTCCTCGCAGCAATGTTCCAGCATCTACTGGAAAGCCTTCCCAGAAGAGTGGAGGCTGTTGTATCAGCAAAGTGGGGACCAACTCTATATTAATGCTCATGATTTTGCAATGAGATTTTTGACGAGCAGGTGTCCACATCGTTTTGGTCATGTAGTGTATTTATACTGTAGCACACCATATTTATGTATGGAGCATAATGTATTCTGTGTGTATTCCTAGAGGTACTGATATCATCATCTTTATGGTGTTATACTCAATTGTGCTTATGTTGTTACATTTTTCCATTAGTTCTGTAAAACAATGCTAATGCTAATGGTGTCAAAGAAATATTAGCTTATGTATCCTTTGAAGTTGGCCTGGTCATGGCTCGAAGGAATGCAGCTTTGTCAAATTAACATCAAAGTAGAATTTGCATTTTTAAGCTAACCCTAACCCTATTCCCAACCTTAACCTCATTCTCCTAACCTGCTACGTTCATTCTCCTAACATGCTGCGTAAGTTCTCCTAACCTGCTACGGAAAGTCAAATCTGATGTTAATTTGACTAAAGCTGGATTCCTTCTAGCCATGACCAGCTGCCTTGGCCTTATCATGACCATTGCATTGGCCTGTGCATTAATTTGTCCTGCATAGCTCTGCCCACTTGTGGATTCGTTGTYGAGCGCATCAGTTATTATGTTACTTGTAATGTTGTATTGTAATATTGAACATACCTTGCCAACGTCATAACGGAARGAGACATATTTCGCAACATACTGTTTGGAGAGGGAGTAGGGAGGATGAAMAAGTGGKGAYGATGATGAGGGAYTGYGGAGTTGGGTGATATATTGTCAATATAATTGCATAATGGCACTGTATTTGATTTGTAGGTGAACTGTATGTGCAATTTAAAAAAAACTTGTGCAGTAATCATCTSACTTGTTAGTTGGCGATGAACTGCGAGGCCATTGAGGGCAGCGGTGTTGATCAGATGTAAAAATATGTGACCCGTTTCAGGAAGCTAGGCCTGTGTCGCAGGTCACTACTTCACAGGAGAGTTTATTTACGTTCATTTATTTCATTTTATTTGTACTGTATGTCTTTTGGGGGGGAAATGCCTTCTGGAACATGTGAACTTTCATGTGCCTTAATAACAAACGTGTATGCCATCTGTAAAAATGAATACAACTGTTAAATTACGAGCCTAGTTGGTTTATATTTGACCTTTATTTAACTAGGCAAGTCAGCTAAGAACAAATTATTATTTTCAATGACGGCCTAGGAACAGTGGGTTAACTGCCTTGTTCAGGGGGAAAACYATAGATTTTTACCTTGCCAGCTRGAGGATTTGATCTTGCAACCTTTTGGTTACAAGTCCAARGCTCTAACCACTAGGCTACCTGCCGCACCAAGCCACAGGAAAAGWCAGGAACCTTCCCACTAGCCATGATTGGTTYAGKTACTGGATGGGCTGGACATTTCCCGAGAGATGAGTTCTGATTGGTCTGTCATGTAGCATGCTTCCGTCTATAACATGTGTAGATAYTRCTTGCTATTGCAGCCWTTTTGAAAGATACTGGATAGTAGACATGGAGAACTGCAAAAGTGTTGCTACTGCTCTCAACAACATTCTTGCAGGAATTTATCAGGCGCTATTGACAAAGATCAGTGGGAAAAGGTTGTGATGGACTACTTTCTGGAGGACTCTCTCTGACTCTGAAAATTAATCAGATGATGAGGAAATCCCTGACTTATGTAAAAGCATGTTCATTGAACCAGACATTGTAGAGTCTTCTGACAACAGRGATGCAGAAGAAACGGCGGCCAACAGTGTTGTTGTCACTGAAAAAAGTTGACAGAGTTTTGAAATCAGTGGAATGCCTGGTGGAAGCAGAGTATGAGAAGGAGAACATTCTGTCGTTTGATTGCATATCTGACAGAGAGGAAGAAAGATGATGATTCTTATGGCATTGCACATGGTCAATGTGAACCYGAGTGARGTTACACAATGGGCCAAGCAAGCTGTTCAAACAAACCGGAAACGAAACAGGACGTCTTACTTAAAGGGATTCCAGTCTACCGTGAAGCGTTCATCCATTTATATGGGTAAGACTCTAGCTATATTTTCAGGTATTATACATTTCTAATTTTGTCAGAAAGTAATTTTCATTGCAAGTTAAAGCTATGCTTAGCTAATGCTAAGTGTATGATTTGCGTAGTAATATTATTTGTATCTCAGAAAATCATTTGCATTGCTAGTTATAGCCTAATGTTAGCTAGCTAGATTCATGCAGATTCATACTAGAGCATTTCATGCATGGTGGCTAGCTATGACAATCAGTTCTGTATTGCTAGTAGTATGGTTTGGGATTATGGTTCATTGTTTAGCTGGCTAGCTACATGTCTAAACAAAAGAAAATATTCTACTTCGCCAGATGATTACATGACCCATCAAGTTATCCAGGTGTGTCTGGGGGTGATTACGGTCATCTATTGTACTTCATGAATATGTGAACTACGCTACCTCACTCTGTTTAGCACATGGCCTTACATGTAAATCATTAAAGAGATGGGGGGGAGGGGGGGGGGGCAAATGCTTAAGAGGGTAGGAATGATGCTGAATGTGGATAGACATTAAAGAGTTCTCCAGTAGGTGTACCAAATTCTTCAAGGGCCATTTTCTCAAAGCAGAATTACTTTTCAACTGCCGTGTATGATATATCATTTTGTAGCTCTGAGTCTGTACTTTTATCCAACGTAAAAAACACAATTTCAAATTTTGCAACATAAGATTGAAAAGAGGTGGYTGATCACAAAACTGGGACCTAGAGACTGAAAAATAGCTTCTATCTCAAGGCCATCAGACTGTTAAACAGCCATCACTAACACAGAGAGGCTGCTGCCTACATACAGACRTGAAATCATTGGTCACTCTAACTAATTGATCTCTAGTCACTTTATTAATGCCACATTAACACTTTAATAATGATGTTTACATATCTTGCATTACTCATCCCATATGTGTATACTGTATTTTATACCATCTATTGCATCTTGCCTATGCTGCTCGGTCATTGCTCATCCATATATCTATATGTACATATTCTTATTCCATCCGTTTAGTTAGATTTGCATGTATTAGGTAGTTTTTGTGAAATTGTTAGATTACTTGTTGAAATTGCTGCACTGTCGCAACTAGAAGCACAAGCATTTCGCTACACTCACAATAACATCTGCTAACCATGTGTACGTGACCAATAACATTTGATTTGATTAGATTTCGATCCCATCCATCATCCATAACAAACAGGGCAGGCAYGGGTATTGAGAGTATGCAACTGTTATTTTCCAGTAAATAAATAAAATGCATTTTTCAGCAAAGATTGGCGTTTGCATCTTTACAGAAAACGTGTTCTGATTGGAGCTCTTGATTTGCTATGCTGCATTTTTTAAACAGACATAGCAGAGATGTGCTTCGGTTTAAATATGACGATGTTMACTTTCCCGTGCCTTGTAGCCTACTACTGAACATGGTGCACATGTGTGCTCAGTTATGTCACCTTCATGTGAAGGAGCACAATGATRTTCGGCTCCTGAACAGGTCAAATCATTTGGCCGCTGGACATTGATCAGTCGTTGGATTTKGCCAATTCTCGATCAGACYTACGAGGATGAATATTACATATCATGTAAGTATATCTATTGAAATTATGATTATTCTTTTTTTTATACGGATCCATAAAGATCAGGTAATAACTACAGAAATGATAGATTTTTTAAAACACATGGATATGTTCATGCCTTAGTATAAAGGCTTAGATATGTCAGCATGTTGACACATACCTTTTCCGGAGTTAAAATAGMAAAAACATTTATAAGCGGGTGCACGCGCATCAGGGGCGTGTCTTGGAGGGATCTCACCCCAGATATCTCCCTGGACTCATACGGCAGCAGGGAGTTTTCTGAGGTCCGGAATAGACGTATGTATGTAGAAACTGTCCCATTAAGGAGAATATTCTACCTCAAYATATARAATTGGGGTGGCAGGGTAGCCTAGTGGTTAGAGRGTTGGYCTAACAACCGAAAGGTTGCAAGTTCAAATCCCTGAGCTGACAAGGTAAAAYTCTGTCATTCTGCCCCTGAACAAGCCAGTTAACCCACRGTTCCTAGGCRGTKATTGAAAATAAGAATGTGTTCTTAACTGACTTGCCTAGTTAAATAAAGGTACAATTAAMGACATGTGTCATGCCCTAATCTGTTTTGCTTGTCCCCACTCCAGGTGTTGCTCATCTTTCCCATTGGGTACTTATGTCTGTGGTCAGCATTTTGTCTCAGCTCCTGCTTTTCCCCAGTCTCTCTTTTTCTCGCCCTCCTGGTTTTGACCCTTGCCTGTCCTGACTCTGAGCCCGCCTGCCTGCCCCTGAGCCTGCCTGCCGTCCTGTAGCTTTGCCCCACTACTCTGGATTATTGACCCCTGCCTGCCATGACCTGTCGTTTGCCTGCCCCTGTTGCTGTAATAAACATTGTTACTTCAACACAGTCTGCATTTGGGTCTTACCTGAAACATGATAGTACGAACTGGCCATGACTGACCCAGCAGACTTGGACCAGCTCCGCAATGCCATCTCCTCCCAAGGAGCCACCATTGGTAAGCACGAGGAGTTGCTTCYCGGTCTGATGGTTCCAGGACGTGGCCGAACGTCACGACCTAACGTTGGACGCACCCAATTCCGTGGGTTGCCTACGAGGCACCCTCAGTAACCCGGCTGGTAGCAGCGCCGTGGAAATTGCCCCGAACCTCTCCGCCATTCCCGRGGAGTACCAGGACCTCCGGGAGGGGTTCAGTAAGGCCCGGGCCACTTCYCTTCCACAGCACCGACCGGTACCCAAGGATGTTAAGCTGGATGCGCTGGCACACCACTATAGCCCCGCGGCTACACTCCRGGAAGCCGGACAGTAAGGCCCGGACCTTTCCCCCCTGCTCCAAAATCATTAGCCCCTCTGCTGTTCATCCTCTGTTGCCCTGTACCCTCCGTATACTTCCTACTTTTCATGTGTCTAGATATAAACCCATGTCTCACAGCCCTTTGTCTCCTGTTTCCAGGCCCACCCCTCTCTCCCGTCTCATCAATGGCCAACCGGAGTACAAGGTGAGACGTCTCGTGAAGGTTCGACCTCGGGGCAGGGGATTCCAGTACCTGGTTGACTGGGAGGGTTATGGCCCGGAGGAGAGGTGCTGGGTCTCAGTGAGGGACATCCTGGACCCAGGCCTCATCCCTGAATTCCAATGCTGACACCCCGCTCAACCAGGTATGCATCCAAGTAGGACGGCAGGTGGCGTCCCTAGAGGGGGGGGTACTGTCATGCKCTGATCTGTTTCACCTGTCCTTGTGCTTGTCTCCACCCCKCTCCAGGTGTCGCCCATCTTCCCCATTATCCCRTGGGTACTTYTACCTGTGTTCTCTGTTTGTCTGTGGCCAGTTCGTCTTGTTTGTCAAGTCAACTGGTGTTTTCTCTCAGCTAGATTACCGACCTCTGGCTGACCTGACCCTGAGCCTGCRTGCCGTCCTGTACCTTTGCCCCACTACTCTGGATTATCAACACCTGCCTGCCTTGACCTGTCGTTTGCCTGTCCCTGTTGCTCTACTAAACATTGTTACTTCAACACAGTCTGCATTTGGGTCTTACCGGAAACGTGATAACATGTGTATCTAGAGCATGTCTACTCCTTTGATCTAATAAAATGTCACATATCCAGATATATAGRGATAAAGTTATCCCCTGATATTGGCCCTTTTCGCCAAGTGTGAGTATTTTAAATAATCCCACAGCACCCCTCCTCACCCAGATTCCAACACAATTAACATGAGAGTAGAGGTGTTCACACTGCAGTATCCTGACTACGTTTCCAACCTAACCCTTTAAACTACTTCCAGTTCAATCATTTAACCATTCCCCTTCCACTTCAGCTATTCCTCAGGTTTTTGCTGTAAAAGAGCAAAAGAGCAACTCCCCTATCAAACTGAAGGTAAATACTGAATATTGTAAATATCCCCATTGTAACGTTTAGCTACAGTATTTTATATTGTAGCTTTGAACAATAACTTGCTGTAAAACCCTGCCTCTTTACTGGCACCATCATATCTTATTAATGTCCAATGCATCATCAGCTCGATACAGAATTGATTGTGGTGGAGAAACAGAATACGAAGGGGGTGGGTGTATTGTCTTAACACCACCAGGGCATTTATCTTCCTGACAGGAATGTGTAATTATTGGTATAAATGTTATAATACCACCCTCAAAATCCAATAGGAGKCTGGATCCCATATGCTAGCATCAAAACAGTGTTGCAATGTGTGAGTGTATGAAGTGTTTTGTGAGTGTGTGTGGGGGGTATGAGCAGGGGGATGGGGGGTGTAGGTCTCAATGTCATGGTCCTTAATGTCTTTTCTTGTGCCAGCTTTTTGGATAAGCCCGGGTAACCAGAACGCACACACACAGTTTGACAGTAAGCAGACCCCAGTTCTCTGCATATGAGTAGATTGCTGGGCCACATCAGCTCAAGTGCTTTCCTGTAACAATTGCACTGTGTATTCCCAGTGGTGTAAAGTACTTAAGTAAAAATACTTTAAAATACTACTTAAGTAATTTTGGGGGGGGATCTCTGTACTTTACTATTTATATTTTTGACAACTTTTACTTTTACTTCATTACATTCCAAAATAAAATAATGTACTTTTTCCTCCATACATTTTCCCTGGCACACAAAAGTACTCGTTACATTTTGAATGGCTAGTAGGACAGGAAAATTGTCAAATTCATGCACTTATCAAGAGAACATCCCTGGTCATCCCTAAATACTTAAGTATATAAACTCAGCAAAAAAAGCAATGTCCATTTTTCAGGACCCTGTCTTTCAAAGATAATTCGTAAAAATACAAATACCTTCACAGATCTTCATTGTAAAGGGTTTAAACACTGTTGCCCATGCTTGTTCAATGTACCATAAGCAATTAATGAACATGCACCTGTGGAACGGTGGTTAAGACACTAACAGCTTGCATACGGTAGGCAATTAAGGTCACAGTTATGAAAACTTAGGACACGAAAGAGGCCTTTCTACTGACTCTGAAAAACACCAAAAGAAAGATGCCCAGGATCCCTGCTCATCTGCGTGAACGTGCCTTAGGCATGCTGCAAGGAGACATGAGGACTGCAGATGTGGGCAGTGAAATAAATTGCAATGTCCGTACTGTGAGACGCCTAAGACAGAGCTACAGGGAGACAGGACGGACAGCTGATCGTCCTTGCAGTGGCAGACCACGTGTAACAACACCTGCACAGGATTGGTACATCCGAACATCACACCTGTGGGACAGGTACAGGTCTGTCTCTTATACACATCTAGATGTGTATAAGAGACAGGTCAACACCTGCCTGCCTTGACCTGTCGTTTGCCTGTCCCTGTTGCTCTACTAAACATTGTTACTTCAACACAGTCTGCATTTGGGTCTTACCTGAAACATGATAGTACGAACTGGCCATGACTGACCCAGCAGACTTGGAGCCTGTCTCTTATACACATCTAGATGTGTATAAGAGACAGCGTCTGGGACCTGTTGGATCGGAGGGTGAGGGCTAGGGCCATTCCCCCCAGAAATGTCCAGAAACTTGCAGGTGCCTTGGTGGAAGAGTGGGGTAACATCTCACAGKAAGAACTGGCAWATCTGGTGCAGTCCATGAGGAGGAGATGCACTGCAGTACTTAATGCAGCTGGTGGCCACACCACATACTGACTGTTACTTTTGATTTTGACCCCCCCTGTGTTCAGGGACACATTATTCCATTTATGTTAGTCACATGTCTGTGGAACTTGTTCAMTTTATGTCTCAGTTGTTGAATCTTGTTATGTTCATACAAATACTTACACATGTTAAGTTTGCTGAAAATAAACGCACTTGACAGTGAGGGGACGTTTATTTTTTRCGCTGAGTTCATTAGCAATTACATTTAGTTGAGATACTTAAGTATATTTAAAACCAAGTACATTGAGACATTTACTCAAGGAGTATTTTACTGGGTGACTTTCACTTTTACTTGAGTAATTTTCTATTAYTAAGATACTCAAGTATGACATTTGGGTYCTTTTTCCACCACRGTGCATTCCTGTGTAGAGACCGTGTGACAAACCTCATAGTGACAGGTGTGATCAAAGGGACTCAGTGAAAACCTGCTACTATATTCCATCTCTCTACAAAAGGCGCTATCTAGAACCTYAAAGGGTTCTTTGGCAATCCCAATAGGAGAACCCTTTGAAGAACCCATTTTGTTTCCAGGTAGAACCAACCCAAAAGGATTCTCCCTGGAAACAAAAATGGTTCTTCTATGGTGAAAGCCGGGGGAACCCTTTTGGAACCATTTCTTCTAAGAGTGTACCCTCTCTCACACACACACTGTCTCTTCCTCTCCTATATAACAGCCCATTCGTCTGTCTGCATGACACAATGATGTGTCTCAAGTGTTCTCTTGTCTGGTGCCAGGCTATAGTGTCAGGTCGGCTGTAAAGCTGAGTGAATGGGATGTTTTGTTCATTCTTCTGAATACAGCAACACTAAATAAGGTTGTATTAAGGTTACGATTGGGGGGGGTAGTCACGTCAGGACTCCGGTATGTGTGTATCGGTTCGGTTTACGTTAGGGTAAAGTTGGATTAAGGTTGAGTTTGGATTGTACTCTTGTCAAATATGTGTGTATCTGTCTGWTTAGGGTTATGTTGGTTTAAAGGGATAGTCCGAGATTTGGACAGTAAGCCCTTATTTCTACTCTTATTGCCCTAATGCTAGCTGATCCCATAGACTTCCATTCATTGCGCTAACACTAGTTAGCAAGTGCTCCGGAAACGACCTTCAATGTCCTTCAAACTACACGCAGACATAAAAATGGTATCCATGAGTTCATCTGACTCGGGGTAAGTAGAATTGCCAAAATCTCAAYCTATCCCTTTAAGGTTAAGATTAGTTTATAATAAGATTTTAATTGGCTTGTACACACGTCAGGTAATCATGTAGTGGTCCAGGTTTACTTAGGGTAAGGTTGTATTAAAAGTAAGATTAATGTTCCACTCACGTTATGTAGGTGTGAATCGGTCCGGTCTCTTTCAGCTGGATCTGGATCACTGGATGTCCAGCTGGTCCGCTCGGGTCATTTTGGCTGGAGAGGAGGAGAGGAGAGGGGAAAAAGAAAGAGAGAAGGGCATTATGGTGGAGATCCATGCTGTCAAGCTGTCAGACATGATGAGCGCAGCTGATCGATGGCTGATCTGTTGATCCCTGACATCACAGCAGCAACACAGCACCTCGGCAACCAGAACAGTTTCATTATCAACAGAGGGGATTAGTTACTGATCCAGAATCAGTGTGTGGCGAGTGGTCAACATGACATCGGGGTCAATCAGGGTCCTATTCAACCACCTCCCCCAATACGATGGTCAAGATGATCGAGATGATCAAGAAACAACACCACAATATGAGTTCTCCCTCAGCTCCTCTGTCCATCAGACAGCACGCTAAAACATTATGTCTGCACTCAGTTAGACAGACTATATAGGGAATAGGTCCATGCCTGGAGTGGTGTGGTGTGGCTTTCTCTGTTTGTCTGGATGTACAAGTGTTTCTGTGATCTGTGTGTCGGTGTCCCTTCCCTGCTATTGATTTTACACCCGCTGTGGACCGAGGCAAGGGCTGGTGTGTGCACGTCTTTCCTGTTTCTGCTGCACAGTGTAATCTAACCAGTCGTAAATAGCTGTGGTTTTATAGGTGGAGTGGTGCAGTGTGGTACCCTGCCTCCCCTTCTCCTCACCAGAGCTYTACTAGACTATATTCAATAATCCATCTGATCAACCCCACTGTAGACTGGATTCATTACAAACACAACTTGGTTCGCTGACATTAACACAAACCAGAGGAGGCTAGAGGGCGTAGATTTAGGAGGACAGGCTCATCGTAACGGTGGGACTGGAATTAATGGAAAGATACTCAAGACAATTATTGCACAATTTAATTTATTCTATCCCAGCCATTACAATGAGCCTGTTCTCCTTGATCTCTGCCCACCAGCCACCACTGACACAAACACATGTAAACCCCTAATCACCCGGTCATGTACAGTCATGAAGATACTTACATGCATACCTATGCACACTCACATCACACATGCATACACAGACAAAACATACATGCTCACACACACATCGGGTACACATAGACGTACAATTACGGGAGTTAAACTGACAGTGCTTTGTATAGTGAAAGATAACGGTGTAAAACTTTTGATCTCAGGGACTGTTTCTTAAGCGGATTTACAAAACATACAGGAGTGTGCTCAAAGCTGACTGTGGAATTCCCCTGCTGCTAGTCTGAAAGAAAGACTGCAGACATCAGGGCCTTATCAAAGGAGGGGATGGTAAGATTGTTAGGACAGGAGGAAAGGCCTGAAGTCAGAAAGATGTTTATCGGAACCTTCTTACCTATAGATATACTATACTCTTGGGAGAAAAGGGTTCCAAAAGAGTTCCAAAAGGGTTCTTCGGCTGTCCCAATAGGAGAACCCTTTTTGGTTCCATGTATAACTATTTTGGGTTCCACGTAGGACCCTCTYTGGAAAGGGTTTTACATGGACCCCAAACGGGTTCTACCTGGAACCACAAAGGGTTCTTCAAAGGGTCCTCCTATGGGGACAGCCAAATAACCATTTTAGGTTGTAGATATCAGGTCCAAGTTTCAGGTTTTAAATCACTAGATAGGGCCTTGACCCTTTAACGAGGACAGACAGCATACTGTATGGTAGTCTTTTGCCGTACACTACACTAAGGCACTGTTCCTAGGGCCAGAGCTTGTGCAGGCTTTTGTCCCAGCACTGAAAACATCTTATTCAGCTAGTCAACGACTTGATGATTAGTTTATTAATTGAATCAGATGATTTGGTGCTGGGTTGGAACAAAAGCCTGGCCACCCTGGGGGTCTCCAGAACCAAGGTTGAAGAACAACGCTCTATGTAAGGCAGGGCCGAACACCTCCACCCCCACAGCCTGGCTCTCTCTCTGGCTCTGGCTCTACGCACTACTGGATGATAATATGTGTGTGGCATCTGGCCCAGACTCTGCCATGCAGAGAGTCTGTGTATCCTCCTTCTCACACACACACAACCATACTCATTTGCACACACAGACACACACACACTGGACACACACTTGACACACACACATACACAAACAAACTCACACACACAGTGATAGGTAGAGAGGATGATGGTGGCCAGCCAAGAGCACAGTCAGGCAGAAGGCATGCACCTCCTGACACCAAAGGGACAAAACACACACCCCTCTGCCTGTGTGCAGCTATCCATAACAAACCTCCGACAAACCACTGACAAACCACCTACAGCCTGCCTGGGCACTGGGACAGCTGCTGCTGACCTGTGTGTGTGTGTGTGTTTGTGTGTGTGTTTTTATGTAGTCTTCCAATACTCTTCCTGGGGTCCAAACGTGTGTGTGCGTGTATGTAGGACTTGGTCTCAGAGGGTCCGGCGACTGAGCATGCCTGTTCATGCGTAACCTACAAACCTATATAGAGAGAGACCACATCGCTGCCTGCTTCTGCTTCTGGAAAAACAAATGGCTAAACAGTAACATCAGTGTCCTTAATATGACCACAAACTGGACTACAAAATGACTTGAAAAACAATGGACCAGTTCCAATCACTGCCCTCACGTTATATAGGGTAAACGTATGGTAGCAATGTTTAGCCATTACTGCTAGGCTACTCACACTAGCATGAAAGTCAAGCCATAGCCCCAACACACACACACACACACCACACACACACACACAACACACACACACACACACACACACACACACACACACACACACACACACACACACACACACAATCCTATACACATATCCTATCTACTGTATCAGTCCCTTCCTCACACAACTGCCAAATAAAAGCCATAAAATAGATTCCCTGTTCTTTCTCTCCAGCAGCACTGCATTGCAGTCCTCTCTGACCTCCAGCTTCTGGTTCTCTCTCTCCCCAACACACTGCCAGCCAGCCCCAGCACAGTCCACCTCCCCCCAGGCTCGGCTACTCCGCTGTCCCCCTACCTACCTCACCCTCCGGTCCGCGCGGAACTTCAGCATCCTTCACCGGATCAATCATATAACAGATGAGACAGACAGAGAGGGAGAGAGAGATGGAAAGAGAGATGGAGAGAGGTAGAAAGAGAGAGTGAAAGAGAGAGGAGCAGCTGGCTAGCTAACACACTGCCAGGAGAAAGCCGCTTTATTGCTGTCGCTGTAGGGGTGTTGGATATAGTAATTGCTGTCCTCCTTTCTCTCCTTGAGAACGCATGCTGTAACCAGCCTCTCTCTCTCTCTCTCCTCTCTCTCTCTCTCACACACTCACCCACTCTCTATCACTGTCCATTGCATCTCCCCTCCTCTCTCTCTTGCACTCTCTCTCTCATGCTCCCTTGCCTAACAGAACTGCAAGGCTCAGCTTATTCAGTCCCAGGATCTGGCTGTCTATCTCGCTCTCATTCTCTCTCTCCTTCTCTTTATCTCTCCCGCACTCTCTCTTTATCTTTCCATCCTTCTCCCTCGCTATTGTTTTCTCCCAGTGGGGAGACGGTATAACAGAGACCCATGTGGCGTCCTGCCGGGCCCCAGATTGAGGTCTGAATGATCCCCAGCGTTGGTGTAGGTCTGGCAGGGAGAGTCATGAGCATTGTTCCACAGGGAACAGCGGAGGGGGATGCAGCGGCTGGAGGGGTAGTGAGTGGAGGATAAACAAAGGACGTACATCGTCTGCCATTCAGGTATAACAGACAGCACATCAGTGCCACTCCCTCCCTTCCCCACCCTCTCCTCTTCTCCCTTCTCCCCATCTCAGCCACTCCTTTCCTTCCCTCCCCCTAATAGAGAGACGTAGCTTCTCTGTCACTCATAGTGTCATAATTAGATCCATATTTCACAAAGAGACAAGTTCAGCATAAAAGCACAGAGCCAAGGGCCCCGGGAGGGGCGGCCATATTAAAAGTTCACAATCACTGCATGAAAGCAGCATTTCTGTGTGAAATCAGATCTGGCCTATTCCTGTGAAATGTAAGATGCACGGTCATGGCTGGGAATTTCCCAATGTGAGTGTGCGGACTCCTGTACACTTTTGTGCATCCCGGAACACTTGCTTGATAAGGGAATTTCTGGGATAGTAACTTCCCAATTATGCATTAATACGATCAGGTCCTTTGTCTCCCTCAACGTCAGCAAGACAAAGGAACTGATCATGGACTACTACAGGAAATGGAGGCCCGAGCACGCCCCCATTCACATCGATGGGGCTTTAGTGAAGCAGGTRGAGAGCTTCAAGCTTCAGTTRTACAGCGGCACCATTGAGAGCATCTTGAATGGCTGCATCACCGCTTGGTATGGACACTGCTTGGCATCCGATCGCAAGGRGCTACAGAGGGTAGAGCATACAGTCCATTACATAACTGGGGCCAAGCCCCCTGCCATGCAGGACCTCTATACCAGGCGGTGTCAGAGGAAAGCCCTAAAAACTGTCAGACTTCAGCCACCCAAATCATAGATTGTTCTCTCTGCTACCGCACGGTAAGCGGTACCGGTGCACCAAGTCTGGAACCAACAGGACCCTGAACAGCTTCTACCCCAAACTATAAGACTGTTAAATTGTTAAATAAATAGTTAACCAAATAGCTACATAGACTATCTGCATTGACCCTTTTTGCACTAACTTTTTTGGACTCATCACATAAGCTGCTGCTACTGTATATTTATTTCCAGTTATATCCACATATCTACCTCAAATAATCCGGACTGTGCACATCACGTAAACTCTCAAATRTCACAGGCGGGTGCCTCTCTACCTCAGCTGTTGGAAGAGAAGCCCAGTGAAAAGAAGCCAACTCTCTGTGTCTCCTTATTTATCCTGTTTTCAGGTTTGTAGCATTTATAGTTTGGTTTCTTTTCAAAGTCTAGAGATTACATGTTTATCTAAACTCATTTTGATGTTTAATTTAATTTAAGTGTTGTCACGCCCTGGCCTTAGTTATCTTTGTTTTCTTTATTATTTTAGTTAGGTCAGGGTGTGACATGGGGATGTTTGTGTGTTTTTGTCTCGTCTAGGGTGTTTSTATTGTRTAGGGGMTGTTTGTAGAGTTCATGGGGTTGTGTTCATTGTAGGTGTTTATGTAAGTCTATGGTTGCCTAGATTGGTTCTCAATTAGAGACAGCTGTCTATCGTTGTCTCTGATTGAGAGCCATATTTAGGCAGCCATAGTCATTAGGTAGGTTGTGGGTGATTMTCTATGTCTAAGTTGCCTGTGTCTGCACTTTTGTTAGTTTCGTCTTCATTTATTAAAGAAGATGTATAGTTATCACGCTGCGCCTTGGTCCTCCTCTCTTCCACAATACGACGATCGTGACAGTGTTTTGACCGAGTGAAAAACCAGTTCTCATTCATATGAATGAATGTTCTCATTCATATGAGTGTAGCCAAGCTAAACTCGCTCACACTTTGTATGTAAATTCATGAGAACAAGATGGCGTCTCAGATTATTTTATTTCTGTTATAAACGTTTGTACATATAAACAACACTAATGAATCTCCACTGGGATTCTCTGCCTCAAACCCTATTACAGGGGCTGAATCACTGGCTTACTGGTGCTCTTCCATGCCGTCCCTAGGAGGGGTGCGCCACTTAAGTAGGTTGAGTCACTGAKGTGATCTTCCTGTCCGGGTTGGCGCCCCCCCATTGGGRTRGTGCCGTGGGGGAGATCTTCGTGGGCTATACTCGGSCTTGTCTCAGCATAGTAAGTTGGTGGTTGAAGATATCCCTCTAGTGGTGTGGGGGCTGTGCTTTGGCAAAGTGGGTGGGGTTATATCCTGCCTGTTTGGCCCTGTCCAGGGGTATTGTCGGACGTGGCCACAGTGCCTCCCGACCRCTCTGTCTCAGCCTCCAGTATTTATGCTGCAATAGTAAGGCTAGGCCCCTATTTTCTCAACTTCCTGAGAAAATAGTCTGACATGCCCAAAGTAAACTGCATGTTGCTCAGGCCCTGAAGCCAGGATATGCATATAATTTGTACCATTGGAAAGAAAACACTCTGAAGTTTGTAGAAATTTTAAAATAATGTAGGAGACTATAACACAATAGATATGGTAGGAGAAAATCCAAAGAAAAACCAACCGGAAATGTATTTTTTTTTTGAGAGCCCATGCTCTTCCATTAGAACCTATAGGGAAAATTTTCAATCCAGCTCCCAGTATGCAATTCCTATGGCTTCCACTGGATGTCAGTTGTCTTTGTTCAAGATTTTAGGCTTGTTTCTTCCCAAAAGAGGAAGAATTATGAGTTTTAGTACTGGGATACAGACTTGGAAATCAGTCTGTGCGCGCGCGACGGAGAGGACGCGCACCTGCTAATATTGTTTTCCTATTGAACATACTTCTTTCCGTATGAAATATTATAGTTTAATTACATTTTAGGGTACCTGAGGATTAAATAGAAATGGATTTTGACTTGTTTTAACAAAGTTTAGCGGTAGCTTTTTGGAATCCCTTCTCTGCATGTTGAACGAGTGGATTACTCAAATCYAAGGATTTTATCTAACAAAACGACACTACATGTTGTAGCTGGGACCCTTTGGATGACAAATCAGAGGAAGATTTTCAAAAYGTAAGTGAATATTTAATCGCTATTTGTGAATTTATGTAACCTGTGCTGGTGGAAAAATATTTTGATGTGGGGCGCCGTTCTCAAACAATTGCATGGCATGCTGTTGGTGTAAAGCCTATTGTAAATTGGACAGTGCAGTTAGATTAACAAGAATTTAAGCATTTAGCTGATATAAGACACTTGTATATTCCTAAATGTTTAATATCCATCATTTGCGGGATGCCTATCCCAGAGAGGTTTTTAAGTGTCGGGGGGCTAGGGTCAGTCTGTTATATCTGGAGTATTTCTCCGGTCTTATCCAGTGTCCTGTGTGAATTTCTCTCTCTCTCTGTCTCTCTCTCTCTCTCTTTTTTTCTCTCTCTCTCGGAGGACCTGAGCCCTAGGACAATGCCTCAGGACTACCTGGCCTGGTGACTTCTTGCTGTCCCCAGTCCACCTGGTCGTGCTGCTGCTCCAGTTTCAACTGTTCTGCCTGCAGCTATGGAACCCTGACCTGTTCACCGGACGTGCTACCTTGTCCCAGAAATGCTGTTTTCAACTCTCTAGGGACAGCAGGAGAGATACTCTTAATGACCGGCTATGAAAAGCTAACTGAAATTTACTCCTGAGGTGCTGACCTGTTGCACCCTCTACAACCACTGTGATTATTATTATTTGACCCTGCTGGTCATCTATGAACATTTGAACATCTTGGCSATGTTCTGTTATAATCTCCACCCGGCACAGCCAGAAGAGGACTGGCCACCCCTCATAGCCTGGTTCCTCTCTAGGTTTCTTCCTAGGTTCCAGCCTTTCTAGGGAGTTTTTTCTTGCCACCATGCTTCTACACCTGCATTGCTTGCCGTTAGGCATTTTAGGCTGGGTTATCAGCTGATGTAAGAATTTGATGAATTGAATTGAATTTGATTGATGTATACACCTAAAAAGTACACCTAAAAAGTAAATCTAGTACTTTTTAGGTGTACTTTTTATGAAATTTGTATCTAACAGTTGCATGCTAATTGCTAACCGCTAACGTTAGCTACCATTTCTCCCTACTAGCTAGCCACTTTTAGTTTATGTTGTAGTTGGCTAGCTGTTCATGGGTTTTTGTTACATTTAATACACAGGCCTCTTCTATAATTTGTTTGTACTGTTGCCCATATAATACAAGAGTGTAAATTTAGGGGTTTTGCCCACCACCATCTGCAGTGATAAACTAGCTAACAGTACTAGCTAACTAACCCTGTTCAAATCCTGATGCCTCATACATACACACCTGGTAGGACATAAATGTTTTGCAAAGGCAATTAGCTAGTAAAGTAGATTCTTCTAGAGATTGTTTTATTTAATTGGGTTTACTCCTGTATTACTCCCGGCCCTTGGAATACAAAGTTCATACATGGCCCTATTACATGTTTCAAGTTATATATTTGACTCTAGATGAGTACAATGAAAACAAACGTTGAATTCCACCCACCTGATCAAGAGTTGCTGCTTTATCCCCCATAGTTCCTTATCTCACAATTATGGTACTTTGTTGGAACACTAATTGCCTCTTTCTCAGAACTGAATTGACTGTTTTACTCAAAATAACAGTAATCATGAGCTTGGTACACATTTTGGCAAAAATTATGTTTCCTACTATAGTCCACTTGCCTGTAGCTCTGTGAACTGACAGTATTAAATACAAAACTTGTAGCTTGTTTGATTATAACGACCTTGGGTAGGTTGTTGTTGGGTGATACTGCGAGTGCATGTAGCCAAAGGCATGCAGAGTCCCTTTAGTGGATAGAATTCAATTTTTTTTCTCTCACAATAATACCAATAATCTCAGTAATTTCACAAGATATAAAACACTGTTCGGGGGAACWATAATCAAGGCAAGTGATAAAGGTCAAAGGTTGGAATTCTGCMTTACTATCAATCTGGGGTTGGTGGGACTTGAGACTGATGTATTGGTTTACTGTATTCTATTGGTTCTAGTTGCACGGTCAAGAGTGCTTGCAGAGGARGAGAGAGACATTTGGAGAGGAGTTAATATGGACCTGATGAGKGATTAGGAGGATGGCCTGCAAAACAACAAACCAGTGAGGTTCGTCAAGTCCCTCTACTTCTGGAATGAGGTGCTCACTTCCCTTAGTCAAGAACAACAGAGCTACTTGGCAAGCCACACCACACAGATAATTTCTGGGGAGTTTTCATCAAGGCGACCTATATTCCACGGACCTCTCAACCCTGAACACAATGGAGGCTCACCCTGGACCAAGCTGGATGACTCCTTTTAGTACTGTGCTTGATTCTTTAGGAAACACTTTTGTTGATCTTTGACAGGCTCGTTCATATTCCTCCATATGAAAAGAATCGAGCAGATTACTGCTCCCGCTCTCCCCCCTGGCGCTCGAGGGCGCCAGGCTCCCCAGCATTGCGCACTCCTGCCATCATCATTACGCACACCTGCCTTCCCACCATCACACGCATCAGCGATTATTAGACTCACCGGGATTCAATCACATCTGTCATTACCTTCCCTATATCTGTCTGGTTCCACGCTCTGTTCCCTGCTTCTGCATTGATTGTCATATGTCCTTGTTTACCCGTGTGCTGACGCTGTTCCTAAATGTTTGACTCCCCGTACCTGCTTCTCATCCCGGGTGTCGGTCCTTACAGGCAGTAGTCATCCAGCTTGGCCCAGGGCTTCATGGGATGTAGTTTTGTTTTAGGCCCTGCTTAGCCTAAATGCAGATGCAATTACCTGCTTTCTCCTGCTCTAATGAAATGAATTGTCATCCTTCAAGAAGTTTATTTGTGTGTTTTATTCAAGGAACTAAGAGTTATTTTAGTATAGGTATGTTGTGGGGTGCTGGAAAAACCGTGATAGTGGTGCTTGAATGTTATTTCTGAAAAAGTGTAGGAACTTGTGTGACATTGATAATAATACCAAAAAATAAGTGATTTATTAATTCATGAATTCCTAATTCAATGTAATTCATTCATACATTTTTCCTAATTATGTTTTTAACATACCAGCCACTGAGGCAAGCTAGCAATGACTATCATTAGCATTCAGTGGGGGGCGAAGCTTGCACAACCTTGAGCAAGTGCACAGACATTTACTGCCATTTATGGGAGAGATGTGGGCAGACATGGACAGAGATGTATTGCATAAGAGCAACTGCTAAATGACTAAAATGTAACTGTCAAAGACGTGCATTGGAATTTCAAGATGTATCCTAGTAAGTGGGTAGACTTGTGTGGTCGTTTCTGGTGGTTTACTGAACTGTTTCGGGGCATGTACACGTCTGTGCACAAAAGTGGTTCTTTACTAGAGATTTACGGGACGTGTGCAGGGCCAAACACTGCTGGACACGTGCTCGCAAATTTCCAGATACGGTACATTTTCGGACTTGTSCACTGGAGTGTTTGACCCATAAATGTGCCTTTTCATGCAGRGAATGTCACCATTTGCCGTGTAAGACATTGCTTTTTTCATGTCCACCATCCGTCCCTAATGGCAGTTTTTCCCTATGGTAGCAGAGGCTTGGACATTTGTAATCTGATGGATTGAAGGTGTTCTACTATCAGGAAGTCGCTGTATTACGTAACACACACTTAACCTGAGATAGTTAAGTGACTGGGTTGCTGATGTATCGGTCTGCTTTGCCTGGGTTGTATTTAATGTGTGAGTGCGTGTGGGCYCGTGTGTGTGACAACACAGATGAAACAAGAGATGTATTGGGGATTGATGCAGAAAGCCAGGCTGAGATCTATACTTTTATTTCAATTACATAGATRTTTCCATATACAGTGGGTATAGAAAGTCACCACCTTCTTTCAAAATGTTCACCTTTTGTTGCCTTACAGCCTGAGATGAAAACACATAAAATGTGAKTTTTTCCAGCTTTATGTACACACAGTAACCCACAATATCCAAGTGAAAAGTGAAAAAAAACTTTTTTTAAACTCTGAAGATTATTTACAATTGAAACAGTTAAATACCCTATTTGGATAATGAATACCCCCCCCCCCCCCCCCTTAGAATTGCAATTGCAAACTTGCTGAGGTATAACCGACCACCTTCCAGATCACAAATCAAGCTAATTGGCTTCCATCTGTGATCACTTGTCGTGACTTTGATTAGTTCAGAATAAAACCAGTTATTCATAGAGGACTCCACTGCTTAGTAGTGCAATTCAAAGCAAAAATCCACTATGGCGGAAAAGTACTTTCAAAAGTTCGACGAAGATAAAAGTTGTGGAAAGGCACAAGTCAGGGGATGGATATAAAAAGATTTCAAAGGCTTTGTCTCTCCCACGGAGCACAGTTAAGACCATTATTAAGAAGTGGGAGGCGTATGGCACCACTCAGACCCTGCATYGATCAGGCCGTCCCTCCAAACTGGATGACCTGGCAAGGAGGAGACTGATCAGAGAGGCTACCAAGAAGTCAATGGCGACTTTGAAGGAGCTTCAGGCCTGTATGGCAAAGATTGTGCATGTGACCACAATATCACAAACGCTCCACAAATCTGGCTTCTATGTGAGGGTGGCGAGAAAAAAAAGCACTCCTCAAAAAAAGCCACATCAAGTCTCGTTTGAGCTTTGCCAAAAAGCACATTGTAGATTCCGAGGCCAAGTGGCAAACGGTGCTGCGGCCAAATGAGACCATAATTGAACTTTTTGGCCTGAACGCAAAACGATGTCTGGCGAAAACCCAAAGGATATAGTAGCAATGCTGGGTGGGTGGAGCAGGGTACCCGTGTCAGTTGTTCTTCTATCATGTACAGTGTTCGAACGTAGAGGATAATCCCGTACCTTAAGAGCTAGTTAAATAACGTCAATTATTTTTGTGAAGAAAACAAGAGTGCCACAAAAATCACTGCGTGGACACTGTATGGATGTATTTTCTCTACTATGTTTGAGTATCTCCAATCACACCCCCCTTCTCTCTCACTGAGTACACACAGTACTCAGGGTGCAGTATCAGGGCCAGCCAGAGGGTCAGTGTGTTAACAGCAGCCTTAGGAGGAGGAAGACTTCTATTATCACTCAGAGACAAACACAAGGAGCGAGTCGGTGAAGAGAGAGAGAGAGTGTATACAGTAGGCCTAGAGTACAATTTGAGTCAGCGTTTGTGTGTGTGTGTGTGTGGGCGGTTTTGGCTTTCTAACTCAAAATGCAATAATTCCTCTTACTCCTATCTAGTTCTTCATATAGATAATTGTGTTTCAGTTATACTGTTGTCAACCTCGCAACCGTTCACAAACTCTTTGAATACCTTTCTCAAAGCCTCTCTCAAATGCTAAATGTTTACAAGCAAGTCGATGCTGAGTTGTACCCAGACATGTCTCACATTTTCTTTGTGCGTGAGAAAGAGACGAAGGCTTCCCCCTTCTTTTCTATTCATCTTCAATGTCCTTATTGAATTATTCATATGAGCATTAATGCTATATTTTGTCAAATGGCTTTCTTGAATAGTGTCTCCTCGCTCAGTGTGAATTGATGAATATTCAGTCTCATGAATAGTTAATGGCCTATAAGAGATTTTCTCCATGCATTTTTGATCACTCCATTTTATATATAGCAGGAGAATGGTCTTRGGGTATTGTAGTCCTTGTCGAACCTACAGAGATGTAGACAGAAGTAGAGAAACTACAGCTACACTGCACCTCAGATTAGAATGTCAGAGCCGGGTGGGTGGCTGGGTGGGTAATGGGTCTTGTAATATGTAATTCCTCATTTGGAATTTGGAATTGCTCATTAACAATTTAGAATTCCTCATCAAAAATGTTAAATTGCTCATTTGGAGTTTCTGATGAGTATCAGCCTCTGTCTTTCACCGTACTCATGTGCAATCTATTAAAAACACATGACTGTGTAAGCCTGAATGGAAATGCTTTACCTCACGTACTGTAGGTAATAACTGCTTTAATCATGTTGTACCTGTATGTAAGTACAGGTAGTTTCATAGTCCTTACCACTGCTAATGACTTTAATCCAAGTTAATACTAAAACGTGTACAACAATAGAAGTAGGCCTAAGTGCAGGATCAACGCATGTACCTACAAGCCCGTTCCAATAACTAACATAGGGTTATTTCACTAGTACTGCAATACTCTGCTATAAAGACCTATTTTAAGTCAAGCATAGCGGTCTGTTTTAATCCAGCGTCGGGTCACTTGGCAGACTAGCTCTCTGATAGGGAACCAGCGGGGAGAGTTTGGACATGCGGTCAAGTTCACAGTCTTGCGACCACTGGGATCATTCTCTGATCCTTCTCTGATCCTTCTCTGATCATTCTCTGATCCTTCTCTGATCATTCTCTGATCCTTCTCTGATCCTTCTCTGATCATTCTCTGATCATTCTCTGATCCTTCTCTGATCCTTCTCTGATCATTCTCTGATCATTCTCTGATCCTTCTCTGATCATTCTCTGATCATTCTGTGATCATTCTCTGATCATTCTGTGATCATTCTGTGATCGCTCCTACTTGTTGGCAGGTAGTTAGCTGGCAAACGTTCAGCACAGGGGCGCAGCGACCCGGTCGGGTTCCAAAACCTCAAACTCCTTCATTAGACTCTCTATCTGCCAGTGAGTCTCTGATAACAACTGAGCAGAGCTAGCCTTCTGACTATCAAACATGTAATCCCTGAAACTGCATAACTCCCTTCTCACTCCTACAACATAACTACGAGTTGTGTGCTCTGGTGCTAATGATACGGTYGGCAAATGATGAATCATATAAACATTTCAGTAAACAAAGATTTCCAGTAAAAACTCTGTCGCAGAGTGATGTAACATCTACTCTGCCTTCCTAATATGGCCACGGCCCGAACCACATCACACAGGAAGGCCCAGGGACCAGAAGAGAAGAGGACAGGAGAAGGAGGAGGAGAAGGAGGAAGTTTGGTAATGACTACCCAGTAGATGTTATTACCCAGAACCTGGCAAAGACCAACATCGAAAACATTGTAACTAGCATACGATTCATTTAAAACATTATTTTGAGGGAAGCAGCAAAAAATCAATTTGTCCGTCCGTTCTCGAACAACATACAGTACATTACCCAGAGGTAAGACTAAATCCATTACCACATGGACACGACCGCAATCTCTGTGTACAAATCTGTAAATCTCAGCTCCATACAAAAAAACTCTGCCTTTCCCGTCCCTGCTGAAACCTGATAATATGCTGGGCATTACATGAAGGAATAATGACAGTATTTCCTTATTGCAGGACTGAGGCAGCAGTGACCCGAACAGACCGTTTGCTATTGTAATGTTATCTGACTTATGGTCATTTTATCTGAATGTAACCCATAAAGAGTCGCTGCAGGCTTCGTGTAGATAGGTAAATAGGGACATAAATGAATAGTAATGTAATGTAGGCCTGCCTGGAAGTGTTAGTTATCATGACTTTAT
The DNA here is from genome assembly GCF_002910315.2 of Salvelinus sp. IW2-2015. NCBI lineage: Eukaryota > Metazoa > Chordata > Actinopteri > Salmoniformes > Salmonidae > Salvelinus > Salvelinus sp. IW2-2015. The sequence goes on from NC_036838.1 coordinate 25,523,218, forward strand.
GCAGGGTGTGATCACGTCACTGCTGTGGTGAACCTGAGGGGATGTAGGCAAACTAGTTGGACACTAAAGGGGTCCTCTCCGGGAATATTCCACTGACATAAAAGTCCACCAGCACGCGCACACACATATGAAAAATACCCTATTAGGTTGGTTGTGTAAGAAAGACGAGAGTACAGTCCAGCATGAAAAGGCTTCCTAATTCCTCTCATATTCCTCAAGGCCTCCAATTACTTAATTAGATACACGGAGCTGACTGAACCACAAACACCTCTGGTTTTTGTTTCTACTTGGTAGTTAATTCCGCATAGGGTGGCGCACAATCGGCCCAGCGTCACCCGGGTTTGGCCCGGGGTAGGCCGTCATTATAAATTAGAATTTGTTCTTAACTGACTTGCCTAGTTTAATAAAGGTTCAATTGAAAAAAATTGCACTCACCTTGCGTACCAGGTCTGAATCAGTCGTTGATTAGAAGAAAACCAGAACCAGAATTGGGCGGCCCTGCACTAAGCCACCATTTAACTGCGTGAGGGAGGGAGAGAGAGAGAGAGAGAGAGAGGGAGCCAGAGAGAAAGCCATAGAGAAAGAGAGAGAGAGAGAGCCAGAGAGAGAGAGAGAGAGCGAGAGAGAGAGAAAAAAAGATGGAAGGAGTGTTGGGTTTAGTTGTATTGTGTATTGAGTGTATCCATGTCTAATGTATGACAGCAGGCTGTTGAGGGTATTGATCTCTGGGTCTCTGGAGACTGAGGCTCTCTGGCCTCAGACTCCCCGCAAACAGATCAATGAAGCCTGGGCAGAGACTGCTGACTGGGCCTTACTGGACCTTCCACGGAACAACCCCCACAATTACCAATRACACATTAACACAACACAATGCAGGGCAGCACAGTAATGCGATATACAATAGCATCACAACATGGCACAGATCACAGGACAACAAATGCCTCAAAAAACACATATAAATGTACACACTGCATCTCACCAAGATACACTAACAGTATACAGCTAAGCACCGTTTACAGTACTAACACACTACCAGATAACAAGCACAAGAAATGCTACTTTTGTAGATGATAACATGCTGACTTGCCCTAGAAAACTGATCCCCTTGAAAAATCCCTTGAGAAACATTGTGACAAGGTATTTATTGGTCTCCGAGTTTTTACAGCCCCTTGCCCCATCCACAATYTGAAACAATAAACAGAAATCCACAGAAAGTCAACCAATCACAGGCTTTTAACCGGTCCCTAATCTCGGTAAACAGGTTGCAGGGTTGCGTAACTGCGTCATGAAACACGATCCGGCAGATCTGGATGTAATGTATCGGTTATGGATGTAGCATTTTCTGTACAGGTCATTATCGTGTGCCCAGAGGGCTGTAAATCTATCAGACGCACCCTGATGACATCATATCCCCAGGGAGATGGATGGGGGCTCAATGCCAGGTCTAGAGATCTCTCTCTCTCTCTCTCTCTCTCTCTCTCTCTCTCTCTCTAGGAGGAGGAGGAGGAGGAGGACTAGAGGGAATGAGACCTGTCCGTGTAGGCCAGGTTTGTGTGTTATTATAGCATGGTTGGAGTCTTAATCAAGCTGATGACAGATAGCCTCGGAGGTCTGAAGGGAGTTCTGCTGTCAGAGAAATGAAATGTCTAATAGCAAACATGTGTATGTCTCCTCAGAGAGAGAAAGGGAGATATGGAGAGAGACAGAGKGAMAGAGAGAAAGAGAGACTATCTGCCACCACATTTCTGCCTGTCAGTATCACTTTCTGAGATCCTACGATTTCCTTGTCACTCGACAGAAGGCTTTCTCTGTGGAGGTTGAGGATTTGACCGTCAGTCTCACCCTCAATGACGGATGAACGTATGAAAAGCCAGTGCACAAACAATCCCCTATTGGAGGTTTTATTTTGCCTGGCCATTGGCCGCACAGCAGAATAATAAGACATCAATTCAATCAGCACAAACAGATAGCCAGTTACCCAGCTCTGACATGAGGATGTGTTTGCTTTCATAGCATATACTGCAACCTTATTCAAAATGACATTTGGCCTACAAAAATATTAGAGCTGTGCACCAAATGTATTCTGCTGTAGTAAGCTGGGTCAGACATTACCGCCATCAGTAGACATGGTCAAACACAAGCCTATAATACAGTAATGGTAATTGCATGATTCTTTAATGGGATTGCTGTACTGCTGACAGAAATATGACCATATGAATAACATATAATCTATTCCAAAACACTTCATAGTGTGGGACTTCATTATGGCTGGAGGGGAACTAGGCTAGTCTGTTGCTGGTTTGTCACACATTCACATCAAGAGTATCTCACAAACAGGCACGTATGCACACACGTGGTTGTAGGCTACACATATATTCGCAAACAGCAACAAGTCCACACACACACACACACACCACACACACACACACACACAACACACACCACACACAACACACCCACACACACACACACACACACACACACACACACACCACACACACACACGCAGGCAGATAAGATCATTGAGATTCAAATAAGATTCACGTGACCACAGCCCGCTTGCCAACAGTTATAAGAGGCAGCAGCTGAGTGCCGAGTGCCAAGTCTGAGACAACACAATATTGTATCTGATAGCAGGAGGATATGAAGATCTAAAGATGACAACAGAGTCCAAATGGCACCCTATTCCTATGTGGTGTTTGAAATCCTTTTTGTTAGGGAAACAGAAACACATTAACTGCTGGGAGGTTTGCACCGATGTTAACATCCCTGGTGAGTGAGTCTGCACCGCAGCCTGGTTACTATCCACTTACACACTAGGACAGGAGAGAAGAGTAGTGCAACACTGCTCTAGCTGGGGAGATGGCGTTTGCAACTACACGACCATGTTCAAGTCGAACTCTGTATTGTCTTGCTCATGAGATGTTGTAGACTATTTTCTATGTGTCAACTGTTCATATTTTGAAATGATTCACCTATTCCAATGGTTTTGATATCAACACTGGAACATTAACCAAGTGAGTGGAACCGTCTCATTCTAGAGCAGACTAGCGCCCTCTAGTGTTGAATCAGCACCACTGCAGCACGACTGAAACAGAACCCAGCTCTGCTTAGAGAGAGAGGCGAGAAGAGAGAGAGAGAGAGAGAGAGGAGAGAGAGGGAGAGAGAGAGAAGAGAGAGAGAGAAGAGAGAGAGAAGGGAGAGAAGAGAGAGAGAGAGAGAGACGAGGCTCCTGTCCCATTGTCTCAGAGAGAGTATCAGCTGTAGATGTCCAGAGCAGAGCATAACAAGCAACGTATCCGTGTCATCTCATTTTTGTGAGTCAGACAGAGTGTTTTTAACGGGACGCTGTGAGGAAAGTGATCCGATACACTACTGCGACTGCTACTGTCATGATATGACTGTGAAAGCTGAAAGCCATCTAGGTCCGATAACAGTGAGTGGGATTATGAATGAATAGGATCCTGGAGTGTGTGGTTGACTGTCATTCACAGCTCAAACCTCTGGTTTTCATCCCCTCCTTCTAATCAGGAGACTGATTCCGACCTGCTACACGAGGTGAGTGGAATGATCTACCAGGTAGAAACAAAAAACAGATGTGTTTCGGCCCTCCAAGACCGGAAGTGAACAGCCCTGTACTAAAGCAAATTTTTTTTTTGACCACACACTGCCTTCAAAAGAGTTAACCAACAGTGTAAAATGTAGCCTACAAGCAACAAACTACTGCAAACACGCCGTCGACATTGTCATTTACTGATGACCTAAGTAGATGAACCTCTGGAGCACCAAACCTTAATCTAAATTAACTTTATTGATCAGCGATGTTAACATCAATGCAAATCCCTCCCGGCAGTCAATGTGTTTCTGGAGGCAGCTAGATTAAGATCATAGACTAATGTGTCACTCAGTGCATTCACAAACTCAGTGAAAGCTGCTCTCTACAGAGAGAGAGAGACATACAAAACACACACGCACACACACACTTTTCTAATTACAAGAGTAACTCAATTGTGTGGTGTGTGTGTGTACTTGAGGGTAGAGTTCCTAAACTGCAGGCCCAGCAGCATGCAGAGCGGCGTCAACACAGGAGTGGACTGGCTGGATTTCAGTACAGTACAGGAGTCAGCAATCTATCATGGCTTAGGTGGACTTCAAACACCAGTCTCTYTAGATGTATCCAAAAAGCAGTCAGGTTTACCAGATAATATCCTTTATTAAGTGTATTAATGCCGCATGTGTAGTATTGACTGAATTATGTCAGATAATGAGCGATAGGAGCAAAAATAACCACGGATAATGATKATTTTTCTAATAGAGAGGGGTAGCAACCTTAAATGAGAAACAGACAATTTGAAGACTATTTTCTTGATGCCAAATAGAATGGAGAAGATTAGATTAGAAGATAACTTTGTTTGTGATGTCAGTCTATTAAAGTATACTAAATAACACGTTCTGTCAATACACTATGATTCAAGGACATTCATCAGTTTAGCAGTCCATCATGTACAGTCTATTATATACAGTATGTCACCTCCTCCAGATCATGTCTGTCCGATGACCTCGCTAAGCATCTAGTGGAATCCTCCTCTAACATCCTGACAGTCAGGCCACCGTTAAGCTGCCCTACCCTGACAGGGTCATGCCAGCCATCACACACACACACACACACACACACACACACACACACACACACACACACACACACACACACACCAGCCAGAAACCCATTGCCGAAACCCATTCTTGTTTTGGCTAACATGCAGCTTTCTGCCTTGTTTAGCAGTGAGGCCCAGGGATTCAGTATCCTCAAACACAACTTTACCATTTGATTTGGGCACAGAAATGTGCTAACAATGGTCAAGTTCATCCTCTAAATCTAGAGGCCAGTTAGTTAGTGGGGCGGGAAGGCAGCATACCACCGAGACAAAGCGATCTAGCTAATCTCTGACAAGCAGAGATGGATTAAGAGAGGGATAAGGGTCAGGCTTGGGAATGTTTTTGACAAATCACTCCTTGGACCAACGCAGCTGGAGTTTGTCAACCTCCTCACAGAGCTAACAAGACGGTCCTAGATAAGATGACAGGGAGGCTGAGGAGGAGGGAAGCATCATGACAAAACAGAACCATGAAGGAATGAACATTTACTGTTTTGACCCATCCTATTCACCGCGCTGACTCACACTGCCAGAGAAAATGAGAAAGAGCTCATATAACGCTGGGACCGTGTTGGCTATCAYCGAGACGGAAGGATTATTTGTCTGTCTACTTTTTCTGTGTGAAAGGCTAAGGTRTACTCTGTAGTTTCACAGATGAACTGTACTCCCGGACTCAAAGGGGAGTTGATTTAAAAATGTCGATTTCCACCTAAATAGACATACCCCAAAGTAATTAGAGGGCCATAAACAATACCTAGTCATGCTTATACTATCKTAAAGATTAAGATCTCACCTTTTTGGTCAAAAATAGTTATACATTGCTGAGGTGTAGCCACTTTTGAAGACACAAGCTCAAGAACACAGTACAAATATGATACAAAAATATTTTTTTCCTATTCAACAAAATTGTGGGAACAGGGCTTGAAATGATTGAAATTCTTTCTAAATATAGTAACAATCAAATAATAAATGACTTACATTTTCACATTTCACATATATAATATTTCACATTTCTTATAACTGTAAAATAAATATGATCATACTTAGTGACAGTACAAAATTGGCACCATTAATAACTGACGACAGAGTATTTTCTGCCCACTGTCCTTCAAATGTCTGCTGGCTCGTTGCAACTTCAGCTTTAAGCAGAGCGTGGTCTTGTTTAAATTCGACMAAATTATTTTGTATTTTTTCAGGTTCTGAGAAGATCACAGCGAGGCTGCTTTTGCTGCAATCTCTAGGGTCTCCCGTTTCATATGCCGCATTGTAAGGGGAGCTGCGAGGTTCACAGGCAGTGGATATCGATCCTTTGTCTGGATWGGCCAGAAAATGTGATGTGGTGGTCCCTATGCAAATGAGGTGTCAGGTTTCACGTTCTGCATCTCAGATGAGAGCAAAGAACGACGAGCGAAGCGGGYCAACCAGCGAGTTCACGGAGTGTACAGCAATTGATGTCGCGCCATTCACAGAGCGCTCCGTACACAAAAATGTCAGTCGGAATTGGTCCAGAACCGCTCAAAGGCCACAAAATAAGGGACTTAACGTTTAAGAGGTTTTAAACATGCTTTTAATCTGTAAAATGTATCTGGCTCTGTGATACTGTATCTGAATAGAACGTACAACAACAAGTCATCTGTTCTGTTGGTTGTCTGTCAAACCTAAACCATATGATCCCTCCATCCTCTAAACACCACATGACATTAAATCAGAAGGCTGCAAAGGAACATTGCATATAATCTGCCTCCTCTTTAGCTCCGCTCCCTCTTCCTCTCGGTGACGAGGATATCCGACTCCCTTCAATCTCTCCCATTTCCAATTATAGCCCTGTGTCAACATGGAGATGAGAGCGAGAAAGAGAGAAAGAAACAGATCTGATTAAACAGCAGCTAGAGTGAGGAGGCAGGCATCTTCCATCTCGGATAAAAGAGATGGGGAAACGGAGGAGAAGCTAGGGGGAAGCGGAGGAGAGGATAGGGGGACTCGGAGGAGAGGCTGGCCCCTGGCCCTGGCCTTTAGTTAAAGACAGCCAGATATGCATTCAGGCAGGCTAATTAGTGTATAACGTCCCTGTTAGCAATAGAAGCTAACCGCTAACATAAACCAGACGCCTGCTGCACTGCCACTGATACACAGAGAACAAACACACTGATAACATGTGGAACACTCAACTCATTGCTAACAACCCAGGAATGAGAATGAGGATGAGGATGAAAAAAAAAATAGCATGAATACAGAGAAACCGGTCAACGGTAACATTCACTTCAGAATGTCTCCACTGTGCTCGTTACACAAACCACTCTGGTACAAAGTCTATTCCCGGAGCCATTAATGGCTTTGATATTTAGATGTTGCATGGGAGTCTATAATAGAGCTGCTTTGAGTCAGAGTTGAACTCAGGTTGTGGTGAATAACATCAGTCAGAGGTTCCTTTTTTTGGCCACTGTTCCAGAGCTGAATGCCTGGCTAACTAGCGTGAAGCATCTTTCCCTGATTACGTTCACATAGAACTGGAGGAAATTGGCCCCTCCATCATCTAAATGTGTAAACCTCCTGACCCAATGTGTTTCAGTGAGCGCTAAAACAAAGGAGTGATTTTGCGGGTCTCTTAGGAATTCCCCTGCTGTTCATTTTACAATTAGAAGCTTATCCAGCACAGCTTAGCTACTAGCGCCGACACAACCACACTAGCTAATCAGCTTGGTCACAGTGGCGAGGCTCTTAAACAAACGTGACCCACTTGTGCCCAATTGTTGTGTGTGTGTGTGTGTTGTGTGTGTGTGTGTGTGTGTGTGTGTGTGTGTGTGTGTGTGTGTGTGTGGTGTGTGTGTGTGTGTGTGTGTGTGTGTGGTGTGTGTGTGTGTGTGTGTGTGTGCATGCAAGATTGTGTGCGGGTGCGCTATGGTGTGTGCGCTCGTGCGTACGCGCGTGTGAGCATTTTGTGACTTTCCTCTGGCACTGGTCTGAATGAGTGGCGTCTCACAGTGGAAACTCTTTCAAGGGGAACCCCAGTGGCTAGTAAATAAATGCTCATAGCAAGCTTCCAATGTTACACGGGGACTTCAACAATCTATGTATTTATGACATAGATAATGTACATGGAGAGATTACCTTTCTAATCATATAGTAAGTACATACTGGGATATCAGCAATACCTCAAAGCGACAGCCTACTCTTCAGCCGTCAAGTTTCCTGGCTCCTTGTTTGACCTCCGCAGTCCACAGTGAGCTCAGTGCATAACACGTCTCTCCAACCCCAGTCCCAGGCCTCCAGGAGGGATTCAACAGCATACCGTTTCACACAGCATACAGCATTGACTCAGGCCAATAGACTGAGGCCAATAGACTGAGCCAGATGAGCCAATAGACTGAGGCAATAGACTGAGGCAATAGACTGAGCCAATAGACTGAGGCCACGCTGTCTACGACATCCGAACACACACAGTCTCATGAAGTTCTTCTACGATCAAAATCAAGTTCTAGAATGCTCTCTTGGAAGCTAATACATCCTGCCAGAAGTCGAGAGAGCCTGGCACTATCAGGTTATGCTGCATTTTGATCCAAATTATGACATATTACTCTGAATAACGATTCATGTGGTTACGTTCAAAAGAATACAATATAACAATTGCTGGCACCATTCAAACAATGAGGGTTTGGAACTTTAAAACCAATTATTTCAGAATCCTCATTTGGCAGATGGAACCTTAAAGTCCCAAAACTCTCAAAGGCTGGATTATTTTCTCCCATTCCCGGTTTTGCAGAGGGAATATTCCCGTTAAGCACACATTCCAGCTACGAAGGGGCGTTGCGGTACATTCCAGCTGAAGAGGGACCATGCCGGAACATTCCAGGCCATAAATCCCCCATCCGTCTCTCTACTCTGACTCTGTCTCCACTTCTCTTCTCCATCGGCACACTCAGGCTCTCGTTAACTCCACAGACGAGAATACTGAGGCCACAACGCCAGAGAGCCCCACACAGCACATACACAGACTAACTACTACTGTAGAGAGACAGAGGTGTGTGGTGTGTGTGTGTGTGTGTGTGTGTGTGCTTCCACTTGCTCAGGTGTAATGTCTCTCTGAACCCTCAGGTGAGATTTGAACAGGAAGTGACATGTGATCATGTGTCAGCTTCCTGCTCACCTGTTCACCTGTCAACAAATCATTCAAACAGTCCCAGGCAGAGCACTGACCCATAGAAGAGAAGGAAGGTAGAGATCAAACGCCATACTTGTCCTGGATTGGTTGAGAGAAGGACGGGTTCCACCTATAGAATCTGGTCTTTTCTATGTTTCTCACAGTTCTCAGCCTATATGTTTTGTACTATACCATTGTTGTGTTTGGCCTCACTTTGAAGGAAACAGGCATGTGCCCTTTGTTAGTCATAGAGTGATACATGACTTGAGGCACAGTGCAAATAGAGCTGAATTAAAATGAATTCCTGGTTTCACRTGGAGAAGTCAAAAGTCTGTCACCCTTTCCTCTTCTTGAACTTTATTGTGGGTGAACTGAGTCTAAGCTTTATCTTTATCACACGCTTCCCTTACTTCTCTCTCTCTCCCTCTCCCTCTCCCTCCCTCTCTCCTGCTCTTTCTCTCTCTCTCTGTTTGAAGTAGAGGAATTCCTCCAGGAAAAACAGGCCGGTCTCCTCTCTCTGTTTGCCAAGAAAACGTCCTGGTMGAAGAGAGACTCCCTCCCTCATCTCTGACAACCCAGCTTCCCATCTCAACCCTCCCCTAGAGCCCTCATCCTCTCCTCTCACCCACTCCTCTAAAACACTCTCACCCTCCATAGTGCATATTCACTGTTTTGCAATGAAGGTCTACAGTAGCCTCAGGAGCACTCTGTGGGGTAGCACCATGGTGTAGCCGGAGGACAGCTAGCTTCTGTCCTCCTCTGGGTACATTGACTTCAATACAAAACCTAGAAGGCTCATGGTTCTCATCCCCTTCCATAGACTTACACAGTAATTATGACAACTTCCGAAGGATTCCTCCAACCTATCTGAGCTCTTGCAGCATGAACTGACATGTTGTCCACCCAATCAAAGGATCAGAGAATGAATCTAGTACTTAGAAAATAGGTGAAAAGTTTTGAACAAACTCATTTCTTCCAAAATGAAGGAGAGAGAGAGAGAGAGAGAGAGAGAGAGAGAGAGAGAGAGAGAGAGAGAGATATTTTGTAGTATATATTTCTTCACTTACTAGCCTACTCAAAAACCTGGCTCAAACAGAGAGGGATACTACTACTATACAATGTTATCTAGCTGGCTATGGCTATCCAACACTGTAACTCCTCCAAGTCAAGGTAAGCTTTTGGTTTTAGTAATTTATTGCCACTGGGGCTCGCCAGTATAACTGCTAAACTGCTTGCTGCTGACTATACACTGTACTGCATGATTTAAGTTTTAGTCACATGCACAAGTACAGTGAAATGCCTTTCTTGCAAACTCAAAACCCAACAATGCAATAATCAATAACAATGTATTACTATAAAAAAAACACTAGAAATAGAATAGGAAATATGAAGTACACAATAAAYTAAGTAAGTAAGCATACTATACTACTATATGAATGTAGTGGGTTTACTAACGCGTTAGTTCTAGTACATATGTTGACTATGACGTGCCAACAATGTAGGCTGTGTGTAGTGGTTAGCGTTCATGATATGAAGGTTTGGCTTGGAATTTTTTTTTCTTCCTGGTAACAGACAACTGATGTGTTGTGCACTGAAGTCCACGAGCGAATGGGAAAGGGTGAGAGGAGGAGAGCGCGTAAATAGATSCAAGAAGGAATTATATATACAATGAGCTGTTTACATGTGGCTGCTATGAAAGTGAACTGTGTTTGCGTGTGATCAGGGGTGTATTCATTGCGCCGATTCTGTTGAAAAACATTTCTTAAATGGAAGTAAATGGAATAAACATACCTGAATTTGTCCAATGGAAATACTTGTTTACAACTGTTGGACTAATGATTACACCCTAGATCAGCTATATGCAGGCAAGAGTGTGCAAGGTGGTATTGAACGTGTCACAGTCTGTCACCTTGATTACTCAAAATGTTCTCGACCTGTGCACCTACGTTGTAAACGTCATTCATAGGCTAGGTCGCCGCAACCTCATGATGGGTACAGGGAATATTCTAGTATCGTGTAGTAGCCTAAACCTATCGATGTTACATTGAACTGTGTGAATGGAATATGAATGGCAGTCATCCAACATGCTGTAATAGAAACAAAAAATATKATCTTCCCTCATCTTAAACGGCACAAACCTCCACTGGTGTGAGTGTGTCTGTGCACGTCTGTGCCTCCGTGTTGTGCGTAGGTTCACAGCAGGTTCAGTCAGGCAGGAGTCCTTCCCTTGACCTTTGAACCCAGCCACAAAAACAAGAGGTCAGGGAGAATAACTATCTTATCACCCTCAGTAACATCACTAGTCAGTCTGACAGGGGGTGGTCACAATGGATCTCCAGGAAAGACCAATGGATCAATGATTCTTGGTACTGAAGCCCATTGGTACTCAGTAAATGCTATTGACTGGCCGCTAGCCATTGATTGGTCACTTTATTACTGTAAGATCTCCATACAGATGACCTCGTCCAGCCGRACTCAACAGGCAGACTGGGGGTCCGGATCCAGAACCAGATCCGTGTCCCGACTAAAAACAGTTGGTAGTACATTGGGGACACAGACTCTACCATGATATCTGCTGACATGAAGGCCAGAGCAGGTATAGCAAAGGAAACCTTGYACAGAACAGCTAGATAGGAGGCAAGTTCACAATCACCTGGTCAACTATTAACATGCTCTACCACTCACTACTGCTGACCTGGTTTATCATAGATACCCACACACCTCTCTCTCATTGAGTCCACGTGGTCTCCTCTATCGTGGCTACGGTTGCATCACAAACAGATACAGTTTGTTTTGTCTGTGTGTGCATCRGTGACGTGTGAGTGTGRATAGGTATGCATGTAAGTATCTTCATGACTGTACGTGACCGGGTGATTAGGGGTTTACATGTGTTTYTGTCAGMGGTGGCTGGTGGGCAGAGATKAAGGAGAACAGGCTCATTGTAATGACTGGGATGGAATAAATTAAATMGTGRAATAATTGTCTTGAGTATCTTTCCATTAATTCCAGTCCCACCGTTACGATGAGCCTGTCCTCCTAAATCTACGCTCTCCAGCCTRCTCTATGACGGTMCCCCGTTGAAAGTCACTGAGCTCTTCAGTAAGGCCATTCTACTGCCAARGTTTGTCTATGGAGATTGCATGGATGGGTGCTCGATTTTATACACCTGTCAGCAACTGGTGTGGCTGAAATAGCCGAATCCACCAATTTGAAGGGGTGTCCACATACTTTTGTATATATAGTGCAAGAGCAGAATGAAGACAGACCTACCTCACTGCTGACTCCTCCATGATCCCCCTCCTTTCTCTCTTGAACTCTCTCAGTAGATTGTCCGTCTAATGCACCTATCTCGCAGTCTGGAAATGCAGTCTGCTCTGCCCTCTCTTTCTACTATTTTCTCTTCTCCCTCTCTCCTCTCTTTCTCTTATTACCCTCTCACTTACTCTACCCTCCCCTCTCACTTACTCTACCCTCCCCTCTCACTTACTCTACCCTCCTCTCTCACTCTATCACTCGCTTACTCCCCTCGCTATTTAACTCACAATGTCCTCCACCTTCCCACTTTCTCTCCCTCTCTCCACTCTCTCTCTCTCTCTCTGTCTCTCTCGCTCTCTCCACTCTCCATCCCTCCCTCCCTCCCTCCTTCCCTCCCTCCCTCTCCCCCTCTCTCTCGCTCTCTTTCTCTCTCGCTCTCTCCCTCTCTGCAGACAGTTGACTCAGAGCCAGGGTCCAGAGGCCAGTATGAATGGAATTTAAACAGGGCAGAGAGCAGAAACAATCGTTCCTTTGCGGCTAATATCTTTTTCTTTCTCCCTGAGCTGAACTCGTGCACACACATGGGTTATATTCCCTACACAGCTAAGGCAAGGTGCACACACATGGGTTATATTCCCTACACAGCTAAGGCAAGGTGCACACACACACAGACACATACACATGGATTACATTCCCAGAGGAGCAGACAGCTGTATTTAAGCACAACGCTCATTCCCA